>NC_063353.1:29059002-29091002 GCF_021869965.1 Rhincodon typus | reverse complement strand
GGCAAAAAAGGACCAAGATGGAATATGATGGATTGACTGAAGGTTTTCTCCTGTCTGAAATGGTTTGTGTGTTTTTAAATAAGCTTGAGCGGATGGGAGAAAAACAGCTAAAAGATTTGGTCTTCACAATAACTATATTACAAATTACAATTAAATATTTTAGCTGTGGTTTTGTCTTTTGAAATACATTCAGAGAGGTCAACAAACAAGATATGATCAAGAATTGGCAATTTTTGCGTTCCTACTTCAGTCATTGCAATTTTCAACAGGGAAGACATCTAGGATCTCATCACACAGAATCAGTTTGTTGATTAGAACAACTTACAAACTGGCAGAAATTAATGCAAACCCAACACATTCAGTACATAGCATATATTTTGACCAAAAAATGTACTTCAGAATGTTTTATTTTAATATCAATAGTTTGAGAAACACTATTCACTGCTTTGATTGAAAGATTTCAGAAAATATTGCAAGTGTTCATATATTTTAAAGAGACTTTTCCTGAATAGTTTGATCTAAAGGAAGTAAAATAAAATTGTTATATAGGCTAATTTACTGTGTAGAAACGTGCCAACTTACTTGACTTGACATATTCTCTTCAAAAATGAGAATGCTTAACAGCTGGATTTTTTTTTCCAACCTGAAACTGCCTTTGTTCCTGAAACCTCTATGACATTCAAAATGTAGTGGTTATACTAATACATGGCCTGTTTCTTTTTAGGAACAACATTTACCTTATTTTGTGAGGGAAAAAAAATGCCCATAAGTTACTGTATTTTGTTACAAATTTTAATTGGGCAAATAAAAACACACAAACGATATTATTGTAGTTCTTAAACTTAACTTTTAACTCTTGCAAATGTTTGATGAACATAAAAGTGACACGCAGATGCAATTTTATTATCCAAAGATTGGATATTGAAGCTTCAATCTATATCCACCTTTGCTACAGAGCCAAAAGGTCCTGGCTCAAAGTCATGTCTGAAAAATCCTTATCCTACACACTATAAATTCTTTAATCTTAACTCCAAAACAAAAACATGAATTTGGTAGTACAGTCTTAACACTGATAAATAACACTTTTGCTTTGAAATCTATTTCAGCAAATGCCCTTTCTCAATTGAATGCATTCAAATGCCTCCCTGTGCTTATTTGCTTCTTGTGATTTTTATATTTTGATACAGAAAATTTAAGTAACGGAAGTGGCTTTATGTTGTATTCTGTCAATTTGTGCATAATTGTTCTCAATGGTATGCATTATCCTGAAATCATCTTCAGTACGTCACAAAGAAAGTAATGAGTAACTAGTCTGTTTGCCACTTCTACCCTTCTCTGGCCATCCTGGCTAAAACTCTTTATCCAGTTCAGGGAGCTATGCAATAGCATAAGACCACAAAATATAGGAGCAGAATTAGGCCATTCAGCCCATCAGGTCTGCTGCAACATTCGATCATGGCTAACCATGAATGTTTGTCACTTAAATTTCTTTCAATCATCATTATCTTCCCACATCAAGGGCATAACAGTACTGTGGCTTAAATAATTAGATAAAAATAAGTCAGCATCATTAATAATATCTCATCAGTTACAGTGATTCATAAAAAGACTTCAGGAAACTTCAGATACTGTGCATTTTAAGTTATTTAAATGTTTTTCCAATCACAAGATACAAAATGGATTCTTAACTTTTCTTTGTATTGCTGCTTTTCGGGATTAATGATTGCAGTCCAACATTATTTCTGGACCTATTAGACTTCTAAAAATACAAAAACAATCATGACAAAACCAGCGCTGGTTCAAGAATAGTTTACCTGCATATTGGAAAAAGCTCCCCCCTGGGTTTACCTGAAAATAATTTATATGTAGAAACTTGGTTTGCCAAATTACAGCAAATATCCATATTCAAACTTCCACATGTAGCTCATATAATCATTAAAACATTAAACTACATATAGGTCCCTACAAATAATATGTCCCTAAGATCATTTGGTAATAATTCTTGCAATCTGTTGTTTCACTTCATTATCTTGGTACAATATGAGCTTTGTGAGTTTATGAGAAAATGGTGTTGCATTCCCAAATAGTACAGAATGGAGAGAATCCACTTCATAGTCATACTGAACAGAGTTCCGCAACAGACTCAAATTTTCTTTCAGATTTGCCACCAATATCAACAGTCGAAGAAGAACTTCTTTGCTTACACAGCTGTCAAACAATAAAAGGAACGACAATGGTGCCTGAAATAAAGTATAACATATGATATATACACATCACAGCATAGATTATAAATCACATTTTAGATAAGGGTCCAGTTGATCCCAGAGTATTCTTATTCTGGCAAAAACTGGATATTAGATATATCTGGATATTTCCTTGCTTGAAAACAAATGCTGATTTAATTTATTAATTTTCTATATGATACCAGTTACCCATACATTTTTTGCATTAAATGAACAAAATGGCAACCTATTATGTAAAATTTGACATTTTTATTTGAGTGTTTTATTTTACAGTATAATTAGTGTCCATGATGAAAAATTAAAAATAATTTACAACTCCCAACCGAAAACCTAAAATTTACAAACATGTAGGAAAAACAGGTGGGTTCTACAAATTAAATGACCGACCCTTCATCTTTTGACACCTGGATTGGGAAGGTCTTCTCCAAGGCATCCGTAAATGTCCCAAAAACAAGTTATTTCAGCAGTAATTCCTTCCTAGACCACTTGTGATCAGGTAGCACCACTCAGTACAAGAGACAATGCTATTGCTCTTAATAATCTTCACTAACATTACCCAAAGTTTTACATTAGTATCATCAATATGGACTATTAGACAAGGAGTAGAAACATTTATTTTCTATTTTCATCCTGTGTAAGTCCAGGACTTAAAATTAAAAACATTAGCATGGATCTTACCTGAGCACTAAGAAGGTCATGACATATGTCTGGGTTTGCAGACAAGTTTATCAGGAGTTTCAATATTTGAACCTGTTGTTTTGAACAAATAAAAATCCATTAAGGCAGCCGTTTATGGAAACTTTATTTAGATCTCCTGCCATCATCCCTCTTGATGGCTAGTCTGTGTGTAGTACATCAGGCACCAGTCACCTTCTGGTAACTTGCCACTTTTCATGTGAGTCTTCACAATGTGAAACAGACTATCTAGAGTTCAGAAAACATCACAATCAAGCTGAATTTTTTCCCTCACATGATTTCATGATTTCAGCAGGGGTACTGGAAAGGTATCAAAATTGCAATATTGATCAGTTTATCTGCCCAACTCATGAATGTTGTGACCAGTCCTTGCTCCCCTATCACTGCCTCAGCTGAGGCAAACATCAAATACCAAACCTGTGATATCATTTATGTATGGTTTAAACTACAAATAAATAATTGATCAGAGACTCTCAGCTACAAATAAAACCTCAATTTAAATTTTGGTTTCTGGTAAATTTTTTAATCTAATATTTACATTATTTTCCTACTGCTTATCAAGAGCTTGTTTTGTTGAGGTTATATAAATCTATAATAGAACAGCGCACATTCTAATTCTATTTTAAAGTTACATATTTTGTCCTTATTTCAATATGTTGTTATTTTGCATTATGTTGCCATTTAAACAGGGTTTCCCTTTAAAAGGACCAGGAAGTAGGCTGGCATACTTTGGAAGGGGCTAAACACCATCTGAGGTAAAGTGATTGTGTTCTGCTTGGAAGCAGAATGTAATATGCATAAGACCTTGAGGTGTAACTTTATTCAGTTATTTCAGTGCTCTAACTCCTGAAATCAAAAAGGAAAGTTTGTGTTACAACATAACGTAATCATATGCAGAAGATCAGAGTTTCTCAGATTTGGGTGACATGAAGATGTCATATCCAAATACAGGTTCTGTTACATAATAATATGCCTAGAAATCTTAATGCCTTTAAAGTAGAAAGAGGGAAAGAAGTTACCAGGAACGTCTTTCCTGAACACCATCTTGTTAACCCCCACTAGAGATGATACCCACTTTGACTGAATAGCCTGGAAATACTGTTAAGACTGAAAAAAAAGAAACAGCAAGATACTTTTTTAAAAAAAGGCATATACAGGATGGAACTTTTTGGGAAGATGGTCATTTTGGGTATTGGAGAAAATGTTGAATGTCAGTCCATCTCCCAGTGACTGTGGCAACTAGGCACAAAAAGTTACAGAACATCAGACAGCCCATCAAACTTAAAAAAAAAATCCTGCTAGATAATGGTTGGTTAAATAATTTTGGCTCTTTATACTCAGTGGGCATAGTCATACAGCATAAAAAACCTCTATTTAAACACACGTTTGCATCCCCCTCAATAAAAGTCACAGAATGGCATATATTGAAATGGCTCAGTTTCAACATATGTAGATGATGTCTAGTAGTGATCTCTAAAGACAAGAATTCAGCAATGTTACTCAGGCACAGTAAAACTACCTTTGTTCTGCAATTGTCTATGTTATTCTTGGGCAGAATGAGTGGAAGATTGCCAGTGTCCAGCTTTTGCCTTGTTAAAATCGCCGACTCCAATTTGAAGTGTACAAATTATAGTTAATAAACAGTATTGTGCTTTAGAACGCATCATGCTTGTTTTCTGAAAGCCAAAAGCAAAGTCAGAAACTGAACTAGATCAACATCCAAGTGTGACTACAATAGCAAGTCAGGTGCCAGGAATTCTGCAGCAAGTAAGTCATCTCCTGTTTCCCCATTATCTGTCCACCATCTATAACATAGATGAGTGTGATAGCATTCTCTCCAATTATCTGGGTGAGTGCAGCTCCAAGATCATCCTCAACACAGTCCAGAACGAAACAACCTTCTTGACTGACGACCTATCAAACATATTCAACATTCACTCTCTCCACTGCTGATGCACAAAAGCAGCACTGGTATGCACTGCAACAATTCAACAAGGCTTCTCTGACAGCCACTACCAAATCCACAACCTCCACCACAAAGGCGACAATGGCAGAAGATACATGGGAATACCACCACCTGCAAGTTTCCCTCCATGCCACACATTGTTCTCATTTGAGCTATATTTGTTGGGTCAATCTCCCTTCCTAACAGCACATGGGATCTCGAACACCGCAAAGATTGCAGCAGTTCAAGAAGGCAGCTCATCATCAGCTCCTTCAAGGAAATTTAAAATGAGCAATAAATGCTGGTTAACTACTGATGCCCACATCCCATGAACAAATAAATTAAAATAAAACTGCTGCAGTCAGCAAGTCATACCTTTATTTTTTCTGTTCCTTCCACCAGGAGCTTAAGGAAGTGAGGAATGTAATTGGTCATCATGTAATGATAATTATTGGTAACAGAGAAATTAGTCAGCACTCGAAGGCTAGCTACTTGCAGCTCAGAGTTTAAAGCGGTAGTCCTTAGAATCTCCAATATTTGTGGGATCCAAATCTATAACAAATAACATTTTTTTTAACAATACATCAAGAAAACCATTAAGTGCACATTTAATTAATATGAAAACACAAAATCTTTGAAACCTTTGTACATTAGTCATTTGATTAAATGCATGACAATTAACATCCTGTAATACATTTAATTAGGTAGAGACATCATCTGAATTCCTACTTCGCATAGTCCTTCACTGAAAAACAGTTACATTTCAATCCTTTTTCTCAAAAAATATATATAACACAAATCTCTCTTTATTAATGGAAATATATAACTTCAAACAGGTGCGTATATACCACCTATATCATCTACTGTATTCTCAAAAAGTAGAAATCAAACAGGATAACATGGAAACAAGACAATTGTATGAAATAATAAATCATAAATATGGTACATCTGAAATTAAGTTGTGGTCATTCTTCTAGCTTGTTTAGAATCTACACTTCTCACTTGGAGTATTTAAATTAGCTGAATAGGGATTGATATTACCCACTGGTGTTGCAGAGCTGATGTTAAGATGGAATTTTCTAGCCACTGTATGAATTTCAAGCATCATTAATAAAAAACCATCAGATCTCCTTGTAAGTAAGCAAATCCACTACATACATAGAAACATAGAAGGTAGGAGTAGTCCATTCGACTGCTCAAGCCCGTGCTGCCATTCAGTACGATCATCGAGCTCAATTTTTCCTCATCTCAGTCCTAAAAGGTTTACACCTTAACTTTAAACTATGATCCCTGGTTCTGAATTCCCCCACCATCGGGAATATCCTTCCTGTATCTAACCTGTCTAGTCCTGTTAGTATTTTACAGGTTTCTATGAGATCACCCGTTATTCTTCCAAACACCAATGAATAAATCCTAAGAGACTCAACCTCTCCTCATACATCAGTCCTGCCATCCCAGGAATCAGACTGGCAAACTTTCATTGCACTCCTTCTATAGCCCTAACCAATCCAATCTCTGTTCATATAATCAGTCTGATAAAACTTTGTTGTACTGTCCATGGTCAGAGCATTCTTCCTCAGATAAGGAGACCAAAACTGCCCACAATATTCCAGGTGTGGCCTCACAATGCACTACATAATTGCAGCAAAATATTCTTGCTTGTGTACTTGAGTCCTCTCACTATGAAGGTCAACATATAGTTTGCCTTCTTTACTGCCTGTTGCACCTGCATATTTACTTTCAGCAACCGGTGCACAAGGACACCCAGGTCTCATTGAACATTCCCCACTCTCAATTTGCAGCTACTCAAATATAATCATCCTTCCTGTTTTTGTTACCAAAGTGGATAACCTCATATATCCACATTATACTACATCTGCCATGCATTTGCCCACTCACTCGCAGCCTGTCCAAATCACACGAACATCTCTGCATCCTCCTCACAGCCAAGCCTTCCACCCAGCGTGGTGTCATCTGCAAATTTTGAGATATTACATTAGTTCTCTCATATAAATCATTGATACATATTATGAATAGCTTTAGTCCTGGTATATACTACACTAAGCGTCAAAGACCAGGCAAGACTAATGGAAACGAAGGACTGAAAACAGCAAAATACTAACAGAAACACCAATTGCTAGAGAAACTCAGCAAGATCTGGCAACATTTATGGAGAGAAACCAGAGTCAAATGTTAGATCCAGTGATCCTGCTTTAGAGGAGCAAATTACTGCAGACACTGGGATCTGTACCGAAAACACAAAAATGCTGGCGATCACAGCAGGTCAGGCAGCATCCATGGAGAGAAAGAAAGCTAACATTTTGAGTCTAGAGACTCTTTGACGATTTTTTCCCACTTTTTATAGCATCCACTGTATTTTGCCTTGTTAAACAGGTAAATTTAAAAGGATTCAACGGCTAATGAGCAAATGTGTTTTTTGTTGGATAATTTGTTGCTAGTAATGCTTGACATGTCCGATTCAGGTAATTGATAACTGAAATGATTCCTTTGGATAAAACAGTCATATTGATTTGATAAAAGGTGAAAAAGTGTGTGAGTATAATAGGAAAGAAAGAAGCACCAAAGGAGATTATTTGCAAGGTAAAGTCATCTGAGTTAGACCAAAGATGACACTTTTATTCACTGAACCTACTTACAGACACTCAATTAAACAAAAAAATGGGCAACTGTTGCTTTGTGGTGTGCTTTGGTTTCACTTAACAATTGGATTTTCGAGCTAATTCACTTTGACCCTTCATTCACTTCTGCTGTCATTCTATTTAATTGCATCGTCAACTCTCTTACCCTACCAAGGGCCCCAAGCCAGTCAATCCATGACTCTCAATACATTTCAGCTTATTCAAAAGTCTACTAATTGAAAATATTCTAATTTGCACCAGATCCCATGCAGGCATCAATCAGTATTCGCTGATCTATACCGTCCTTTAGTCCAACAACATTTCAAATCTAAAATTCTAATCCTTACTGCAAGTTCCCACATGTTTCCTATCTACCCTCCGAGATCTCCAAATTCCTCCAATGCCTGATTTTTATTTGTCCATCACTGGTGATTGTGCACTAAGCTGTCTAAGCCCCAAGTACTGGCATTCTTTCCCTAAAATTCTCCATCTCTCTCTCCTCCTCTACACAGGTCGCTTAATATCTGTAAATCCTATATATTCTAACTTACTACCTAACCAGACTTGTAGCAACCAAACTTTCCCTCTGTTCACTCGTGTGCACATTTTGACTGCCAATCTGAACCCAAGCCTTTCACTCCAAATAACAATTTATCTGCTCCCTTTTTCTTACTTTTCGCTTTAATCCTATCTCATGTTGCCGTACCTGCTCTTCTTTTCCCTTCAAAATCCCTACACCAACTCTTCAATGCTTTTCCTCTTCCTGCTCTTGCTGCGGTACCAGGTTTAATGGTCAACAATGGACTGGGGAATGCCAGTATACTATTACGTGGTGGTAAGATGTTTTGTGTTTACAACCTGCCACGAGGGTCTAGTCAATCCATCGACTGTAACTGACAGCAGAGCTAGACATTTTCCACAGGATTAAAAAGAACTTGGAAAATAAATTACCCCACACGATTGTGTGTTTTTTGACAGTGGCTAAACAGCAGAATTGGAAAATGTAAGAACAAATTTCAAACCCTTGTTGTTCCTTATTCCTTAGGAAAGATATGCACAGGGATGCATTTATTTATAGATCATACTAGTCATCTAGATTTATGGGTGGTACCGAATTACTATTGGAGATTCTGCTTTTGAATTTGTTTTAGCCACTTAATGTGGCCATTTGTCGTACCAAATTCATCCATGAATTGGATTAGAGTTAAAAGATGCACTGTGCAGTTCCTAAATATTTTAGAGTTAGTATCAACTTTACTCCTTTGGTAGCTTTGTTGTCCGAGTGACAGTGTTATGCACTCAAGCTCTTTTAGGTCTTCATCACATAATCAAGACTGAGAAGACATACCATTATAGAGAGGAGAAAAGACCCTGGCTATTCACCCTATCCATGCTCCTCATGATTTTATAAACCTCTATAAGGTCACCCCTTAGCCTCTGACACTCCAGGGAAAGTTGCCCCAGCCTATTCAGCCTCTCCTTTAGCTCAAACCCTGGCGACATCCTTGTAAATCTTTTCTCAACCCTTTCAAGTTTCACAACATCTTTCCTAAAGCAACGAATTGCACGCAGTATTCCAACAGTGGCTTAACGAACGTCCTGTACAGCTGACCTCCCAATTCCTATACTCAATGCACTAACCAATAAAGGCAAGCATATCAAATGCCTTCTTCACTATCCTATCTACCCACAACTCCACTTTCTACCTTTCTATCGCTCTCATCAGGGGATATCTCCGGCACGAGCCAACTGTGTCCCAGAGCAGTCCATGAACAGGAACAGTGTGTCGTAACAGAGGCTGCGCACCTGATGGAAAAACTAAGTCATTAGGGTGCACCAACTTGGAGAAGGCTCAATGTAAACGTATTGCTGCAGGGTCTGAAGGTGAAACGTTGCTACCTGAGTGTGAAGGCACACCAGCACCTGACCACCTTCCTCGAGCGGGAGACTCAAAACCGCAGCAGCAAACCAGTGTTGCCTCTTGTCCCAGAAAAATTCGCCAAACCTTTTCTGGATGACAGTGACAAAGCCGGGGGAGGGACCAAAGTGATCAGCCAGTACCACGACATGGCGGCCACCAGCTGCTTTATGACCAGCACTCGCACCTGACAGGACAACACTCAGAGCAGTTCTGTCCAGCATGCTAGGCTATTGGTCACCTTGATCTCCAACTCAATTTGCCAGCAATGATTCCGCAACAGGGTGAAGATGGGATCCTAGGTAGGGGTGGTGAGTGGTACTCCACATGAAGCACCAGAGTTCCTCTGGCACAGGGTCCATCTGCCACAGACCAACCCCAAAATCCTGAACACGTGCTCCGGTTGATCCCCTTGTGGAGGATGCCACACAGTAGACCTCCTGGCATTCACACGTCCTCTTCAGGTCAGCTGGGTCTACGAACATGAGGAGCACGTCATTAGCATACACTGAAAGAACCACCTCCAGCCCTGGCCCGTGTACAGCCAAACCTGAAAGCCACTTACACAAGACGTGCAGGAATGGCTCCATACAGAGAGAATAAAGCTGGCTGCACAAGGGCCAGCCTTGATATACTTCTCTCCCAAAGCGCAGGGGCGCCGTCAGAGACCAGTTAACCTTCACCAGGCACTCCGAGGTGGCGTGCGGAAGTCAGATCCGGATGACACAATGCATCACGAACCTGAATGCTTGCAGATACCCATGATCCACTCTGTCGAATGCCTTTTCCTGATCAAGGAAGAGAAAAGCACTCGACAGACCAGCCCTCTGGGAATAATGGATCATGTCCCAGACCAGGTGGATGTTGTCCTGGATGCTCCAGCCCGGGATGGTGTAGGACTAGTCTGGGTGGATCATGTGGTCCAGTACTGTGCCAAGGCAAATCGAAAGTGCCCTGGCAAAAATTTTGTAGTCCGTGCCGAGGAGGGAGACCGGACACGAATTCTTTAACAAATGGAGAGCCACCTTCTTAGGCAACAGAATGATGATGGCCCTGCGCCAAGAATGGGGCATCTCTCCAGTCACAATACATTCTTGCACGCACTACGCATAGTTGCCCCCCCACAACCCCCCAGGATGTCTCAGAATGCCCTGAAGAACTCCACAGCCTGCCCATCCAGTCCCTAAGACTTGCCCCTGGAATGACAGTCAAGGGCACCGGTCAGCTTCTCCAAGCTCAGATGGGGGTTTGGGCCTCCCGGCACCCTTGGGGCTGACCTGCAGCAGGTCCTCCTACAAAACTCTGCGATTTTCCTTGCTGGATGGATCCGGAGAGAAGAGAGCCCTAAAACAGTTCCTCACTCAGAGCCCTGATGCCCTCAGGATCCAAGACGAGGGATTCATTGTTGGCTAGCAGCACAAGAAGCTGCTGGTGGACCCTGTGCCTCTTTTCCAGCGCGCGGTCGAAGGAGCAGCAGCGGTCGAGATCCCAAATGAACTGGTCCCAAGATTTCACATATGCGCCCAAGATCCAATGAGATACAGATCCCAGAGCGCAGCCTTCTTCTCTTCATACGCCTTCCAAAGAGCCGGGTCCACATCGAGCTGACCGAGACGTGACTCCAGGTCGAGCACCTCCTTCTCCAACCCCTCAATTCTGGATTTCCACCTCTTCCATAGATACTGCTGACAGAAGACAGAGACATGAGTTTTGACTACATCTCACCACAGCCTCAAGGAGGGAAAGCCCCCAGCTTCCTTCTCCAGCTGGTCTAGAAGTGACAAAACGAGTCCCAGAACCGCTCGTCCTCCAGCAGCAGGTTGTTCAAGCACCAATACACCAACCTCGCCCGGCACTGAACGGAACGAGCTCCACCCAGACCTGGTTATGATCGGAAAATGGCACCTGCCGCACGGAAGCCTTTGAAACACAGGCAGCATATGCCCTAGAAATATAGTGGCAGGCAATTCTGGACATTCCAACCCCAGGCCTTGCAAAGGTGAAGGCAATGGATTCAGGGTGGAGATTTCGCCAGATGTCGACCAAATCAAAGCGGTAACCAAGTCCCTCAACTTGCCCCACCGATGCTGAGCTCTTCTGGGTACCACTATGGTCCCACCTCTCGAGGGTATAATTGAAGTCTCCCCTGAGAAGGATAAGTTCACCCTCACCGATGGAGCTAAGAAGAGTAGACACATCCTTGAAGAAGCCTGTCTGCTCAAGTCCCACCCAAGGCATGTATACATTCACAAAGTGTCGTGCCTCCAAAACAAACTGTGAGTTGCAGCAGATGGCCTGCCACACTCTCCTTGACCCTCAAGATCTCTGGCTGAGAAAAAGAGGCCAACAAGATAGCCACCCTGCCAGAACTGGAGGCCAGGTAACTCATGAAGACCCTTCCCTACCGCACCAGGAGCTATGCAGCTTCGTCTTCTGAAATGGTATGGGTTTCTTGCAGGAGGTTCACCGCGTACATTCGTCCCCTGAGGAGGGAGAGGATACGAAATCTGCGTTGGGCCTTCCTGCTCCCATTGACGTTGAGGCTAGCTACGGATGTCTTCACGGCTACAGTATGTGCCGCCACTACCACCAGTTAAAACAATGAAACCCAACTTACTGAGTGGGTGGAGGGACTCTTTATCCCTTCCACTTCTTGAGGATACTGCAAAGGAATCCCTGGCACTGTTGCTTCGCATTCTTGTCCTTTCCTGGGGCCGCCAATTACCGTCAGCAGACATGACCAGAAGCAGTAGAGAATTCCACTAATCCATAGCCAACCGGTCTCTGTCTCCGTGACCAAGCACCGCTTGGCAAAAGTCCTGGAGTTCCCCTGTAGAGATGAGGGGGACCTTGTTCACGTCGCTCTCCACCGAGTTAGCGACTGACACCCAGTCCTCTTCCAGGTTGTCACCTCCGACCCCAACACTTCCCCCACATCGAGTGTAGGAGGTGGTCGGGGGTCACCAGTCAGTCACACCCCTGCCTCAACCCCACCCTTTGGGTCGACAGCAAGATGATCCTTTGCAGGGACCTCCAAATCTAAGATTATGCCAGACTCAACTAAAACATTGACTAAAATGTCGGGCCCCCTGGGTGGCAACAGTTCAGAAATCTGCTTCACTCCCGGCACTGGCTCACCCTCCGTATCTGGGAAAAGATCCCCAGTAAGGGGGGAGGTGCCTGACATAAAGGCCTGGGAGGTGGCAAGGAGGCTGCTCCTTCTTCGCTGCCATCCAGGGTACCATTCCAGTTCTTGTGGCAGAGGCAAGCCCTCAGTAGCCATGCCCACCTCAGCCTCCGAGTGCATGGTCCAGATGCAGGGCCGGATTCATGCCCCCTTCCCTCGCAAGGAGGGAGAGGGGTTTCCTGGGGATGCTACTCCCTCATCCCCAGGTGTTGTTGTTGCTAGTACTGGACTCCCCTGTCTCTCTGACCTCGAGGAGTGGCGCCTTTTTTGGGAGGATGGGGGTAACAAGAAGCACCTCCATCTCTCTACTGATTCTCCCCCTCCCCCTCAAACATCCTCCCTTTATCCTTGTTGCTTATGGGTTTCAGGGCACTTGGGGGGTGGGGTTGCAGGGGAAACCGCTTGCTCACTCATGCTTTTATCATTGATGGGCCCCAGTCTGGTTCCAAACCCTGCGCTTTCCTGAGGGGCCTCGGACCGCTATCCTTTGCAAGGGTTCTGTCCCAGGCTGGGGACCAATGGCCTCAGGGTCAGCTGTGGAATCCTGATGGGACGCCCCCCCCAATGCTTAGTCTTTCCTCCACTACAGATGCTCTCCTCCCATCTCACTGGTGTCCGTAAGCGAGGTAGCTCCCTCCTGTGGCAGCTCATGCTCAACCGCGAAGATGCCCTCCATGACGTCCTCCCAGGCCAGGCAGACGAAAACCTGATGCTGGAAGGAGTAAATGTGTCTCAGGTGGGCCTCACTTAGACTGAGCAGTACTGGTACCCCAACCGACCTCACCTCCTTGAGCTGGCGAAGGTGAGGGGAGAAGGACCTCAGAGGTGCACTGCCTGCTCAGTCTTCAGGAAGAACACTGCCTTCCCATACATCTTTGCTGCAGCGACAATGGTGGAGGCACTGACTAACCTTGCCAAGGCTGTTGTGCAAGTAACATTTCACCCGGTGTTCTTTTGTTAAGTAAGTAAAGCAGAGGATGCAACCATCCCCACGTAGGAACGATTGGGCCCCACACTGGATGTTGTTTTAGAGCTCCCCTTGCATCCCCCCTACCCCCACAGCTATGCCTCACCCCAAATCCAGGACCATCTCCAACCCTCACACAGATCACAGAAAAAGAACCTGATCAAGTTCATCCTCGCCAGCTAGCACCAGTCCTTTAGGCTGCCATGTCTCAAACCACAGGTCCCAAACAACAATTCCACCAAAGGCAAGTCACTGGCAGATGATATAGGTCACAGTCTGGAAGCAGTAATGGGGAAGAGGGCCGAGGCTCCTAACAGTTCCAGGCCCCAGACTCCAGTATTCAGTCACTCACAAATAAGTGTTCAGGCCTTTCCAAATACATGTAAATTCTGTCCCTCAAGATCCCCTCCAATAGCTTGCCCATCACTGATGTCAGAGTCATCGGTCTATAGTTCCCTGGCTTTTCCTTACCACCTTTCTTAAATAGCAGCACGACATTAGCCAACCTCCAGTCTTCCGGCACCTCTCCTGTGGCTATCAATGATCCAAATATCTCAGCAAGGGGCCCAGTATTCACTTCCCTAGGTTGCTAGAGTGTTCTAGGGTACACCTCATCAGTTTCTGTGGATTTATCTACCTTTATGCATTTTAAGACGTCCAGCACCTCCTCCTCTGTAATATGGACATTTTTCAAGACGTCACTATTTATTTCCACAAGTTCTCTACTTTCCATATCCTTCTCCACAGTAAACACTGATACAAAATATTCGTTTAGTATCTCCCCATCTCTTGCGGTTCCACGCATAGGCGGCTTTTCTGATCTTTAAGGGGCCCTATTCTCTCCCAAGTTACTCAGTTGTCCTTAATGTATTTATAGAATCCCTTTGGATTCTCCTTAAGCCTATTTTCTAAAGCCATCTAATGTCCTATTTTTGCTCTCCTGATTTCCCTTTTAAGCATACTTCTACAGATTTTAGAGTCTTATAGGGATTCGCTCGATCCTTGCTGTCTATACCCGACATTTGCTTCCATCTTATTCTTGACCAAAACCTCAATTTCTCTCGTCATCCAACATTTCCTGCACCTACCAGCCTTGCCCTTCATGCACTTGTGACTTGTTCCAGTGTCTTCGCCAACAATCCTGCATCAACTCACATCATCTAAAACAGATTTTGTGATGACTGATTAATTTGTTATGTGGGGCAATGTGCATAGATTGGGCTGCCACATTTGCTTAAGACAAGAATGGAAGGTGAAAGTCACTGCTGTATGCAGTGAGTTAAAAAAAACATTGAAAAGCAGTCCTACTGTTAAGTTTGCATACTAAGATTTTTTTTCCCTCAAACACAATGTCTCATTACCTTCAGTTCTTTTTGATTAGCAATATTCATGGAAAGATTATTCAAGACATTTAGTGCCTTAACTCTGACAGAGATGACTTCATCAAACAAGCAATTTGCAATGATGCTGAGCCCATCTAGGTTTCGAAGAAGATCCTGAAAATATAAAGGTACCAGTTAATTTAAAAATTATTACATCCTCATTTTAGCAAAAATTAATGTACTATTTTTGTTTTAACATACTATTAAATTAAACAACGTAGAGGCACTTGAAGTTCACATCAGCTCAGAAAAATAATATGAATTTTGTTTTTGATAACAACTCTTTGACAGTTATCCAAAAATAAAT
This sequence comes from Rhincodon typus, assembly GCF_021869965.1. Classification (NCBI taxonomy): domain Eukaryota; kingdom Metazoa; phylum Chordata; class Chondrichthyes; order Orectolobiformes; family Rhincodontidae; genus Rhincodon; species Rhincodon typus. The sequence goes on along the minus strand of NC_063353.1, from coordinate 29,075,718 downwards.
ATACACACTACGTACAAGATTGTAATAATTTTGTACTTTTTAACATATTTCTATCAGAACTGATGCTTAAAATTTGATTTTTTAAAAAATGGATGACAAATGTATTTGGATATACCTGATTGGCACTGAATGCAGCACTGTTCCCTAAAGTCACCAGTGCTTGTTCTCGAGTGGAAGCATCAGAGGACTCCTTAAGTAGGCCCAGAACTGCTTGCAAATGTTGTTGTTCTAAGACGTCAGGAGAGTTTGTATGCAGAAATCCTGGAAGGAGAGGAGGAAATAGCACATAAATGATTTTAAAACACAAAAATTTCAATCAGTTCCTCATCATCTTTTAATGCTGTGAAGAGACATTTTGAATTTTTGGATGAAACTGATAAACGATTTGTCAAAAACCGACAAGGCCAAATAAAGCAATTTAAGTCAAAAAATAAAGACAAATACAATGTCAACAAATATTTTAGGAAATTGAGTAGAGTCCCAACCTGTTCAACCTATCCCTCCATACCAGGGATCACTCTTGTGAACCACTCTTACCTGCTGCTAATGATATAATCTATTTTCATAAATAAGGGGACCAAAACTGCTCTCAGTACTCCAGATGTGGTCTCATCAGTACCTTGTACAGTTGCAGTAAGACTTCCCTACTCCAACCCCCTTGAAATAAGGGCCAACATTCCATTAGCCTTCCTAATTACCTGCTGCACCTGAGTGCTAGCTTTTGTACCCATGTCTCTTTGTGTTGCAGCTTTCTGCAGTTTTTCTCCATTTGAATAATATTCTTTTGTTTTCCTTCCCAAAATGAACAACTTCACATTTTCCCACATTAAAATCCATTTGCCAACTTTTGCCCACTTAGCGAACCTATCAATATCTTTTTGCAAGTTACTGATGTTCCTTTTCAAACTTGCTTTTCCACGTATTTTTGTGTCATCTGCAAATTTGGCTAGGGTACACTTAATTCATTCCTTCAAGCCATTAATTTTTTTAACATTCACTTATAGGACATGAGTTTTGCAAGCTGGCCAGCATTTATTGCCCATTTGTTGCCTTTGAGAAGGTGGTGGTGAGCTGCCTTCTTGAATCGCTGCAGTCCCTGTGTTGTAGTTAGACCCACAATGCTCTTAGGGAGGGAATATATATTGTAAATAGTTGTGGTCCCAGCAGTGATCCCTGTGAAACCCTACTGGTCACAGTCTGCCAACCTGAAAAAACCTTTATCCCCACTCTCTGTTCCCTGCCCATCAGCCAATTCTCTATCCATGCCAATATACTATCTCCAGCAACGTAGGTTCTTATGGCTTAAGATTTTTTTGAAGTACTTTGTTGAACACCTTCTGAAAGTCCAAACATAACACATCTACTGGTTCCCCTCTATCCACTCTTGTTGAGACTTCCTGGACAAAACTATAATAAATTAGTCAGGCACGATTGGCAGATTTCCAATCCTCTGGTACTTCTCCAGAATCCAAGGATTTTTGGAAAATTACAAATCAATGCTATTCACTGCAGCTACCTCTTTTAGGATCCTAGGATGCAAACCATCAGAACTAGGGGACTTATCTGCCTTTAGCCCCATTAGATTGTTTAATATTACTTCTCTAGTGATGGTACTTAATTCCTCCGCTTGTATTCTTCAGTACTAATGGGATGTTTGAAATATCTTCCACCATTAACACCGATGCAAAGTATCTGTAAGTCATCTACCATTTCCTTGTTCCCCGTGACATCTTCCCAGATTCATGTCATACTGGCCTATATCCAGTCTGACCTCTCTCTTCCTGTTTACATATTTAAAAGGAGCTCTCAATACCAGTTTTTATAATCGTTGCTAGTTAGCCCTTGTAGTTATTTTTCTCGGTCTTTATCTTTTTAGTCCTCCTCTGCTGGGTTCTGAATTTATTCTAGTCTTCAGGGCTATGACTGACTTATGCCTCCTTGTATGCTTTTCTTCCAATTTAATAGGCTCCTTATTTGGTTGGTTTATCCTGTCTTAGAATATTTTTGTTGACAGTCATAGATTACCTTCTTAAATGTCTGCCACTGCTTGCTTACTGTCATTCCTGCTAATCTATCCATCCAGTTCACTTTAGCTAACCGTATCCTCATTTCATTGAAGTTCACTTTTTTGGGGAGGGGAGAGGGAAGAGAAGGGGGGGTAGTCATGCCAGGTCAGAAACAAAAGTGACTGAAGGCTTACATAGGTTGTGAAGTTACATCCGTCTTACGTTAAGTTTAAGTATGCCCTCAATTTCCATGGGAATGCAGCTGTGTACTCAGTCTCCAACTCAAATTCAGAATCCTAACGAAAATGTGAATTGACTATAAGGAAACTTCCCAAGTGCGTCCAGTCTCCAGTGACCAGGAAGTAGACAATTTGCTCCTTCCCTAAGATGGTACTTGTAGTCAAATGTTCTCAAGAATGGTCACTGGACTTGAATTGTTAACTTTGTTTTCTTTCCAGAGATGCTTCCAGGCCTGCTGAGTTTCTCCAGCAATTTGTGTTTCTGAGTCAAATGCAACAGGCTGGCATTGAAAGATGCATGTGCATGAATAGTCTCAGAAGACACATGACACCAGGTTACACAGTCCAACAGGTTTATTTGAGATCACAAGCTTTCTAAGCACTGTTCCTTTATTAGGTAAAGTGAAGAAAAGCACACAGGCACAGAATTTATAGGCAGAGAGATCAAAAGATCATACAAATAGCATGGCTGTAGTGTCGACAGACTGAATATCAAATCTCTGCAGGTGATCAAAAGTATCAGACAGTGTGAGTAAAGTGTCAACAGCTGACTAGCAAGTGAAGGGATGACCTACAATTCAATTAATTGAAGCAGAGAGTTAATTACAAAATGTTAAAAATAAGGCAGTGTTGGAGACAAATCAAACAGCTAGAATAACAATACAGGTATAAGAGTCATATGCCAAGGGTCTAATGAAAGTAACAAATAGTCTAAAAGTGTATAAACTAATTAAAGGTAGAGAAACCCTATGTTATCAAGCTATGCACAAGATTGAGCAAGACTTCGTTGTTGCACAGGACCTCCGACCAACGCTATTCACCAGATTCGTGATGACATTTTCTTCCTTTGGACTCAAGGCGAGGAATCACTGAAACGACTACACAATGATATCAACAAGTTTTATCCCACCATCTGACTTACCATGGACTACTCTTTAGAATCAGTCTCATTTTTCGATACATGCATCTCCATCAAGGACGGACACCTCAGTACCTCACTCTATGCAAGTCCACGCATAACCTCATGATGCTGCACTTCTCTAGCTTCCACCCTAAACATGTTAAAGAAGCCATCCCCTACGGACAAGCACTATGTATATACAGGATCTGCTCAGAAGAGGAGGAACGTGATGGACGTGAAGATGCTGAAAGATGCCCTCATAAGAATGGGATACAACGCTCAACTCATCAATTTCCAGTTCCGATATGCCACAGCGAAAAACTGCAATGACCTCCTGAGACGACAGGTATAGGACATGACCGATAGAGTACCCTTCATCATCCAGTACTTCCCCATAGCAGAGAAACTACGCCACGTTCTTCACAACATGTTCATCATCATCAGGGACCTCTCATCAAGATCATCCTTACGCCTTCACTTCTCACCTTCAAACAACTGCCAAACCTTAAACAGAACATCATTCGCAGCAAACTACCCAGCCTTCAGGAAAAAAATCGACCACAACACCACACAACCTTACCATGGCACCCACTGCAAGACATCAGATCATCGACATGGATACTACTATCATTACATATGCGAATTCCCCACCCACCACATGCACGTCAGATATTCATGTGACTCGGCCAATGTGGTCTACCTCATACGCTGCAGGCAAGATGCCCCGAGACATGGTATATTGGCGAGACCATGCAACCGCTATGACAACGGATGACGACACCATGCAACAATCGCCAGACAGGAATGTTCCCTCTCAGCCAAGGAACACTTCAGTGGTCAAGGACATTCAGCCTCCGATTTTCAGGTAAGCATCCAAGGCTGCCTTTGAGATACACAACAATGCAGAATCGCCGAGCAGAGAATGATATCCAAGTTCTATATCCATGCGGATGGCCTCAGCTGTGATTTTGGGTTCATGTTGTGCTACATGTGACCCCAGCACACTGTTCTGTATCTGTAAAATCATCCTTACTGTCTTATTTTAACACCATCACCTTGATAACTTGTTATGATCTCTCTACCTTAATTAGTCTTTACAGATTTGGATCACTTGTTATTTTGGTTAGACCCTCAGCATGCAACTCCTATACCTATGTTGTTATTCCAGCCGTTTGGTTTGTCTCCAGCAATTTTTTTTTGTAATTACCTCTCTGCCTCAATTAATTAGATTATGGGTCATCCCTTCACTTGCTATTCAGCTATTGACACTTTTGATCATCTACAAGAGACCTATTATTCAGCCTGTGGGCACTCCACTCATACCATTTGTGCGATCGTTTGATCTCTCTGCCTATAAATTCTGAGCCTGTGTGCTTTTCTTCACTTTACCTGAAGGAGCATTGCTTTGGAAAGCTTGTGATCTCAAATAAACCTGTTGGACTATAACCTGGTATAACAATGTGTAGAGCTGGATGAACACAGCAGGCCAAGCAGCATCAGAGGAGCAGGAAAGCTGACATTTCGGGCCTCGACCCTTCTTCAAAAAACGTCAGCTTTCCTGCTGCTTGGCCTGCTGTGTTCATCCAGCTCTACACCTTGTTATCTCAGATTCTCCAGCATCTGCAGTTCCTACTATCTCTGGACTATAACCTGGTGTCGTGTGACGTCTGATCTTATCCACCCCAGTCCAACACCCGCACCTCCACATAATGAATAACCTGGAATTGAACAAATCAGTAAATGCCGGAGAAACTCAGCAGGTCTGGCATCATCTCTGAAGAAAGCAAGAAAAGGTTTAATATGCAGTTACTCAGGAGTATCTGGGAATAGTTAAGCCACAGGGAAGGGAAGTTGTAAGGTTTATTGAGATTGAATGAAATGTCTCCTTTTCTCCCTCCACACTTGGTGTAAAGAATACCTTCTGCTATTCTTTGCGCATCACCCGTTATCTTCAGGCCGGTCACTCGGTGGACTGGGTTTTTTTCTGACGGACGTTCGCCGCCAGCTCGCTGCTGCTGCTGCCGCCGTCGTTTTAGTGTCACCAGCTTGTGGAGGCCGTAAAGTCCCACGGCCCCGGCCAACAGGCCCACGGCCAGCCGCACAGTCCATCTCCTATCGTCAGCGAGAGAGCCCATCGCCGCGGATCCACCCCACAGAAACACCCCTCGAGCCCAAAACACAACCGAAAACCACGGCAATGGGCAAGTGCAAGGAGAAAACTACGAGCACTCAGTGCTGCACTGCATTTTCGGTCCACGTCTTCGGTCGATGTGGAGCTGTAAGAGGGGTGTGCTACAGGCCAACTGAAACGGTTCCCGGGGTTTCTTGCAGCAACGCACGCAGTTACCAAGCTCCAAAAGAGTCATATTGAGGCCGGATTTTCCATCGGCTATACAGTCGCTATTGTAGCTTGTTGCACTTAATGGCCCTGCAGAATCCCCATTTGTAGCACACTACCCCTCAAGGAATCGCCCGGGAAATTGAATTTTCCGCTGGCAATCCCTCTGTGCATTGAAACTTCCAAAAATTTCCGTTTTAAATTAGACAATTCGGAGTGTTCCGATGAAAATAAATACAGTAGTTACTCAAGAAAAGTTAGTGTGTTAAATAGATACATAATAACTATTAAACTAGTAACTATTAAACTGACACCGTATCACACCCCCTCCCACTACACTTCCCGCACCCTGACCGGGGAACTCTCCCATCATATTTAACCCAACATCTCCAGGACACAACATCTCCTTTCCCCTGCTCTGGACCCGGCCTTTCATCCGTTCTGGACTCAAACAGCACGCTCGCCCCTGTTGCGGGATTCTTGTCTGTGTAGGGGATTCCTAGATCCTCTTGTTATATTAACATAAGCTCAAAATCTCAAACTATGAAAAGTCATTACACTGACTCTTAGTATTTTTTCAAACCAAGATCCTACTCTTGATCAACGTTAAAGAGCTGCCTATACTACTTACGTTCACAGATAAAGTCGGCTGGTCATGCTATCAGGCGATTTCTTCAAATGCGTTGTCAACTAAATCTAGTTTCTCACATTTTCAAAAGAATTGGTTTCATTTTAGCCTTCTGGAAACACGATGGAGATGAAACAAACCTCTGCCTCTAAGGGCGATCAACTTAACGTCTCGTACAGCATTTCAATTGATGAAATGTGAAAAAGACGTGAACTAATGCAGCTGCTTAAAGTGTACAGCAAACAGAGTGAGCATTGAGAAAATAAATTCACCTTTTCTTCATCCTGTGTCAATTTGACAATTGACTTTGTTGTTAACAACTAACGTGTGATTTAATCATTCAAAAAATTGGAAAAAGATCAAAATGATATCTGTATGTAATGTCAGGTAGAATTAATCAGTCATTATTGCAAACTTTCAAATTGTATCTTTGGAGTGAAATTTGTAAATTGCACTATTTTACAGTGGTAAGAAATCAATAGACTCACGCTTATTATCATTTGTGGAGAAGAGTCCAGAAACCATCATCACCACTGAACTTTTTCGTAAGTAAGAGTTCAGCATGGGTTTGTGAAGAACTGGTCATTTTTGACGAATCTAGTTGCATTTCTCAGGTCACTAACATGGCAAAGAGTTTCTGTGAATGCTGTCTAAATAGTTATTGTCACCACTGGGACAAGAGGACACTGTCAATCAAACCTCACTACTCTACAAGCCCCACTGTTAGTATAAATATTTTGATTCAATCACGAAAATGGCCATTTGTTTCCCTTTTAGTACCGCCAGCTAGAATAAATCAAAATGTTTCTTTAATGAATTCAAAGATAATCCATTTCTTACAAACAAATCATTTCTGAAAATGAGTGACAAAACTAGTTAACTACTAAGCTCTAATCCAGAATTTGAACTATATCCTGTGTAATTCCCAAAACACATGCACACATCACAAACAACAATACAACTCTGCAGAAAGGATAATTAAAAAGGTAAAAGAAAAATACCCTTTGTGGCCAATGGTCTGAAAAACAAAAAGATCAAATACAAACAGCACACTAGATTTCATTTTGACAAATTCAAATTGTTGACTGCTGTAAACTAAAGGAAGATTTTCCAAATAAATCTTTGATTTGGATGGAAACCAAAATGGTTCCAAATCCTTGAAAAATGATCACAGGTCAGCTTTTTAGGATTTACAAGGTAGTCAAGATATTCAGGCGTAGAAATGTTATCAGGTTCTCAAATACTTCAACTAAGAGCGAATTTCAGGAGAGAAAAAGGCTTTCACTGATTGCTAGCTTTGGATGCTTCTTCTCATTCTGGCTTTTTTAAGCTTTTGAAACAGAAAAACAAGACCAGAAGGTGTTGCTAGGCAACCACTGGCGCTAGGCCCCGTAAGTCTCTTTCCACCAGGTTTTCAAGCTCTATTACTTTATGACTCTGTCAAGGTCAAAAATCACATTACACCAGGTTATAGTCCAACAAGTTTATTTGAAAACACTAGCTTTCTAAGCTCTACTCCTTCCTCAGGTGTAAAGGAGCAAAGATTTGAAAGCTGGTGTTTTTAAATAAACCTATTGGACTATAACCTAGTGTCACGTGATTTTTGACCTTGTCCACCCCAGGCCAACACCGGCATTTCCACTTTATCACTATGATCTCTCTAAAAGCTTTGCTTGGATGTTTTTCTGAAGTCACTTGACTCTCTAATCAGCAGATATCTTACAGCCCACATTAAAATTGATGAACTAATTTCTTGATAAAACCTGTTTGATCCAGAAAGTATCTACACAATTTAATGTCGTCTAGTTCAGAATATAAAGTTGTGTACTGTTGTCAAAAGAACATTGGCGCCCCCAAGTGATTATGTTCAGTGACTGACCGCTGTGGTAACCAAACACAAAAATGACCTAAAAAGACAAATTTCTGACTTCTGACCTGTCTAAGAGCTGGTATAATAACATGATGCAAGTAGCTAAGATGGTTCATGGATAACAGCGGCAAATACTGTACTCCAAAAAAAAAGCAAGGCGTTAAGAATGTAGTACAGGGAGTGTTGGGCAATGGACAGAATAATTAGGGACAAAAAATGGGAAAACTCATATCGAATATGCTGAAAGAAAATACATGGCAGATGACAAATTCTCTTTAGTATATAACTCTACTTGGAATGGTCTATTGTATACTACAATACAAGAAGAAGAATGTAGCCAGAATAACTAGAAAATTGTATATGTGGGATTTTTGTTGGACAACAATTATTGAACTATGCTACAATAGGCAAGCGACGTTAACGTAGGAAAATAGAAAATAGCAGCAGGAATAGGCCATTTGGTTCATCAAGCCTGCTGTACCATTCAACATGATCATGGTTGATTCTCTATCTGAACACTACACTTTTGTTCCTTCTCCATATCTCTTGATATCTTCAGTGTCTAGAAATCTATTTCTTTTGTTAAATATATTCACTCACATGGCTTCACAACATTGTCTGAATTTCATAGGTGTAACCATCCTCTGATTGAAAGAAAATTTCCAGATCTGAGTCCTAAATGGTCCACCCCATATCCTGACCCCTTGTTCTAAAACAACTCCTGAAATGGGAAACATTATCTTCACATCCAGTCCGTCCAGCCTGCCAGAATTTTATATGTTTCAATGAGAACTCTCTCATTCCCCTAAACTCCAGTGATTACAGGCCCAGATAACCCAATGTCTTCTCAGAGGTAGTCTTGCCATCCCTAGAAGAGATTTTGCTGCACTTTTTCTGTGGCAAATATATCCTTTCTTAGGCAAGGAGACCAGAACTGCTTACAATACTCCAGGATGCCTCACCAAAGCCCCGTACAACAGTAGTAAGACATCCTTGTTCCTGTACTCAAATCTTTCCGCAATAAAGCCTAACATACTATTTTCCTTCCTAACTGCTTGCTGGACTTGCATCCTTGCTTTCAGTTACTGGCGTCATATGCAGGTCCTTTAGTACATCAACATCCCCCGCTTTATCATCACTTATATGATGCTCTGCCATTCTGATTTTCTGTCTGAAGTATATAACCTCATACTTAGCTACATTATGCAGCAATCGTCATCTATTCAACCACTCAGTCAACTTGTTTAAACATGCTTGAAGCCTCTTTACCTCCTCATTATTATTCACAATAGCACTTGTGTTATCAGCAGTCTTGGAAATACTACATTTATTTCCCTTAACCAAATCTTTAGTGTATATTGTGAATAGATGGAGCCCAAGTACTAATCTCGCTACTACCCCACTAGTCACCATCTTCCATTCCGAAAAAGGTCCATTTATTACTACTGTCTGTTTCCAGTCTGCAAAACAATCCTCAATCCTTGACAGAATATTACCACCAAATGTGTAGTGATTGGAACGAGATCAGCCAGGTGGATCTCATAGAATATGAATTCTGTGATTGGGGTTGTTAACCTGGTCCAATTAGGGAGTCCTGGCTGACATATATAAACAGGAGTAAACAAGGTGTAGAGCTGGATGAACACAGCAGGCCAAGCAGCATCAGAGGAGCAGCAAAGCTGACATTTCGGGTCGAGACCCTTCTTCAGAAATGGAGGAGGGGAAGGGGATTCTGAAATAAATAGGGAGAGAGGGGGAGGCGGATAGAAGATGGATAAAGGAGAAGATAGGTGGAGAGGAGACAGACAGGTCAAAGAGGCGGGGTTGGAGCCAGTAAAGGTGAATGTAGTGGGGAGTTAGGGAGGGGATAGGTCGGTACAGGGAGGACGGACAGGTCAAGGAGGTGGGATGAGGTTACTGGGTAGGAGATGGGGGTGGGGCTTGAGGTGGGAGGAATGGTTAGGGAGGCGGGGACGAGTTGGGCTGGTTTTGGGATGCGGTAGGGGGAGGGGAGATTTTGAAGCTTGTGAAGTCCACATTGATACCCTTGGGCTGCAGGGTTCCCAAGCGAAATATGAGATGCTGTTCCTGCAGCTTTCGGATGGCATCATTGTGGCAATGCAGGAGGCCCGGGATGGACATGTCGTCCAAGTAGTGGGAAGGGGTGTTGAAATGGTTCGCGACTGGGAGGTGTAGTCGTTTACTGGCTCCAACCCCCAAACAACAGAGGTCCCAGTAAGGATCCCTGCAGAATACCACTAGTCATGGACCTCCAGCCTGAAAAACACCTTTCCACCCTACACTCTGTCTTCTATGGGCTAGCCAATTTTGAATCCATGCAGCCAAGTCATCATGGATCCCACGCATCTTAATCTTCTAGATGAGCCTTCCATGAGGGATCTTGTCAAAAGCCTTACTAAAATCCATGTAAACATCATCCACTGCTCTACCCTCACCTCTGTCACCTCCTTGAAAAATTCAAATTAGTAAAACACGACCTGCCCTGCACAAAGCCATGCTGACTGTTCCTAATTAGGCCATGCTTTTCCAAATGTGCGTAAATCCTATCCCTAAAAATTCTCCCTAGTAGCTTCCTAACCGATGATGTGAGACTCACCGGTCTGTAGTTTATCCTTATTTCCCTTCTTGAACAGATGAACAACATTAGTTACTTGCCAGTTCTCCGGGACCTCTCCAGTTGCTAGCGAGGATACAAACATCTTGGTCAAGGCCCCAGCAATCTCCTCTCTTGCCTCTCTCAAGAACCTGGGGGTGGATACCATCAGACCCTGGGGACTTATCCATCTTAATGCTCTTCAGGAGATCCAACACCACTTCTTTCTTGATCTGAAAATTCCCTAGCATATCAGCATGCTCCACACAAATCTCACAATCCTCCATTCCTTTTCCTGGGTGAATACTGATTCAAAGTACTCATTTAGGATCCCATCCACATTCTCTGCCTCTAAGCACAAGTTCCCTCCTTTATCCTTGAGTGGTCCTACCTTCTCCCTCGTTATCCTGTTGTTTTTAATGTATCTATAGAATGCCTTGGGATTCTCTTTAACCCTACTTGCCAAGGTAATTTCACAGCCCCTTCTTGCTTTGCTAATTCCCTGCTTGAGTACTTTCCTGCTTTCCTTATATCCCTCACGGGCCCTGTCTGATTTTAGCTTCCTGAACCTTACATACACTTCTTTTTCCCTTTTGACTAAATTCACAACCTCCCTTGTTATCCAAGGGTCCATTATTTTGCCATCCTTGACCTTCCTCCTTACTGGAACATGCTGGTCTTCAACTTTCCACAGTAGGTCCTTAAACAGTTCCCACGTGTCAAATGTGGACTTGTCTGATAACAGCTCCTCCCAATTAACACACCCTAACTCCTGCCTAATACTGATGTAATTTTCCCTCCCCCAGTTTAGTAGCTTCCTGCAAGGTCCTGACTTATCCTTGTCCATAGCTATCTTAAAACATAATGAGTTGTGTTCATTGTTTCCAAAATGCTCTCCCACTGAAAGATCAGTCACCTGACCAAGCTCATTAGCCAATACAGGGGCCAGTATGCCACCTCCTCTAGTTGAACTATCCAAGTACTGTTTCAAGAAACCCTCTTGGATGCACTTAACAAATTATGCCCCGTCTAAGTCTCTCACCTGTAGGGAGTACCAGTCAATATTCAGGAAGTTAAAGTCACCAACTGTGACAACTGTGTTTTTATTGCACCTTTCCATAATCTGCCTACACATTTGTTCCTCAATGTCCCAGTGGCTGTTGGGGGGCTGGTAGTATAATCCTATAAGAGTGATTGCACCCATCTTATTTTTGAGCTCTATCCATAATGGATGAGCCCTCCAGCATTTCCTATCTGAGTGCAGACGTAACATTCTCTCTGATTAGTAATGCAATTCCTTCACCTCTTTTACCTTCCTCTCTATCCTGTCTAAAGCAATGAAATCCTGGAACATTGAGCAGCCAGTCCTGTCACTCTCTCATCCAAGTCTCTGTAATGGCTACAACATCATAGTCTCATGTACTGATCCAGGCTCTAAGCTCATCTGCCTTACCTATTATACTCCATGCATTGAAATAAACACATTTCAGACCGTAAGTACCATCGTGTTCATTTACCTGTCTGTGCCTGTCTTTTCTATTTGATTTACTGGTCTTAAAATCTACCTTCCCTCAATCCCTCCACTTGCTGACCTGCTGCTCTGGTCCCTAGCCCCTGCCACTCTAGTTTAAACTCTCCTGAGTAGCATTGGCAAACCTCTCTGCAAGGATATTGGTTCCCCTCCAGTTTAGATGCACCCTGTCCCTCTTGTACAGATCACCACTGTCCAGAAGAGGTCCCAATGATCCACGAACCTGAAACCCTGCCCCTGCATCAGCTCCTTAACCACGCATTCATCTGTCCTATCTTTCTATTCCCTGCCTCACGAGCAGGTGGCACTGTTCGTAACCCAGAGATTACTACCCTCGAAGACCTGCTCTTCAGCCTCTTTCCTAACTCCCTGTATTCACTCCACAGGACCTCATCACTCTTTCTACCAATGCTGTTGGTACCAATGTGCACCATGACCTCTGGCTGCTCAACCTTCCCCTTAAGAATTTCTTGCAACCACTCAGAGATATCCTCGACCCTGGCACCAGGGAGGCAATAGACCAGTCTGGAATCTTGTACGTGGCCACAGAAATGCCTGTTTGTGGCCCTAACTAATGAGTCTCCTACCACTATTGCTTGCTTAAATCTTGCCTGACCCTGCTGTACAGCTCCTGTGATATTTTGCATGCCCTTGTGAGTGTTGCTGCAAAAATGGACATGTAAGCCAACATTGAGAATTCATATTTTTATCTTAAAAACCTATCTTTGATCAATTTTAATGGACCTCTTATCTCATGGCCATAAATCAATTCAAATTGACTTAATTCAGTATATCTCTGATAGGAAATTATAAGAAATTTAATCGTTTGTCCAATCCTGTGGGTATTTATGACAATGACCTTAATCATTGTCTTGAGAGTCAAATAGCCTCTCTCCAAATTTCCCTACATTTGTGGATGATAGGCAGTGCACTTCAACTGCTTTACACCTAAATTGCTTACTATGTACTGAGAATTTTTAGACATAATGTTAGAACTTTGGTGAGATTGTATTTCAATTAGTAGTCCATAATGAGTGAAAATGGAGTTACATTTCCACCACAACCTTATCTATAATTGTGCTTAAAAGAATATCTGGCAATGGGATCGTCATATCAATTGAGATATACTGATGTTCTGTTTTAATTACCAATAATGGCCCCAAACGATCTACTAATACTTATCTGAGTGAGTCCTCAAAAACTGGTCTGGGAGTTAATGACACTCGCTTGATTACATAGAGTCATAGAGTCATACAGCATGGAAATAGAGACTCTTAGTCCAAGAAGTCCATGCCGACCATAATCTCAAACTAAACTAGTCAATCTGCCTGCTCCTGGCCAATATCCCTCCAATCCATGTGCTTATCCAAATATCTTTTTAATATCCACTAACTGTATGACATGTTTTACAGAACTGCACTATGTCCTTCTGATGTCTTGATCAGGTAAAGTGCTTGTTTATTGATGCTTGAGTTTTACATATTGACACATAACCTGCAGAGAAATTTCATGTGCTACTCTCAATATCTCTTTATCATAACTAAGCAGTACCACTATCTGGCGAACAATTGTCCATTCATTATCCATAGATTTGTGACAATATCTGCACTCCCTCGTCAAAACTCTATTTCTGATATAATATTACTCCAGGACTCCTTAAGTCTCAGCTTCAAAGTGAGACAACAGTGACAGACATTTATGGGGATATTTCAGATGACTCATTATAAGTCTATAAGAGTACTCAGAAAAATTCTAAAAGGAGGACCCACCAACTGTGGTTAACTAAACAAGTTAGGAGAAGCATCATAGTTAAGGAAAAAACATATAACTACACAAAGATGAGTGGCAGGTCAGATGATTGGTGAGGATATAAAGAATGACAGAGAAAGACTAAAATGTTAATGAGGAAGAAATGAAAGTAGAAGAGGACTAACTTGGAGTGTAAAACCATATAAAATAAAGTTTCTGCAGGTATTTAGAAAGGAAAAATATAATTGAATGTTAGTCCTCTAAAGAGTGCGAACATAGATAACAAGGAAATAGCAAATTAACTGAACAAATATTTTGCTTCTGTCTTCACTATAGAGGATATAAAAAACACTCCAGCCATTGCTGTAAATCAGAAGGTGGAAAGGAAAGAGGAACTTTGTGAAATTACAATCACCAGGGAAGTCACACGAAGCAAATTGATGGAATTGTGGGCTGTTCAGGTCCAGATGGACAGCATTCTGAGATCTTAAAAGAGGTTGCCAATGATGTAGTAAATATGTCAATGTTAATTTTCAAAAATTCCCTATATTCAGGAAAGGATACATCAGACTGGAAAGTATAAAATATAACTCCTCTATTTAAGAAGGGAGAGACGCAGGAAACTGTAGCCCAGTTAGTTTGCTGACTGTGTGGGAAAGGTGTTAGAATCAATCATTAAATAGATTATAGCTGCGCACCTGGAAAGACTCAAGGTAATCAGGAAGATTCAGCATGGTTTCATCAAAGGAAAGTCATATTTAACCAACTTATTGGAGTTTTTTGAAGGAGTACATATACTGTGGATATAGGAGAGCCTGTAGATGTTATATTTTTGGATTTCCAGAAGATATTTGAAAACGTTTCACAACAAAGGTCATTGTGGAAAATAAAAGCACATGATGGAGGAGGCAACACACTAGCGATGGAAGATTGGCCAGCTGGCAGAAAACAGGGAATATGCATAAATGGATCTTTGTCTGATCGGCAGAATGTGACAAGTGGAGCCCCAAAGGAATCTGTGCTAGGACCTCAATTTTTACAATTTACATCAATGATTCAGATGAGAGGAGAGAAGGCATCTTAGCTAAATTTGCAGATGACACCAAGATATGTAGGAAAGTATGTTGTGAAAAAAAGTAAGGAAATTTTATACAGGATATGGACAGGTTGTGTGAGTGGGCAAAAATCTGGCAAATAGAGTATAATGTGGAAAAATGTGAAGTTGTTTACCCTGGTAGGACGAATGAAAAATCAAAGTATTACTTCAATGAAAAAGAACTGCAGAATTCCAAAAGTGCAGAAAAATTTAGTTGTTCTAGTGCATGAGTTTAAAAAACTTAGTATGTAGGTACAGCACATCAACAAGAAGGCTAATAAGATCCAAACATTTACTTTGGGAAGAAATTAACATACAAATAAGGATGTTATACTTCACTTTAGTTATACAGGCCATTTCTGAGACCACAATTTGATTTTTGTGTGCAGCTTTTTCTCTTTATTGGAAGTGATTCAGAGGAGGTTTGCTAGTCTCATGCCTGGAATGACCAAATTGCCTTTGAGGAATGGTCAGATAGGCTGGGCTTCTTTACACAGGAGTTTAAAACATTGAAGCGTGACTTGATTTGAATGAATAATATCCTGAATGGGCTTGACAATGTGGGCATAGAAAGGATGTTTCGAAACTGGCTCTATTTTAAAATTAGGGATGACCCTTTCAGGACAGAGATGAGGAGATTTTCTTTCTCAGAGAGTTGTGTGACTTTGGAACTCTATATTTAGTAAAGAGGTGGATAGATTCTTGTTAGGCAGGTGAATCAAGGATTACTGGGGGTACATGAGTTTTTTTTTAAATTGTTAATAGGATGTGAATATTGATGGCAAGGCCAGCATTTATTCCTCATCTCTGATCATCCAGAGGACATGATTAGAGGGCATGATGTTCAACCCTCATTGCTGTTGGTCTGGAGTCATGTAGGCCAGACCAGGTAAGGATGGTAGATTTCCTACACTAAACTTAAACATATAAGAACGAGGAGCAGGAGTCCCTTCGAGCCTTTTCCACCATTGATCATAGCTGATCTCATGTTAGCCTCAATTCCACTTTCCTGCACAGTCTCCATAATTCTACAACCCATCACTAATTAAAAACGTGTCTATCTCCTCCTTGAATTTACTCAATGTCCTGGCATCCGCTGTATTCTGGTGTAGTGAAGTCCACAGATTCATGACCCTTTCAGAGAAGTAATTTTTCCTTACCTCTGTTTTAAATCTGCTACCCCTTGTTCTAAAGCTATGACCTTTCATTTTGGATTGTCCCATATGAAAAAATCTCTCATGTCTACTTTGTCATTTTATTTAGCTCAATTAGATCTCCTCTTATTCTTCGAAACTCCACAGTGAATAGGCCTAAAGTGCTCAATCTCTTTTCATAGGACAAACCTCTCATGTCTGGAATCAATCCAGTGAACCTTGTCTGAACTGCCTCCAATGCAACTATATCCCTCCACAGGTAAAGGTACCAAAATTGTATATAATACTCCAGATGTGGTCTCACTAATGCCTTGTGCTGCTGCAGCAAAACGTCCTTACTTTTATACTTATTACGAAGGAGAGGTCGACCCCCCTCTGATATGTAAAACTATAACATCTAGCTATAACTATAAAGTTGTGTGATCGTAGTTAGGCTAATATTTTAGTAGATATTCAATACATCTTCAGAATAGCGCACAATTGTATGGCAGTATTGGATACAAAGAATACATAGCATCAGGTAGAGGACACATAAAGCACAATA
Organism: Rhincodon typus; assembly: GCF_021869965.1. Lineage (NCBI taxonomy): Eukaryota > Metazoa > Chordata > Chondrichthyes > Orectolobiformes > Rhincodontidae > Rhincodon > Rhincodon typus. The sequence continues at coordinate 29,059,048 of NC_063353.1, read as the reverse complement.
TAGTAATTTGATCACAGGTGGAAGCAGAAGTCCACTTAGGACCAGA
>NC_063353.1:29009648-29058502 GCF_021869965.1 Rhincodon typus | reverse complement strand
TCGAGAGAAGACCCACAGTATTTTAATATTTCTTAACAAACCATGTAGCTGAGAGCCAAAACTACATGCAGAATGTCAGCTGTGGTCTCCAGGCCAAGAACATTTTTCAAATAACCTTAAATTATCAGTTGTGTCCCTTGTCTTTCATTCAAAGATTTTGTTTGCTTTGAAAAGGGTCTAAGAACATTATGCTGAGTGTTAATAATTCTACTGATAGTGTAAAATTGCAAGATTTAAGTCTTACTCCTCAAACATAATTAACACACATCAATCTTCTGCTTACCAAATCCTCATAACCTTATGCTTCCTGTATTAAATTATACCTGCTATTTTTCTGCTGCATTATTTGAGCTTATCCGGATAAACTTTGTACACATTGATATTAATAATTTACCACTGCTCACGATTTGCACTTGTCCCCTGTAAATTAAGAGAAAATTAGTTTTTCTGAAAATTTAACTGTACTTGATTAGTCTTTTAACCTCTAGAAGTAATATACTTAATTTCAATCCATTCTTGACATAGAAATTTGGTTCAAGAACATTTTGTCTATTAAAAAGCCCCATAGTATGGCTGTGGTTTTACTTTTCAAGTGGGATGGTAGTGGAACATGTTTGGCATTTATGAAGCAAATATAATAACATTTGCAAATTATAAAGAAATGGTGTTAGTGCACAGCATATGATCACGGGTTATGTCAGCAAATCTCCAGGGATATGTCCAACCAAAAGTTGGCATTTGTACCTCTGGGAAAACGTTGTTTTTGTTTTCAGTTGCTTTCACCAGGATTAACAAGGTTCTTGAAAAACAGAATATTCCAGATGCTGGGAGTCGGAAATAAAAACTGAAAATACTAAAAGGTTATTGATTGTAAACGTCAACTCTGTTTCTGTCTCCACAGTTTTCAGCTTTCTGTTTCTAATATTTTCTGTTTTTATTAACTAGCTTCTATGTTGGTGATTAAACATCTTCTTTTATTCAATATGGCCAGCAATTTCAGTAAGTGAACTTACTTAATTACCTTACCTTGAGAATTGGTGTTGAAAGTCAATCCTGTTGTAAATGGTGCTCCCATTAAGAATGAACCAAGACATGCTCCAGAGATGATCTTGAACAACTGATGCTTGTACTTGTTTTAGTGGATTATTTGGGTGATTTGATGGTGGAGGGTCTTCAAAAACAGAACATCTGGTTTTCCGCAGTTAGGAAAGTTGGTTAAGAAGAGGAGAACAGCCTGAGTTTGTGTTTAACTATGAACTGCAGTAAAACAAGTGCAGAAGACAGATTGATTCCTGCTTACATAAATGGATGTCTAACAATATGACATTGGGCTGCCCCGTCACTAGAAGGGAGAATTCTTTGCAGCAACTGTAGTGATTGTAATAAAGTCAGCTAGGTGGATCTCGTTGAGTATGATTTCCCTGATTGCCCAGATTAACAGCCCCAATCAGGGAGCCTTCGCTGACAGTATCTGCAAGGTTAGTGGTTCGAGATAACCCAGGCAAGGAACTTCAGTTGTTTCAGATCAAACAATTAAACTGACCATGTACCTACATTTTAACCCACTAGAGATCTATAATGGGATTGGATTCAACTAAACCTGTAAACAGGAATGTTTGGGAGTCGGTTTAGCTTAGTTGGTTGAATGGTTGATTTGTGAAGCAGTATGATGCCAACAGCATGGGTTCAATTCCCGTCACCGGCTGAGGCTACCATGAAGGACTCTCCTTCCCAACCTCTCCCTTCACCAAGGTATGGTGGCCCTCAGGTTAAATTACTACTAGTCATCTCTCTCTCTCTCTCTCTCTCTCTCTCTCTCTCTCTGTAATGAGAGAGTAGCCCTATGGTCTGGTAAGACTGTGGCAGCACAAATACAATAAACATGAATGTTGGAAGCTCTGCTCACTCTGAGAGCTGGTTCTGAGGAAGCTGAACCACTGTCTGGCTGAATTCCATCCAGGGCTGTCCAAAATGAAGATGTTGGTGAGAAGTAATGTTTGGTGGCCAGAATTGGATGCAGACATATCTGCCTTGGTGGGGCAGTGCCCGGAGTGCACTGGAGAGGGGGGAGTAGCATCAGGAGTGCCAAGGCCAGACACAAGACCCCTGTAAGCAGAAGAGAGACAGTTTACTTCGGGGACAAGGTTTGACACAGAAACCACGGAAATGGCCCTGGATGGGTAAGAAGCATAGTCGATATTAGGTCAAGTCTGTGAAGTTCAGGTATGAGGCAGTCCTGAACAAACATGCGGATTCTGGTTCTGAGGACCAGTGTCAAGTACTATGCACGTGCATATGCAGGGTGACTTGGTGATGGGATACTGGCCACTGTGGAGTTATTTCAGTAACCTCAGCTGATGAAGGAATTGAACCTGTGTTGTTGGTGTCGCTCTTCATTGCAAACCAATCCCGAACAATATGAACCTGGTAATATCAAAAGCCATTGCAAGGTTACATCATTGTGCAGCTGTGTAATGACATAAATGTTATAACACATTTTCCTCGCTGGTCAGCAGACTATCTTAATGCTGTTATGAAGACTTCATAGAGAATTGGCTCATGAGCAGGAAACTTTGAATAGGGGTAAGGGGTTCCTTTTCAGGTTGGTAACCTGTGACCAGGGATCAGTGCTGGGACTGCAACAGTTTACATATATATGAATGACCTGGAGGAAGGAAGTGAATGTACTGTAACCAAATGTGCAGACAACACAAAAATGGATGGAAGGGCAAGTTGTGAAAGGTATACAGGCAGATTCAGTAAGAGGGCAAAAAGTTAGCAAATAATGTGGGAAAGTGTGAAGTTGTTCATTTTGGAAAGGTGAAAAAAAAGACATCTTATTTAAAAGGAGAAAAAACAATGCAGAAAGCTGCAGCACAAAGGGAGTTGGGTGTACTTGTGCATGAAACACAGAAAGCTAGCCCTGAGGTGCAGTGGGTACTTAGGAATGTTGGCCCTTATTTCAAACGGGCTAGAATATGAGAAGACTTACTGCAACTGTATAAGGTGCTGGTGAGGCCATATCTGGAGTTATGAGCAGATTTGGTCCCCTTATTTAAGTAAAGATGTTTCATTTGGAGGCAGTTCAAGATAAGGTTCACTGGGATGATCCCCAGAATTGAGGTACTGTCTAATGAGCAAAGGTTGAATAGGTTGGGATTCATTGGAATTCAGAAGAATGAGAGGTGATCCTGTTGAAATGTATAGGATTTTTAAGGGGTTTGACAGGGTCACTGCTTGGTGGATGTTTCCGCTTATGGGAGAGTGTAGGATCAGGGTGCAAAGTCTCAGAATAAAAGGGCCTTCAATTTAAGACTGAAATGAGGAGGAATTTCTTCTCTCAGGATTGATAGTCTTGGAACTCATTGCCCCAGAGAGCTGTTGGTGCAAGTTCTTGAGTATATTTAAGCCTAAGATAGATTCTTGATCAGTAGGGCTATTAACGGCTCCAGGGAAATGGCAGGAAATTGTGCGTGCGGAATGTCTGATCAACCATGGTCCTGTTGAATGGTGGAGCAGACTTAAGGGGGTCTACTCTTATTCCTATTTCGTATGGTCTTGCTTAATGATATTTGTGGACTTGAGTTAGAATCCTGGACTTTTCTCCGCAAGTGAATGAAGGGCATTGGACCTTCTTTTTGTAAACCAGACATTTCTCAGTAGTCACATGTGTTGTAGTAATTGCTTGTTTCTTGGAGATCCCTGCCTGGATTAATGACTGCCTGTTTGCAATGTCTGCTTTGGAGATTGTTGAGACTAGTTAATATCCAGCCTGCAGAAAGAAGGGAGCTGTCCAGTTTAGCAGCGCTGTTTTCTGGAATAGAACTGTTGTTGTGGATACAGTGTTGTATCTAGAATCCTGGTCCAGATGCTGTTGCATGAGAAGCCTCTGAAAGAATTTTTCTGATATCGTCTAAATGACTGCTTCTACAAAGATTCCCAGCAACAGCTGTATGTGTCCAACGACATCTGTCTCTATACTAGAATATCAGCTGAATAGCCATATGAACATCCTAAACCTTATTCTTTTTGCCTTCAAGAACAAGACTTAATGGCCAAAGTGGGTGTTTTCTCAAAGTGAATCTCTGCAAACAAATCTATCTTTCTTTTACCTTGTGTTTGTGTGCGTGTGCATTTGGGTTTATTTAAAGGGGTAAATTATGTTGCTTATTACAAACCAATTCTGCATCTAATGGAATAATGTTTTTTAATTTAATTTTGTTTATTGAATAAAAAGAGCCTTTAACCAGGTTTATTTAATTCTAGCATAGAAAAAAAACATGACTGGCCATATTGGGAACCAGATAAAACAATTGCAAAAATGTTTTGACCTGTGAATTTCTGGGACTTGAGAAAGACAGTACACTTATCTCAGTCATTGATAAGTCTAACTTTAACCCCTTCTAATTCTCCTTTAGTGCTTTGTCGTATTATCTGAATGTCCTAAAATACACTCTGCCAATTTATTTTCATTTTGAAGTTCAGCCATTATATTGTAGCCAGATTCAACAATCAATTTATGTGTATTAAGCTTCCACATATTGCAAACAGGAAGAATATTCAGTTAATGTGCCAGTCATTGGTGGCGTGGTCTTCTGAGTCTTTAATGTTGTTTATTTCTCTAGGGACACCACAGTTTTTACACCTGAAGTTTAGTCGATATAGAAATGTGGCTTTTCTTTGAATTTGCTTTAAAAAAAAAACTAACCTCAAATAATCCAAATTCAAATATGCAGACACAGTAACAGGAAAATAGACACTTTAATTTTTATCTGTGAACAGTGTCATTGAGAAGTTAACTGGAGTTTCTTCTCCATTTTTACATTTCATCACATCTTCATGATTTCACCTCAGCTTCTAATCCATTCTAATAATGCATAAACTATGTACTCACACAGTTAAATGTTAATTGAAAATGAGTATTACAATTGTAACTACAAAACACATAACCATCAGCCATTCAAACTTTAAATTTTTTATATTGGAAAATAAGCACAACAGATTATATCCCACGGTTAAAAGTACAACACTTCCACCATTCCCCCAAGAAAATTGATTAAAAACATTTAAAATATCTCTGTAGAGGAGACACATTGGAATTTATAAAACAGCCAGAAATACAATGTAGAGGTTAATTAACATATCAGACAGAGCCAGAGTTCCAGCAAAGCATCTTTGAATTAACTGTGCAGCCAACCATTATCCTTTCCCTCAGTCTTGCATCTTCAAATTATGTAGCATACTCTTACTTTTGCAATGATTACCAATAATTTGGCTCACAGCCACAAATGATTTATTTGGAAAATAATGATAACCCACATCTTTGTACAGTTACCTAACCTCATTTATAGTGACAGTATAATTCCTGCTTATTAAAAGAGGCACTTGTCTTAAGGCCAACTTCACGTTTCAAGTTCAAGGTTATAACTGAAGCTACATTGAACTAACTGGAACTATATAGTGTATTTAATTACAGTAAAGCTTTGTGCATTTCACATGCTTAAAACATGCATTAATTTAAATTGTGCAAACTTAACATTTCTGGCAAACGTGCAGGTGGCAGGTCGAATACATCTACGATGGAAGACAATCACAGGTTCACTTTAGGCAGCCAATAGCTGCAAAACCCAAATATTTAGCCAAAGCATTTAGCAATAAAAGTGTATTTCGGTACTTTGATAAAACAAACACTATATAGACTTCAACCAATAAAAAAACGGAAAAGAAAAAACTTTACTTGACAAAGCTAGCATTTGTAATGCTGGTTTTTGAATATGTGCAATAAGGTTAAACTAGGGTGACAATTTATAAACTAATGGCATTTCAGTTAATTTTCAGCCCAAAATTAAAAGTATGGTTATTAGAAATGCAAGCCTAGTTCTACTTGTCTTTGTGAAGCAGCCACACCTAGTTTATAATCAATATCTGTTTTCATTGAAAAGCTTCATTTTCACCCAGATTCTTTGATTCTCCGTGCTTCAAAACAAAGAAATCCTCTGGTTTCAATCCATATCTTTCTCGAGCTTCCTCAAGTTTCCTTCGAGGTTCCAAGTAGTACTGGAATTGAAATAATTGTTTAATAATGCATACTAATGGACACAAAGGAAAATATGACAACATTAATGGTAATAAACTATTTATCATTTCAGTATGATCTCTAAACGGCCATCTTAAAGTTTTACACTTCATTCATTAACATTTTATTCTTTCTCCTCTATTGTTCATTTTAAGATCCACTCCATTCCTTACTTGAGAGATCAGGAAGTGACTTTCCCACGATAAGTGACAAGGAGGTATAAAGAGCAAGCTAGAGTAATTGGATTGCTATTTTTCCTTTCCAAATCATCGTTAACACTTTCACACTTAACCTACCTTGATGCCAATGTTAGCAATTGGACATATGGGAAATTAGTTTAACTGATGCTGTTCTCCCATTTTGTGGTAAGATATACTGGAACACCAATTGCACAAATCATCATTCGGCTCTACATCACACTTCAGAATCAAATTATTTGAACCGTTTGTGAAATCAGAAAATTATGCATTACATTCTACAAGTACGTTCTGAAGATATAGCAACTTAAATTGAACAGGTCCCAAAAATGAACTCTCCACACATATTTGGCATCCATTTAATATGATGTAAGTAATATGCCAGCATCTGGCTCCTGCTCATTACCATGATTTTAGAGTGGAGCCAATGATAATCATGCTGATGAGTGGCTACACAGCCCAACAGAGATCCAAAATAGCATGAGTTACAGCTAGTTACAATGATTAGCACGTACATGTACCTCTTAAAGCAGAAGTTCATTGTGGCTGAAGCAGGTATTGAAAGTCCTTCTGCAAGTCATGCTGATGTACAAATTAACTGAATAATAGCAATGCATGCAAGAAAGAATGTTCCAATATTTTCAGAATTTGCACTGGAGGTCTTGGTGGTCATGCAAAGGAGTCTGTCCAGAAATCTGCTGAGAAGTCAATGGAATTTGACAGCTGCAACAGTCAATGCCAGATAATCAATGTCCCTAAGGACATGAATGCAGTGTTGCGAAAAAAAAATTAGTGACCTTACACAAATGATTAAGTGACTTAATCTTTAAATATCCATAACCCACCAACTACAAGCCTCATATAATGCACCAAAATCCCTATCATTTATCAAATTGCCAATCAGTATTCTGAACTAAAATTCATAGCTGCACCTGCATTGCTGCAGCAAGCCTTATACCTGTATCTCTCAACTTGCACACACTGATAGCCACTAACCATGACAGCCACATCAGCTAAACAGATTGTACCATATTAACTGATATACTTTTGATTTATCACTGCTGCCATGCAAGCTCAGGCAATTGCTTTCATGGCTACAATTGCCATTGCTTAATATCATCTCCATTCCCTACTTGAGAGATCAGAAAATGAATTTCCATGATAAGTGATAAGGAGGAATAAAGAGCAAGGTGGAGTAATTGGATTGCTGATATTTCTTTCCAAATCACTTCAAAAAGAAACTTTCACTTAACTAGGGGGCAGCATGGTGGCTCAGTGCTGAGCACTGCTGGCTCACAGCGGCAGGAACCTGGGTTCGATTCTACCCTAGGGCAACTGTCTGTGTGGAGTTTGCACATTCTCCCTGTGTCTGCTCTGGTTTCCTCCCACAGTACAAAGATGTGCAGGCTAGGTGGATTGGCTATGCTAAATTGCCCATAGTGTTCAGGGATGTGTAGATTAGGTGGGTTATAGGGGTTGGGTCTGGGTGGGATGTCTTAGGGTCAGTGAGGACTTGGTGGGCCGAGGGCCTGTTTCCACACTGTAAAGATTCTATGATTCTTCGTTTCTATGAACTACTTTGATGCCAATATTGGCAATTGGTCATATAGGAAATTAGTTTAACTGATCTGGGAGGTCATGCCTAATGAAGCTGGTTGAATTTTTTGAGGAGGTGACCAAACGTATAGATGAGGGTCGTGCAGTGATGTAGTTAATATGCATTTCAGCAAGGCCTTTGACAAGGTACATATGGGAGACTAATAAAGAAGATAATAAAACACAAAATCTGGGGTAAGTTGGCAAGTTAGATCCAAAATTGGCTTAGTAGCAGGAGACAGAGGACGGTGGTAGAAGTCTGTGTCACTGGAGGCTGATATCCAGTGGTGTAACAGAGATCAGTACTGGGTACCTTATTGTTTGTGATACATATAAACACTGCAACAGTGAAGAAACAGTGATATAGTTCCCTGTTAGATTGGTGTGTGGTTTGGACGGAAACTTGCACACATTGATGTTCTCATGTAATTTCTGCGTTTATCCTTCTGTGTGGTAGATGCTGTGGCTTGGAAGGCACTGTCTAAAGAGCCTTAGCAAGTTGCAACAGTGCATCTTGTAGAGAGTGCACAGCCTAATCATCGTCCATTGATGATAGTGAAAGTTGAAATTGCCAGATAGGGTAAACTTCAGTCCTTTCCAGGTTTCTACCATTTATAGAATAATCCCTTGCTGTCAGCCCTTCCCAACTGCATTACCTCATTTTCTTAAGTTGAAGTCCATTTGCCACTGTTCTACCCATTTGATCAGATCCTTGATATCTTCTGCAGTTTACAGCTATCCTCCTTACTATTTATCACCACCTGTCATGTGAAATTCTTGATCATACCCCCAACATTTAAGTCCAAATCATTAAGATACACCACATCAGCAAGGGCCCCAGCACCAAGCCTCTGTCGAGTCCCATTGGAAACAGACTTCTAGTCACAGAAATAACCCTGTACCATCACTTTGCTGACTCCCAGCAGAGTTGGGTATATAGCTATTAGAAACAGACATATTTATGCATTAAGAGAATTGGAAAATGGAAGATTTGAACAATTCCTGGGCTGCAAAAGGGTTACCATGCGAATTCTTGGAAAATGTCAAGAGTCAAGGAATATTGTAGGTTATTTACTGTTTACTGAAAAAGCAAATAACTTCAGAAAAATAGACAATCCAAAGCTTTAAAAGGGCAGCTAAGGGATCTTTAATTACCTTAATTGCTAGACAATTAGAATAAGTATTGGAAGAAGGTTATTGATGAAGATTGCCTAGCAACAGCTTCTGGACTTTTTTTTTGTTTTGCCACAGAGAGAAATAGCAAATTATGACACTCTTTAAGAGTGGAAGTTGAAAGAAAGCTGCCAGTTGTTGGAAGGGTTAGCAAGGAAATGAGCTCTTTCTCAGTGAGGTGTTGACAAATCCTGAAAATTACAAGTAAGAATTTCTAACTATTTCCAGCTGAAGCTCAAATCTTGTCTGAAGATCTTCCATCATTTTGCTGACCAAAAGCAATTGGAATATTTCAATAGGAAATCAAAGGAACTGTGAGATATCAACCCATTCTTTTCAAATTTGAACTCCTACAAAGGGTGTTTTTTTTCCCATTTTTTAAATTATATATTTCCAACCATAATACCTCTGCAGAACTGTGTCATCTTGTAATGTTTGTGTATGAATGTGGATGTTTATTATAAAAGGAGAATATAATGTGACCCTGCACAGTAGCCTAGTTGTTAACCAGTTTTGCTATCTCTTAAAGGCAAAATATGTGTTTCAGAGTGTTACTTTTGAGTTTATTGAAGAAACTTGGTAAAAAAATCTCTTTTGTTCTAGATAACAGTAATAAAGAAAAATAAATCAACCATTTTGGTGATTACACTTTTGCAGTAGCAGAGCTTAAGTTCCAGTGCACTACTTCAGCCAGAATCATAACATAATACAAACATAATTTTGAAAAGCTAAGATAATTGTAGTGCCCCAAAACAGGACATTATCGATCCAAATTTTATGCCAAATAATTCTAACTAATTCTTGACTACTACATTTTGAGACACAAAATTCCAGCTAAATCAAATAATACTGTTCAATTATTTAAAGGTATAACAGAAGTTCATATCACAGAGATAAAATGTACACCAATAACTGAATACAGAAATTGTACGAAAAGCTCTATTTTATCGGACCAATTAATCTATTGTGAAGTGAAAAATCTTCCTTTATAATCTCGCTTTCCCCACTCCAAAACCCCAAGCAGCTTTCAGTAGCCAGCCTTTTCTGTGTCACACTCCTGGATCTTAGACACAAGATATAGGAGTAGAGTAAGGTTAGAATAATATTGGAAAATATCCATGACGTAAGTGAAAATGATCCATTAAGATGACCCCTTCCATATTTTTTCTCAATCTTACAGGAACATCTCAAGTCTTTACTTAGTGTCTTTCAGCTGCAACTCAATTAAGATTCTTTTAAATGGACTTAGACTACATGTAAGTGATTCAAGATACTCTGCCAAGCATTCCATTTGTAGATTATGAAATAATTGATTAGAATTTATTTTCTCTCTAAAACACTTACAAATTTCTGTTCTAATTGAAATCTTATGGCAGGAATCTGTTGCAGTGCAAACCTAAAATGGCACTTTTTCAAAATGCACTGTTGATCATTCTTTGCTTCAAGCCAAAATAATCACTTCTAGATATATGCAAATCTAATTAATTATAGTCTAATTATAACATACTCAATATGAAGCAAACTAAAAGTCTTGACAGGACTATTTTAAGGTTATGAGTTGGAGATTTCTTGAAATTGCTGTTTATGAAGTGGTACTAACCATAAATTAGGTCCTGGACCAAAATCTGTAATATATACACATTATGGTTTTAAAAATGCATGTTTTCCAGTTTGTTTATTTACTGCAATACAACTTCCTTTTGAAACTGCATTAAAAATGTACTTTAGCACACAGTGTCTTATACAGTCATGGAATTCTTGCAGTTCCCAAAAAGTAAATACAAAAGCCCCTCCTCCTCTAGTACACAATTACACTCTGATATAGATGAAGCAGGGCTTGTTGTTAATTCTCTCTCCCCCCAACCCTTCCCATTTAACCAAAATAAAGTCACCCTGTAAGTTGCTGAAAGTAAGAGTTGATAATGGGCTGGTGAGGGAAAATAGAAGTTTAATTTCTTGGTGAATAATGGGATCAACAGTCTTATCTCCTTAGCCAATTTAAAGGTTGCAAGAGGAAACAACAAAGAAGGAAGCTGGATGAATTAGAGTCAAAATGAGCACAGAAAGAGAAATGAAGGAATTAGATTAATAAAGAAAAATGAGACTGATGAAAAATAATAAGAAACAATTACATTTCAGTCTGTAAGGGTCACCTGCTCATTGGATAAATTCACTAAGCCAGAATTCTTTTCTATAAATTTCACATATTTGAAAAAACATTGGATTGGATTTTACCAAGGTTTCCCTCTGTGAGCGCCAGTGAACTTTCTCAAATCAATTTTATGCAGCTCACCTCATTATGTATACACCATTCCTCTATACAGCACCCCCACTTGCATTACTGTGTGGTCACAAACAGAAGTACTTGTCACTGCTGGGAACTTACAGGATTTCTCGCACTGGTGCCATATTTAAAGCCCAGCCATGCCCAAGTACCACCCACCAGGAACTGCCCTTCACAGTGCATGTAGTGACACAAGAACAAAATAGTAGTATCTCAGGGGGCATGGGTGACATTTCCTTCAAAATAGAATCTGAAATTTCTAAATGTATTACCATTTTACATTATCACCATTTGCATTTTCACAACAAGAATCAAAGTCCACAGGCTACGCATCCTTAGCACCACACCATGTTCAAGCTTGTCTAAGGGTGTGCTACAATTTCCCTAATACCCATTGTATCATAACATGTTGGAAAGCTTTTAAATGGTTGAAGATATTAACCAGTATTGAATGACAGAGTGAAGAAAAAGCAAAAGGAAAAGGCTGCTTTTGCTTCAGGGAACAATCAGGGACCTTGCCTTTTGAGCCACAACAAACTTCTAGTCAATGAATGACCACTATACCCAGCTCACACCTACTGGAATCTGGTGTCATTTAGGCCCCATCTGGTTTGTTGCATCTGATGCTCCAGTGATCTATCATGCTGAAGATGATGTTCCTGCTGCTCAACATCTTTATCTTCCTCCATGGAAGACTGCTGCCACTCTCCACTGCTTCAGAGTCCATCACATCTCCTTTTTGCCTGCTCCAGTTGTGCACAGCATTCTAGGATTATGCAGCACCTTCGACCTCGATTGTACTCCAAGGAATCCCAACCGATCCAAGCATCACAACCTCATCTTCAGGAGGCCTACACTCTCTGCTCCACAACTGCCCTGGCGGATGAATGGTTGCACTGTATCCTGGGGCTTGCGTAACGGAGTAGCCTCCCAGTAACTAACCTTGTCCTTGCAATGAGTTAGGAACATGGCAGCTTCTATGGTACCTGGTGCAGATTTCTAAGATGTGATACTGATGATCACAAATGACTCATTTAAGAGAATGGAAATCTTTCTGTTAATGAAATTAGCCACAATATATAGTACTCTCACATGATTGATGATCGTATCAGGAAACAAAATGATAAATGGCTTCTCAGAGGTTTGGAGTGGCAGCTTTCATGGTCTGCAGGATCCAACTAATGCAGTGGGCACTCGGAATGAACGTGTATGGTCTATAACAACTGGCTCCTGGAGGAAGTTAGCTCTGCCTCACCTCAGGAATAATGATCGTTTTCTAAGAGGCTTGAAGTCGAATGTTCTTTGTGAGCAATATAACTTCATTTGTTTAGCTCCTAGATTCAGGCTTTATGGTTATTCCTGAAAAATAATTGGTGCTTTATTAACAAATAGTGTTCAGTTAATTCTCTGTTTCCTTAGATTAATGCTTCCTGTTTTTTGTGTCCAATTCTGGCTTCTGGAATCAAACATCAGTTATTGATCCAGGAAGCAACAAATTAAAACTACAAAAACATGTTGATAACAAGACTCTTTCCAGCAAATGTGGCTGACAGACAACAATGGTTCTTGCCCATGTATAAACCAAGAGCTTATGCAATTCAGCACATACTTTGAAGCAAGCACATTCCAGACACAATAATTCCAATGAGAAAGAATTGTTTCACTGCCTTTGCTAAAAGTCAGTTTGATGAATAAAATTCATCCCAAAAACCACCATCTCCTCAGATACACTGAAAATGCACTCAGCATACCATTTATTAATTTCCAGTGGAAGGTCATTTTTTTCTTTGGTATTTATTTCAAATTCTCTCAATTTGTCAATGTTTGCAGGCTTATTTTTCTACTGCTGTGATAAGGATGCCATCTAACTTTAATTCCAACCTTTTCACCAATGTCCTCTTTGATTACTGTTTAAAGGCATGCATTAAATATAACCCAGATCACCTTGGGCTTTGAGTGTATTGGCAGTGAAGGGTGACTGTAGAAATCAGAATCTTTTCTATTTCCAACAACAATGACTACATTTAAGAAGTACTGCATTGATTGTACAGTGCTTCAAAGCATCTCAAGGTTGTGAAAGGTGGAGATATAAATACAAGTCGTTCATTCTGAGTGCCCACTGCATTAGTTAGATCCTGCAGACCATGAAAGCTGCCACTCCAAACCTCTAAGAAGCCACTTATCATTTTGTTTCCTGATACGATCCTCAAAAGTCTTAAAAACAGTGGTCAAAACATCAATTAGTGATGCCTTTGGGAAGAAATGATGTTTTGTGCTGGCTTCTAGGACTGAAAATGAATCTGTAATTTTGATGTTGGGTAATGGAATGCAAGGCCAATTTGAATTTTAGCTCTGTCACCAGAGAGTGGCAGGGACTAAAAGCCAGGCTTCTCTCTACTGAAAGTAGAGTTGGTGGTCATCAAACTCATACTCTACAAGAATGATTCCCAAACATTTTGCCCACCGCGAACCCATTTTGAGGCTTGAAAACTGTTACAAGTCCTTGGTGGGCTTTGAGAGTGCAGTGGAAGACAGTATCTACGAGACTGGGTTGGGATGGATTACTGCCTTGAAGCTTGCAACCCCAAAATTTCAGCTCACAACTTCACTTGGGAGTCCCAACCCCCATGTTGGGAACCCCTGCTGTACCACATTTCCCATCACTGTGCAAAATGATACTTGGACTGGGAACACAAATAAGAAACTTCTTATGGAAAATTAAAACTAAAAGGAACAAAAAAAAACTCAAATTAATTTTAAAACAACCCTCACACCAGGGTAGAGATTCTATTTAGGCATTTCCTAATGAGAGAGTGTGATCTACTGTTGTCACTGGTTTTGCTCATGTCAAAGAGTCATTATAGTCTGTAGCTAATGCCAAAAGAGAAATAAAGGAAAATGGTTAAGGAACTTAAATGGTTTGACAGAAACCGGGAGACTGAGAGCAAGGGCTCACAAAACAATGTATTGTCTGCATTAGGTGAGACTACCATGTTACCAGCAAAACAAGCAGATTGGAGATGCATTTTAAAATGTGGTCAGAGGAAGGTCAAAGAATTAACTACTATTCTGGACTTAGGAACTTACACCTTGTCAAAAGAAGAACATTCAAACTGCAGAGATTTGTGGAACCAATGGATATTCCTCAGAAAATGAATATCATCATCATCAGAAAAATGCCTGTAATATTTAGGAAACTTTCTGCTTTGCATTTTTCATGAGAAATACAACAATTATTATTTGAAGAGTGAAGGTAAAATAGCCATAGTCTGACCAGGCCAAGGGCTGTTTTCCCAGGGAGAGAGGACTGGTGGTGGTTTAACCTGAGGATCACCACACCTCAGGGAAGAAGTTGAGAAGGAGCATCCTTGATAGCAACCTCAGCCGGTGTGGGAATTGAACCCATGTTGTTGACCTCACTCTGCATTGCAAACCAGCCATCCAGCCAACTGAGCTAATGCTTAGACGAAACCAATAATAAAATCAGTTATAATATGCAACAGATCAACTTACTGAAACATGGCAATCAGAACCCACAGTGATTGAGTACTGTGGAATTACTGAAACCTTAGCTATGTATTGCAACATACATTCCCTGATTCTCCTGCAAAAATAGTTTCACTGCCATTCCACAACAAACCAAATCTCCCAAAATACTTGACCTTGCAAACCATAATAAAGATGAACTTTACAAAGTCAAAATTCACTTGGTTATTTTTAAAATACATATGCTGTTCCCTGCAGTGTTTTAATGCTAGGGGAGTGACCCTTAAATATAGATGTCTCCTGGCCAAATTTTGACTCCTTTGGGCGTGGTGGAGTCAAAGTCCATCTGGCCACCTGCTAATTAAAATAATGACATTACTCCAATTACCCCTCTCCAAAAAGAAGCTTCAGTTGAGCCTGAAAATGATTTAAATCCAGAGGATTAAAAAGAAAGCAAAACGTTTACAAACAGGCATTTTTGCAAAAACCTTAATTACTATTTTGGAAAGTCATAAACTCATTTAAAGTAAGCAATGTAATGGAGTAAGACTATCCTATGAATAAATATATGAATTATTCTTTTACTACACAGACAGACTTGCTTGGAATTGAAACTGCAAATTATAAGAGTGGTGTAATCTGAATCTCCATACTACTTGTATTCGGCAGCCTGGTCCCAACCATTATAGTGATTATCAAAGGGTGTTTTTGTTCTGTAACTTAAACGTTACTACCCATCAACACTGTACTGATAACATAAACACAAATACAGTCTCACCTTAGGCACCTGTGAGAGACAGAAAGTATATTGGGTGAGACTCCTAGTAAAACTAGTTTTTGGTTCTGCTTTGCAGTCATCTAAGGTCTTTATTTTCCGTTGAAATAAGGAGTTGAATTATTTTATTATTTGGCAAGTTCTGCCGCCATGATCAAAAGCAGAAGCCAATTTCACTTCAATAGGCAGAAAGACACTGGCAATTGCTACTGGCAACCAACGAACAGCCGGCTCTGGAAGAGCCATGCAATTCAGGAGGGGTGTCACTCCTTTGTTCTGCTGCTAGCTGAGGCATTGCTGAGGCTGCAGGTATAGGAGGAGAGCCTCTGAAAGGCAAAGAACACGAAGGTTTATGTGAGGATGCCAGAGCTAGGCAGGAAGGCCCCAGCGACCAGGCTGCAAGAAATTGTAGTGCACCGATAGCAGTGTTGCTGCTGGGGAAGCTATTGTTGGGGCAGGGGCCCTCCATTAGCCATGGACTGCTCACAAGAGGCAGCACCAGAGGAACCCACTTGGAGGCCCCCATGTTTATCTGGTAGGCTCTGATGCAGCAGCCAACTCTCCCAATACAGGAAAGACACCAACAAGGGAAGGAAGTGACCCTAACTTTGGTCATTAAGTAGGTCAACCACTGCCGACTTGGCAGTTGTGCTGCTAAGGGTTGTGCCACTGGCAATAATGGCATGGCACTGGAAAGATGTTGGGGGTCTCAATCATACACCTTTCCTCAACATGTTGACATCCCTCCTGCCTCCCAGCTTGAGCTCAATGGGTGGAAAAAACTCGGCTCCAAATTTAGAATTGGTATCAAAAGTTTATTCCTTCACAGCACCATTAAACATGTGCAGCAAAACTGCACTGTAACAGAGATCCTACAACATTGTCAGAAGTTAAGAATTCCAAAGAAATAATTTCCATTCCTTTTTATGGGGTGTTTTGTATGGCATTTCCAATTAAGAAAGGCAATGCGAGGGATGTTTTTAATGTAGAAGGCTGTGAGAATTTTGTTTCTAAATGAACTGAGCATGAAGTCGTTTGGAACAAAACAGAAAGTGCTGGAGAACCGAGAGGAAAACCAAGTTAATGTTTCGAGTACAGTGACAAAGGGTCTGGCAGCATCTCTCCACAGATCCTGCTGAGATTCTCCAGCATTTCTGTTTTTGTATTTATAATTTTATAAAATGCCACATTGACTGAATATAAATTGTGCTTTTTGAACAAAATAGACTGTATCTGCAATTACTAAGCTGCAAATTCACCCCATAGAATATATGTGTGTGTGCGCGCCTGTGTGCATGTAAGAGTAAGGGGAGGGGAAGAAAGAGAGTGTACGCGCGCGCATGTGTGGAGGAAGAGCGTGTGTGTGTGCACGCGCATGCTTGAGAAGCTCACTCACTAACTCTTGCTCTCTGTCTCACACACGCACTCTCTGTCTGTGCACATGCTTCTCTCTCAAGCGCACACTCTCTGTCTCACTCCCCCTCACGCCCACTCCCTGTCTCTCTCTCTCATGCACGCAGAGACTGTGTGTCGTGTGCGTGTGCACACTCGCATGCTTCACTCTCCCTTCCCCTCACATGCATCCACACATAGATTTATGCACTATGGGGCGAATTTGCATTTGTAGATTTGTAATTGCAGATACATTCTATTCAAAAAGCATACAATTTGTAAACAGTCAATGTGGCATTTAGGAAATAAAACCAGTCTGACTCCAAGTTAATACACAGCCAGATTCTAAACAGGGCCTCATATCTAAAATGCATTGTCTGACCTGAGATGTCACCTCTAGTTACTGATAAAACCTTTAGTTATCTCAGGGCAGTGACTTGAAAGAAATTCTGGGATTTGCATATCAATCAATTGAAACCTGCATCTCCTTTCTAACTGATTAAAGATTTAGCAGCCATCTTAGGTTTGTCAAATACATTTGCATTGGTTCTATGACCCTTTGATCTTTTGCTTATAAATTCCTTATCTGATGCCACCTCTCTCACTAACACCTGAAGAACAAGCAAGGCTCCAAAAGCTTGTGTTCCCAAACAAACCTGTTGGACTATCACCTAGTGTCGTGAAATATCAGGAAGCGCAGGGGTCCTAACAGTCGTCCCGAGGGAACCCCTCTATAAACTGACCTCAGTCAGATAAACAACCATTCATTACTCTGAGGAGTTCTGAGGAAGAGTCACCGGACCTCAAACATTAACTCTTTTTTTTACTTCACAGATCCTGCCAGACCTGCTGGGCTTTTCCAGCAACTTCGTTTTTGTTCCTGATTTACAGCATCTGCAGTTCTTTCGGTTTTTAACCATTCATTACTACTGTTTCCTGTCACTCAGCCATGTTGTTACTCCTAAACTGACCTGAATGGGGCCTTCGTTATGTAAATTGGTTGCCTGCTTCCATTTGGCCTTCACAAGCTCTGCCAGGGAAAGACCTTTAGCAAGTACATTCTAATTAATACCTTCAGGAAACAGAAAAAAATTACAGCAAAGTTAACTCGTTTCTTTTTAAAAGGACATTTTTTTGTTTATTCTGGAGGAAGACTTTGCTGAGGGAGAGAATCAGAATTAAAGATTCCCTCAAGGTAGGGACAGAATGAAGTCTAATAAATTACGAATGTAATCCACTGCAATGATGGCAAATATAACAACTTGGAATGTGCTTATACAAGTAATCCTGCTTAATACAACAGAAAATCTGTCCAGACTTGAATTCAATAATAGGTCATTTCAAGAGACACCCATGACAAAATGAGTCACATAATTAGAAAGGAAGACTATTAAGATGCTATATTCTCCAGATGAAGAGCTGCCTTATTGAAGAATGACCCTTTCTCTTTGGATGATTCAATTATCATGCAGATGGCCAATTTACTCATCTCAGATGAAGAGGTTACATAAACAAATACTCAAACAAAAGGTGATACATATCAGGGAAATGGCAGAACTAAATTCCTCTGTCCCTCAACAATTCTAATTTTACAGATGCACTGTGACCTTTACTAAGGAGGAGGTTAATTAGAGTGAGGAATCCTGCCAATTTATAGCATCTACAATATCCTGTGGGCAATATATTTTACTTTCAGCAAAGCGACAATTGGATATACTAGTTCTTAGATATTTGGTAAGAAGCAATACACTTACTAATGCTTATATTATTACAGAATCACATGCCATTAGCTTGTACCTTGCTACTACAATGTTTTCATTTCCAGAAGCTGTGTGTTTTCTTATGGACAATTCAGATAAACATGAGGTACTGTGCTCTACACTAAAATCCCAGATTAAATTCCTAGTTCATGCTAAATTAGCTAATTGCAATCAGAGCGAAGATGGAAGCCTAATAATTTACTTCAAAATTCTCAAGATTGGCACAGGGAGAAAAAGCAACCAGAAGTTCCATTTCTGGTCATAATGCAGTCTGATATTTTTTCAGTTTTCTTTTCTTCAGTCTATCCTAATTTTTTAGCCTCCATGCAGGAATATAACCTTATGGCTATTATTTAAATATTGGTTCTCCAATGGATGCTGCTCTCCTTTCTACTATGAGAAAGAACAGCAGTGCAAAAGGGACAAAAATCAGGGGCAAAGCATCTCCCTGCATGTAAATTGCTAGCAGAAAGTGGGTGTACCAGCTGCAAGCATATGTTCCTGCTTTCTTCCTCCCTTGTTATAAGTGTTTCTACCAGAATCCTTTAGAGAAATGTGGTGATTGGGTCAGTGACTGCAGAAGAAAGGTCTCAAATTCTTTGAATTGGATGAAACGCTAGTAGGGGTCTCCTCTTTTTCCAGATTACCTGTAACATCTATTCAGTCCTTAGTTCTTTGCTTTTTCTTCAGGGCTATAATTATTTCAATAAACGATTTAAAGTATTCATATAGTTTTCAGGTTGAAGAAATTAAAAAGACATTGTAAACAAATGGATTCCTTGGTAGAACCAGTAAACCTAGAAAGTAGATATAAACACCATTAGAGATGTAAATTATTCAAATGGGCCACAGCATCATCGGGTTTGTATTGAAGTAAAAAGATAATTAGTTTACATTTTTGATTGTGCCATTCATGGAAATCAGCCAATGCCATGGTGCTGGTTGGCGAGGGTAGAAATATTACGTTTAATTTCATCTAACTGTGTGCGTGTTTGCAAACAGAAGTAGGCAGTCAGCTTGATTGGAATTGGAAGAAGGCAAAAATAATCTGCATGGAGTTGTAAAGCTGCTCTGGGACCAAAGGCTGCACAGGATGTGGAGAAGCAGACTGGAAAAAAGTAGTCGACTTCTGTCCAAAGTCAGGACAAGCAGCACAGAGACCATGAGAAACCAGGGTCGTTCCTGATTTTATACATCACTCAGCAAGAATGTAGCGATGCCCAAGCTTGAACAGAAAGGTCTACAGTCGTGAGGTTTTGATGCAAAGTTGGAAGGTAAGTTAGCCAACAGCTTATGAAAGGATGCCCACGAGATCTCATATTTTGGAGGATAGCTGGAATACAGCTGGATAAATCAAAGTGAATTCTGGAGAGCTGTGGGTAACTTGGATTGGTCCCAGCAGGCAATTTTTTTCTTTAAATTTCTACAGAGAGCCTAACTAGATAGAGTTGGTCGGTCAACACATACTGTCAAACATTCACACATGTAGAATAGTGCTAACAGAGATTGCAATTGCCATTTTAAAAAAAATTACTTCTGGTCTAGCCAAGATAAATTGTATGCAAATTAAAGTATATGAATAACAAACGTTAAAATTAACTGTCAGGTGTTTGAAATGGCACTTTGATAGGTAAGGACTTACCTCATTGGCCAAAGCAAATGTTCCCCAGTGTATTCCTATAGACTTTTTTGCCTGAACATCTATATGGATCCTCACAGCCTCCTCTGGGTTCACATGATTATATTTCATAAACCATCTGGAGCAGAGACATAAACATAGACTGGTAAATTAGGAACCTCAAACTGAATAGTAGCAGAAACTTCATGTTTCTGTGCTGAACATATAAAGATCTATTACATCCCCTTTTCCTATTAGAAACACATGATCACTTTCATGGAGAGTGAAAAACAGAAGAAGAAACAGAGATGGAACCAATGCCTAGCTCACATACAAACCTTAAACTGTCACTTACATGCTGGTTCTCAGCTCAATCGCCTCAATGTCAAATCTAAATTGTCCATCAGAGACAGTGCATGATCTACAATTTATGTTGTTGCCCACTCTGCTCCAGGTTTGCAAGCCACTCTCAATCTCTTCAATTCTGCTTCCAAGAACTTCAGTCTGATCTTTTATAGCATTGCTGGCAAGGCCAAGAATTGTTTACCATCCCAAATGCCCTTGGTAGACCATTAAGAAGATGTCGGTCTGGAGTCACACATAAATCAAACTGGGTAAGAATGGTGTATTTCCTTCCATAAAGGACATAAACCAGATGGCTTACGACAATCGATGATAGCTGTCATAGTCATCATTACTGGGACTAGATATATTTTCCCAGATTTACTAATTACCAAATTAAAATTCTATCTGCTGCCTTGGATTTGAACCTTTGCCCTCAGAGTATTAATTTGAACCTTTGAATTATTAACCCAAAGACATTATCACTACACCACTATCGCTCCAAAGTGAAAAACATAGATCAGTCCACACTTGTTCAACCAAACATACCACTTCCATATATTTTGAAGGACTTTAAAATACTTTAATGAGCTTTTCCTGTAAATTAGAAAGCACCTTCATCAAAAGAACGCTCTTGACAAAGACATACAACAATAAAGAGGGATTATTTCTCTCAAAGGGTCATGTAACCGTGGAATTCACTACCCTAGAGTGTAGTTGCAGCTGGGATACTGAATAAATTTAAGTAGAAGACAGATTTTTAATTAGCAAAGAGTTAAAGGATTATGGGGAATGGGCAGGAAAGTGAAGTTGAGGTTGAGATGAGATCAGCTATGATTTTATTAAATGGCTGAGCATGCTGAAGGGGCTTACTTACTCCTAGTTCTTATGTTCTTAGCAGCACTAGCTCAGCGTTTAAAAATTACAGGATTGTGTGTTTGACAACAAAAACATCTGCAAGTCGACAAAAGCCTTAATGCACAGAGCAGTTGTCATCACCACATTCCTGTACTTCAGTGAGACCTGGATTGTGTATCCATGACACAAAGTACTACTCAAAAAAAATTCTATCAGCAATGCATCTGCCACATCCTCCGGACTCAACAATAAGTATACTTTAGTTCCTTTTTTTTTAAGAAAGCCAGATCCACATGCACTTAGGCAAAACTGCAAAAAAAAACCAACTTCCATGGACTGAACTCTGTCTGCTTGGTGGAAAAGCATCTACCCTGATAGGTCCTGTTTTCACAATTCTCAAATAGTCAACTTTCCAGAGGAGAACAAAGAAAATGCTCAAAGGCTTGCCTAAGTGAACTACTGTAGTCTATGTGAGGTAGGTACACCTACATTGAAAGAATAGCAATTTACTTGCAACTAACTTGGAACTGGCAAGTAATATATGTTTAGTGCCCTTGTCCTTTTGGGTATTAGAGATTGCCGGTTTGAAAAATGCTATTGAAGAAACATCCGCAATCTATTGCAATTACAGGAAATGAATGTTTATTGTAACAGGAAATGTCAAGAGAAGATAATTAGACTCTCCCTTTGGAGATGATCATTGCCTGGCATTATATGGTATAAATGTTACTTGCCACTTGGCAATGGACCGCTTAAGTATCTGAAAAATTGAGTGTGGAACTGGACACTGCTAACTGTATGATAGACAAAGGTCTTTGATGGAGCAACTGAAGATGTTTGGGCATAGTGAAACTGAAACAACAATATCCTGGAGCAGAGATACCTGGGATTCCAACAACCAAAAGCTATTGTCTTTTGCGCTAGATATGACTCTAACCAAATGGAGGATTTTCCGTTAATTCCCATTTATTTAAATTTTACTACGATTTCTTTAGGCCACACTTTCTCAAATGCTGCCTTGGTATCTACAGCAGTTACTCTCATCTTACCTCTGGAATACAGCCCTTTTTTTCCCCTGCCGATTGACCAGAGTGAAACCTAGCTCTTGCAACGAACAGCCTGAGGTATGGAACTGTAAACTGGTTCTTTGCACAGTAGAAGTCAATTTGGTCTCCTGTGGAGAACTTGGAGAAATTTGATGGTGTATTTGAAAATATACAAGTAATATTTTTGACATTGATAGATTTTGGTCAATAAATACACCCAACACATGTCGTTAATGATTTATATACATAGATGAGAGATTTATACAGAGGGTCATCCTTCAATTACTCAGTAAGTTTAATTAAGTTAGAAGCTCAGCCATAAATAGCATAATGCTCCAGATTTGATCCCAGGTCTGTGCTGAGTCAGCAATGATAACACTACATGTCCTACAATTCACTTTGGGATGTTGGATTAATAAAGGATAATCCTATTTGTGTACTCAACCTTTGGTAGAAATGTGTGTACTGGCCCTTAATAGTGTCAGAATTACATTCAGCACAGATTCCTCCCACAGTCAAATATCATGACAATACTGTTAAAGCTTTCTGGTGAAGGAATGCCAGTTATTAGAGAAGGTTTTGCATACATCTGGAGCCAACATCGTTCGGAGAGGAAGTAAAAGGTTAAAACTTAGAAGAGAATGGTCAAGGGGAACATTTTTCCAGGGATATCAGCACCATCTGATTTTCTAACGAATTTAGGATACTTTAGAGAGATTAGCGGCTGTTCTACTTAATTACTCCATGCACATTATTAAATATTAGTATATCTGGTAATGACAAACAAATGGTCAGAAAATTTAATAACAAAACTAGAGTTATGTAGTATGTAAGAAAAAGGATTTACAAATTAGTATATTTTAACGTTGGGCCAATATATATTTCTTGTCCATCGTTTCAAGTTATGCCCTCCATTGCCAGGGCCATACCATGCCAACAGCAATTTGCATTAATGTTACTTAACACTACTAACTCACATTTGGAACTTCTACTACTGGATATTTGGCTGTTTTGCCCTGTTGAAGTTCCTGTAGAGAAGTTCACATATGCCTTAAAGTATCCAACTTAAATTATAACACATTCTGATGTCCAGCAAATAACTGGATCTTAAGAAACTTACAATTGCAACCATTATACTACAGAAAATTTACGTAAAATGGTTTCAATGGTACTGAAGTAACTATAAACAAAATATATTAATCAGTTTTGAGTGCAGAAGCAAGAAAGTAAGAGTTAATTTGTACAAAGCATTCATTAGGCCACTGTTGCCATGTTGTGTGCAATTTTACAGACTCCACTGTAGTAAGAATAATGGAGCCATAAAAATGCAGAGTTGATTCCCAGGATAATATGAACATACTTATGATGAGATCCATGAAAAACAGAGCTGCATTCATTGCAGCACAAAAGGTCAGGAGGCCCAACATGCACCAAATTTTGAAATGGTAAAGAAAACAAGTGAAAAATTATTTCCATTGACAGTCAAAGAGCATGGAAACAGACTCTTTGCTCCAACTCATCCATGCCAACCAAGTTTCCCAAACTAAGCTAGTACCACTTGCCTGTATCTGACCCATATTCGTCTAAACCTTTCCTATTCATGTACCTGTCAAATGTCTTTTAAATGTTATAACCATACCTGCATCTACCACTTCCTCAATCCACATAATGCCACCCCATGTGATAAAGTTGCCCCTCAAGTCCCTTTCAAATCCTTTGCCTCTCACCTTAAAAAGATCCCCCCTAGTTTTAAACTCCCCCACCCTAGGAAAAAAAAACTTTGCTATTTATCTTATCTATGTCCCCTGTGATTTTTTAAACCTCCATATGGTCAACCCTCAACATCCTACGCTCTAATGAAAAAAAGTCCCAGCTCTCCATAAAACTCAAACCCTCCAGTCCCAGCAACGTCCTTGCAAATCTCTTCTGAACCCTCTCCAATTTCATAATTTCCTCCAAAGAGCAGGGCGACTAAAACTGTACACAGTACTCCAAAAGTGGTCTCACCAACGTCCTGTACAACCTCATGACATCCCAACTCCTATACTCAATGGTCTGAGCAATGAAGGCAAGTGTGCTTATTACCTTCTTAACCACCCTGTTTACATGTGATACAACTTTCAAAGAACTGTGTACCTGAACCCCTAGATCTCTCCGTTTAACACCAGCACCTAGGGCCCTACCATTAACTGTATAAGTCCTGTCTTTGTTCACTTGACCAAAATGCAATACCTCGCATTTATCCAAATTAAACTCCATCTCTCACTCCTCAGTCCATTGGCCCAGTTGATCAAGATTCCTTTGTAAGCTTAGATAGCCTTCTTCACTGTCAACTATACCTCCAAGTTTGGTGTCATATGCAAACTTACTAACCATGCCTCCTAAATTCTCATCTAAATCATTTATATAAATGACAAACAAAAGTGGAACTAGTACCAATCCCTGCAGAACACCGCTGGTCACAAGCCTCCACTCCAAAATACAACCCTCCAACACCACCCTCTGTCTCCTACTGTCAAGCCAATTTTGTATCCAGTTGGCAAGCTCTCCCTGAATCCATGTGATCTGACTTTACAAACCAGTCTACTATGCAGATTGTCAAAGGCTTTCCTAAATTCCATGTAGACAACATCTATCGCACTGCATTCAATCTTCTTGGGGTCAGGTCCTTAAAAAACTCAATCAAGTTTGCGAGACAAAATTTCCCATGCACAAAGCCATGCTGATTATCCTGAATCAGTCCTTGCTTCTCCAAAAGCATGTAAATCCTATCTCTCAGAATC
The DNA here is from genome assembly GCF_021869965.1 of Rhincodon typus. Classification (NCBI taxonomy): domain Eukaryota; kingdom Metazoa; phylum Chordata; class Chondrichthyes; order Orectolobiformes; family Rhincodontidae; genus Rhincodon; species Rhincodon typus. The sequence continues at coordinate 29,033,116 of NC_063353.1, read as the reverse complement.
CCCTCCAACAACTTACGCCACCACTCTAATAGGAACATACTGCCCCTGAACTTTCATTATCTTACTTTTGAAAGCCTGCACTTGCCAGTCATTCCTTTAACTGCAAACAGTTTATTCCAATCAACTTTTGAAAGCTCCTAACTCATCTGTCAAAATTAGCCTTACTTCAATTAAGAATTTTAACATTTATACAACGCCCATCCTTTTGCATAATTCTATTAGTTTTAAAATAGCTATGATCACCGGTCCCAAAGTGTTCCCTCACTGCTTTGTTGGTGAATTTGTATTAAGGATTAACACTAACGGAGAGGTTAATTTTCTTCCCACCACCACCCCCCCACACATAAATGGTCCTTAGAACATGGAACACATTAGAAGTCAACACTTTGCACAACCTCAGGATGTGACAAAGTGCTTTATAATTTCATCAAAAGTTTTGAAAGGAACACAACAACCAAAGAAATGAATATTGCTCTGAACACCAAAGAGAACCTGTGTGCTTTTCTTCAAAATAATGCTACGGGACCTTTATCATCCACCCGAGAGAGCGGACAGGGTCTTGTTTTTCTTAACTAAAAGACGCACTTCTGATAGTGCAGTGCTGAGAGAGTGCTGCACTATCAGCCTACAGTTTACACCCAAATGTCTGGAGTGAGATTGTATCCACAAACATCAGACTCAGAAAAAGTCAGTGCTACCAACACAGCTGAGCAGTTATTTGAACTGTGTCCCCTATTAAAAGAGCAAAGGAAAGAAAAGTGATCAAGGGGATTTGGAGCTTTAAGTTGAAACCGGAAATGTTGACAGAATGATGAGCCTCTTTTTGTGCTGACATTTCTATGATAAGGCATAGCATTGTACAGAGGCCACTACTAATGCATTTATTCGAAATTACTAGACCATTGACAAGTTTTAATGTCTAGACTATAGAACAAGAGATTAGAAACGCTGAACTTATGAAGAAGAGGAATTAGCTCATAAACTGCAAGTCATTAGGATTGGTCAGGATTCACAGCTTGTTGTTTAAGTATAAGCTCTGACCAGTGATAACCTGTAGATGATCAAAATACTCCAATGAGAACTGAACAAAACTAAAGATGTGCCTGCATGATTGCATACCATCGTTGGAAATTCCTGTTCATTAGCATGAATGTAATCTGCAAGATACGTGAAAACAAAAATATATCAAAGCATGCAAAGAGGAAAGTAAACCCCTGCAGCTGCTGCTGATAACATTACAAACATCAAGGAGAAATTGGGGGCGTGCTGGGACAAACTAAGTGTACTATTTCAGGATCTTTCAAAAATAACATTTTCACTCTTTGTATGGAAGCAAAGCAAATGATCAAATCAGAGAGATTGGCAGTCATAATTTTTTTTTAAAAAAAAGGCCAAGATGTTCTCAGTTACTGTTTTTCACTCTGGCACTAAAAAGACTAAGAAGTATAATGTAAGGTCTGGCTAAATTGGGTTTCGGCCTATGGTGATAATTTCTGCTCATTATAGGAAATGGAGTCACTGTCTTTCCCTTGAAAGGTTAGTAAAGCAAAGCAAAGGTTACAAAAATGGGACTTCATATGCCATGGTTGTACATTCCCCTGACACCACTGGTTCCTGGCATAAATCTAGAGACCGCTACTTTCAGTGAGGTGGTGTGTTCTGGTGTCCAGAAGGGCACAGAACTCAGAGGGTCAGACCATGGAAATAGCCTGAAGTTCTAAAGAACAGCAGGTCTAGAAATTAAGCTACACAACATCTGATCTTTTGGGGGGCTTAGATGGCCTTCCTAAGTTTTCAATGTGTCATATATACATCATATGTAAAGTGGGCTGCCTGGGACCCCAAATCCAGCAGATCACTCATGACAGGTCCATCTTCCACAGCTGGACCTTATTCCAAAATTCACAGATGTTTCTGCCCTTGAATAAAGTGCACACAGCTACTCCAGTGAAGATCAATCAAGTAATGCCACTGTTGCAACTGCAGTGGGAATATGCACAAATTAGTGTTGGGAATTCAGTCCAATGTCTGCCCTGGATCCTCAATGACCCTCAAATGGGATGGGAATCCGGTAATTTCAGAAGAACCACTGCTGGGAGCAGAATTTTGGCCTTTGGTTCGTATTGGAACATGTAGGATGATTGTGGACAGTTTTGTGTTTTTGTAGCTAATCTAACACTGAGACGAAGAAACTCTCTTCCAGCTGAGGCCACCGGAAGCCAACCTTTCAGACACGCTTACACTGTCTATCTGAATTCACAAAATATACAGATCATGGATTTTAATTTTTTCTGGGTTAAAAATCCTGCTTTCCTCACCTCAATGTAGCTGATGCAGTGACTCTCAGCAGAGGGTCAATTGAGGCACCTTTGACTTTGGGATACAAAGAAACACTAGTTGTACTGATGGGCTTTATACATCACACGATTTTAATTTCTGCTAAAGTCAATAGAAAGGAAAATGGGGAGGCATGTTTTATGGATAGCTGGTCCAATATCACCTATATTACTCCAATGCCTAAGCCCCAGTTTTAAAATGGAAAGAAAAAGGATATAGAATAAAGTGATGCAGATGTATTCTTAATTAAAGAGAGAAAATAAAAACAGGTTCTGATATGTTAAAAGTGCAGAGAACCTTTACAAGCATAATGCAATTGTCAGCTCTACTGAACATGCTGGGCTTTTTTCAGAAGGCAAACTGGGTGACCTGATAGCGGTCATTAAAATAATGAGTTAATTTGATTGCCTAAATGTCAAGAAAACATGAGATAGTCCCAAAGTAGAAGCTGATGAACATAGAATAGTTGCTATACGACAATTAGCTATGGGAACAGAGGCAAGCCATTCGGCCCATTAAGCCTACCCTGCCATTCAAAGAAATCATAGCAAATCTAATAATCTTCAAATTAATTTTTCTGCCTTATCCCCATAACCATTGACTCCTTGACTGACAAAAATATATCTATCACAGCCTTGAATATACTTAACAAACCCAGCCTTGACAGCCCCCTGCACTAAAAAATTCCACAGATCCAGTACTTAGAGAAGAAATTCCTCCTCATCTCTTAAATGGGTGATCCCTTACTCTAAAATTATGCCCTTTGGTTGCAGCCTCTCCCACAAGGGGAAAAAAAAAAAAACTTTTCCCATCTGTGTTCTCAAATGCACAAGAACCTGAGTATAGCCCAAACTACTCGGCCTCTCCTCATAAGATAGTTCCTCCATACATGGGATCAACCTAGTGAACATACTCTAAACTGACCCCAAAGCCAGTGTCTCTTTCTTTAAATAAGGGGCCAATGGACTACTACCGATGCCACGTGCTAGTGAAAGTAGGAAAGGAGGGTAGGGTGGGTGAATGCGCAGTTGAGGAACTGGTGAAGGGGGCAAGGAATCACACTTTTGGACCAGTGGAATCTCTTCAGGGGTAGAAATCACCTGTATAAGATGGTCGGGTTCCACCTGATTTGAAAGTGGACCAATATCCTTGCGGTGAGATTTGCTAGAACTACTCAGGAGGCTTTAAACTAGTAAAGGTGGCGGGGGAAGGAATAGGAACCAAAGCGATAGCGAGAAAAGAGAAAAGTCTGAGGCTGGTATAGTGGGTAAGAGGCGCAAGTCTTATAGTCAAGGCAGACAAGAGTCTGGCAGAGAACGAGGTACGACCGATACATTAAACTGCATTTACTTCAATGCAAGAGGCCTTATAGGTAAGGCAGATGAACTCAGGGAATGACTAGGAACATGGGACTGGGATATCATAGCTATTACAGAAACATGGCTCAGGGATGGACAGGACTGGCAGCTTAATTCTCCAGGCTATAGATGCTACAAGGAGGATGGAAAGGAAGCGAGAGAGGAAGGGGGAGTGGTGTTTTTGGTTAGGCATAACATTATAGCAGTACTTAGGGAGGATATTCCTGGGAGATCGTCCAGTGAATTTATATGGGTGGAACTGAGAAATAGGAATGGGATGATCACCGTGTTGGAATTGTATTATAGGCCCCCAAATACTTAACGGGAAATTGAGGAGCAAATATGTAAGGAGATCTCAGATATCTGTAAGAATAATAAGGTTGCAATGGTAGGGGATTTTAATTTTCCAAATATAGACTGGGACTGTCATAGTGTTAAGGGCCTGGATGGGAAGGAATTTGTTAAGTGTGCACAAGAAAATTTTCTTACTGAATATATGGATATACTACTAGAGAAGGATCAATATTTGACCTTCTGTTGGGAAATAAAGCAGGGCAAGTTACAGAGGTGACAGTGGGGGAGAATTTTGGGGCAAGTGATCATAATTCTATTTGTTTTAAAACAGTTATTGAAAAGGACAGAACTGATCAAAAAGTCAAACTTCTAAATTGGATTAAGGCCAGTTTTGAGCTATTAGACAGGAACTTTCAAAAATTGACTGGTGGAGGCTATTCGCAGATAAAGGGATGGTTGAAAAGTGGGTGGCCTTTAAAATTGAGATAACAAATGTTCAAAGACCATATGTTCCTGTTAGGGTGAAGGGCAAAGCTGGTAAGTATAGGGAATACTGTATGACTACAGAAATTGAAGCTCTGGTCAAGAAAAAGGAGGCATATATAATCAGTTATCGAGTCAATCCCTAGAGGAGTATAAGAGCAGTGGGAATATACTTAACAGTGAAATCAGGAGGGCAAAAAGGGTACTTGAGATAGCATTGGCAAATAGAGTTAACGAGAATCCAAAGAGATTCTCCAAGTACATTAGGGGTGACATAGTAAATAGAGAGAGAAAAGGGCCCCTTAAGGATCACCATGGCCATCTATGTGTGAAACCACAGGAGATGGGTGAAATAATAAACAAATATTTCAAGTTAGTATTTACTGTTGAGAAGGGCACAGAAGCTACGGCATTTGGGAAAATAAGTAGTGATAGTTTGAAAAGATTTCATATTACAAAAGAGGAGGTGCTAGAGGTCTTAAAACATCGAAAGGTATAAATCCGGAGGACCTGATCAAGTGTTTCCCAGAACCTTGTGGGAAGCTAGGGAAGAGATTGCTGGGCCCCTTGCAGAGATATTTCTATCATTAACAGCCACGGGTGAGGTGCGAGAAGACTGGAGGTTGGCTATGTAGTGCCACTTTTTTAAAAATGCTGTAAGGAAAAGCCAGGGAACTAGACACTGGTGAACCTGATGTCAGTGGTGGGTAAGTTGTTGGTGGGGATTCTGAGTGACAGGATTTACATGTATTTGGAAAGGCAAGGACTGATTAAGAATAGTCAACATGGCTTTGTGCATGGGAAATCTTGTCTCACTAGCTTGATTGAGTTTTATTTTTGAAGAGATGACAAAAACAATTGAAGAAGGCAGAGCGGTAGGCATTGTCTGTATGGATTTCAGCAAAGCATTCGACAAGATTCCACATGGTAGACTGGTTAGTAAGACTGGATCACATGGGATCCAGGGTGAACTAGCCAAATGAATGCAAAGTTGGCTTGAAGGCAGGAGACAGATGGTGATGGTACAGCGCTACTATTCATACTGGAGGCCTGTGACCAGCAGTGTGCCATAAGGATCGGTGCTGGGTCCGCTGCTTTTCATTGTTTATATAAATGGTTTGGACATGTAAGAGGCATGGTTAGTAAATTTGCTGATGACTCCAAAAAAAAAAAAAAAAGGGTGTAGTCGTCAGTAAAGATTATCTCAGAGTACAACAGAACCTTGATCAGTTGGGCCAATGGGCCGTAGAGTGGCAGATGTGGAACAAAAAATAAATCAGTGCATAGAAAAGGCATGTAAGAAAGGCACTATCACAATAATTATGGGGGACTTCAGTATGCAGGTGGACTGCGAAAATCACATTGGTAGCGGATGCCAAGAAAAGGAATTTGTCTATGAGATGTTTTCTTTAGAGCAGCTTGTGGTAGAGCCCACTAGGGAATTGGCAATTCTGGATTTAGTGATGTGCAATGAGGCAAACTTAATTAGGAAGCTTATGGTGAAGGAACCCTAGGGGGCAGTGACCATAGTATGAGAGAATTCACCCTGCAGTTTGATACAGAAGCTTGTCTAAGATGTAATAGTATTACAATTGAGTGAAAGTAATGGGAAGACGGTGGAGCAGAAATGGCAGGGGTTTCTGGGGGTAATTTGGGAAGCACAGCAGAAATTCATCCCAAAACAGTCAAAACATTCTAAGGGGAGGACGGGGCAACCACAGCTGGGAAGGGAAGTCAGGCACAGCGTAAAAGTAAAAGGAAAATCATACAATGCGGTGAAGACTAGTGGGAAGGCAGAGAATTGGGAAACCTTTAAAAACCAGTAGAGGAAAACTTAGGAAGAATAAGGGGGGAAAAGGATGAAAAATAGCTAGTGACTCAGAATTCCACAGGAGTCAGTGCTGGGACCAAAATTATTCATATTAAACATGAAATGTTCTGGACAAAGGAATTGCAGATGGTACAAAGATAGATGGAGGGATAAGTGGAGGTACAGGTAGCGTAGAAGAGGCAGGGAGGCTGCAGAAGGAATTGGGCAGGCAAGGAGAGTGGGCAAAAATGTGACAGATGGAATACAATCATCTGGGAAAGTATGAGGCTATGCACCTTAGTAGGAAGAATAGAGGCATGGACTATTTTACAAATGGGGAAAGGCTTTGGAAATCTGAAGCACAAAGGGACTTGGGAGTCCTAGTTCAGGATTCTCTTAAGGTTAACATGCAGGTTCATTTGGCGGTTAGGAAGGCAAATGCAATGTTAGCATTCATTTCAAGAGGGCTAGAATACAAGAGTAGGGATGTACTGCTGAAGCTGTATAAGGCTTTGGTCAGAATACATTTGGAATATTGTGAGCAGTTTTGGGCCCCCTATCTCAGGAAGGATGTACTGGCCTTGTAAACTTACTCTAGACACGCCTACAAGAACAATCCCAGGGTTGAAAGAGTTGTTGTAGGAGGAGCAGTTGAAGACACTGGGTCTGTATGCGATGGAGTTTAGAAGGACAAGAGGAGGATCTCATTGGAACCTACAGAATACTGAGAGGCCTGGGTAGGGTGAAAAAGACTGGGGACCCAAGGGTACAGCTTCAGAGTGAGCAAACAATTCTTTAGATCTAAGATGAGGAAGAATTTCTGCAACCAGAGGGCATTGAATCTGTGGAACTCATTGCCACGGAAGGCTGTGAAAGCCAAGTCATTGAATGCATTTAAGACAGAGATAGAAAGGTTCTTAACTAGTAAGGAGATTAAAAGGTTCCAGGGAGAAGGCAGGAGAATGTGGTTCAGAAACATATCTGCCATGATCGAATGGCGGAGCAGATTCCATGGGCCAAATAGCCTAGTTCTCTCCTATAGTTTGTGGTCTTATGGTCAATGATCTGCTGAACCTGGATGTTAGTGTTTTGTTATTCATGCACAAAGACCTCCACATCCCTCTGTACTGCAACTTTCTGCAGTCTTTCACTATTTACATAATATTCAGCTCTTCTATTCTTCCTGCCAAAGTGTATAACATCATATTATATTCCTTCTGCCACATTTTTGCCCACTCACTTGAAGTGTATACAGATCATTATGTCATACTCATTAGTTGCTTTGACAATTATTTTAATGTTACTTCCAAACTTGGTGACAGTAAATTCATTTTCATCATTCAAGTCATCAAATACATTGTAAATAAATGGGGCAGTACTCCACCAGCTACAAGCTGCCATCCTGAAAATGCCCCCCTTATCACACTCTCTGTCTTCTATTAGTTAGCCAATTCTCTATCCATGCGGGAATTGAACTTGAAGGCAGACAGGACCTCTAACCCTGCTAGGAGGTTTCTCTCCCACCTATTCCTGGAATGTCACATGAAGGCCATGTCCAGGTACCAAACTTGGTCTCTCCCACCTGGCAGGAGAACTCTGGTCAGTTTCTTCTAAACTGACCTCAAGAGCCTCTTAATGAGCCTGACCAGCTGGCTGCCTGAGTGAAGACAGCTTACAATGCAAACTTCCATAGCCACCACAAAAAATAAGCCCAGTGGCAGGATGGAGCTGAGAAACTGACATGCCAACCAACTGGCCTATTATGAGCATTCATTCACTTCCACTCCAGGATCAAAAACTCAGCTGGAGATTGAACTGTTGGAACACCATAGATGTGCTCAATTCTGTTTTTACCAAGTCTCCACACACGCAGAGTTCTTTACATAGCTACCTAAAACTGACTCGCCACCTTATCCCCACCCAAATCCAAGGGCCATTTAAGCAAATTTCAGCTATTTTTAATGTCACCCAAAATCAGCAAACTCAACTCAAACTGGAAATCAAACTAGAGGATCTTCCTGATTTACGTGTCCCAGTTTCACAGTAGGCACTTCAGTTACCGACTAAATCATAGCTTCCTAAAAACATCTTATTTTGAGCAGCAGCAACACTCTCGGTTACCCACACAAAAAAATTATAAGGTATAGTAGAATTTTCTGTATATCCGGTGATGCAATAAGATGTGGTGTAGAGACAATACTGATAAGGCATCTCTCACATTGGTGCCTTAGTAAAACATAAAACAAATGCAAAGGCACTCAGGCCATGACATTAGATATGATTTGTTTCTGGTAAATGTCTTTTCACAAATCATTTATTGGCTTTGCACTTTCATCTTGCCAAAAAATGAAAAATATTAGATTCTTCCTGGTGGCAATTTCATCATTAAGTTATTTGATATCTTTTCATACCAACATGGAGTTAACTAGCAAATTCTTAATGTTAGAGAGTAAAACCATCAACTTGACTGTTTATTTTTATATCTCTGCAAGTGTTATTACCCACACAACGACTTTGCCACCACCAAATCACCGTGACTTTATTTTTTTGTTTTTTAAAATTATTAACCATCAGTAATCACCCATGCAGCCAATTAGAAATTTACATGCAAGCCAATTACAGCAATATGAACCATCAAAAATGAGGATGTGTAGGGACAGCAGGAAGGGGCCAGTTTGACTGATTATTGAACTGGATCAAATGAACTAACCTGGAAGTAATTGATTCTAATAAATAGCAAAGAATAGCAATCTATTCAATGTAGGGGAGCATCAAATACACACCATTTTTTAAAATGTTGAGGAAGAAAATCATGCAAAAATTGACATACCTTGGTTCATACGCTCCGATAGGAATAGCAGCAAGGTCAAATGGTCCATATCTTTTCCCTATTTGTTCAAAGGCTACACAGTAACCTGTATCTCCAGCAAAAAAAAATCTATTCCAGGGCCCCAGAACACACCAACTTCCCCACAGCACCTTGTTGTCATCTCTTACAGTACGTTTGCTCCAGTGTTGCACTGGTGTAAACACAAATGTCACCTCATCATGGCCAGGAACACAGTTCTCTTCCCACCAGTCCAACTCAATTATGTTTTCACAGCCACACTTCTGCATCCAGTCCAAGAGACCCAGTGGTACAAACCACCTCAAGTCACCCCCAAAGCGCTCATTAAGACTTAGCACTGTATTGTAATCCAAATGATCATAGTGAGTATGACTGATTACCACAGCGTCTATTTTGGGCAACTGTGCCACTGTGCATGGTGGGTTTCGAAAACGTTTTGGTCCAAAGAATTGCACAGGTGAAGCTCTTTGGCTGAAGATGGGATCTGTCAGAAAAGTCAGTCCTTCCATTTCTACCAACAGCGATGCATGTCCTAACCAGGTCACTCGAATTCCATTCCCCAAACTCCCGACCAGCTCTGGGTTTTTTACAAAGTACGGTTCTAATATTGGCAATCCTTCATCAAGTTCCTACAGGCAGACAGAAAAAGATTTTTTAAATAAATGTAATTCTGCTCTGTAGCTTGCTAGTACAAATTAGTGTCACACAGCAAATCTCAGTCAACTCAACATAATTTGACAGAAATGCAGTGCAGTAAAAGCCATAATTCTGAATGTGATTTTACATTATCTTTAGACAGGTGGACCCCTATAAATGAAGCATCTAAGTCACAAATTGAAAGTTAGGGTGATTATTATTGCTTCCTGTATATTTAGAAGCTAATTTTTCCATTCAAGTATTTACGAAACTTTCTGGCCAAAGCCCATACATGGAAATGGTGCCTGAGGAGAGCTATTTGACAATAACTCGAAGCTCTTATTCTTTTATGAATGATGGGGATCCAGGCTAGGTCTGCATTTGTTGTCCATCCTCAAATTGCCCTCAAGGAGGTGATGGTGAGCTGTCTTCTCAAACCATCGCAGTTCATGTAGTGTAGTAACACACTCCATGCGTTAGGGAGTTCCAAGATTTTGACCCAGCTACAGTGAATAAACCATGATATAGTTCCAAGTCAGGATGAAGAGAAAGTTGCCAGGCGGTAATATTCCCATGCATTTGCTATCCTTGTTCTTCTAGGTGGTAGAGGTCACAGGTTTTGAAGGTGATGTCGAGGGATCCTTGGTGAGTGCATTTGGTAAAAGGTACACATTTGTCTTGGATAATGTTGATCTCCTTAACTGTTGTTGGAGATTCACTTATCTGGGCATGTGGAATCACACTTGACTTGTGTCTTGCAGATAGTGGACAGGCTTTATGCAGTCATGAAGTGTGTTATGCATCACACAATTCCCAGCCTCTGACCTGTTCTTATGGCTACTATATTTATATGGCTAGTCCAGTTTAGTTTCTGGGCAATAGGAATTGCCAGGATTTAGCCAGCTCGGTCAGTAGTGGTGTTACTAGTCCACAGTTTATGTCTGTTCAAGTCCTGTTTAAGTAAACTTGGCTAGTTGCAGCAGTGCATCCTGAATGCTGTGGTGCGTACAGCAGATAATTGATATTAAGTTTAATGGCAGAGATGCTAATCAAGTAGATTGGCCCACTGTTATTGGTGTTGAACAATCTTCAGTGTGGATTGAGTTGCATATAATCAGGCAAGTGTCCATCACTTCTCACTTAAAATTTGTAGATGATGGAGGATATTTTGGGAATAAGGAAATGGGTACTCATTGCAGAGCATCCAACCTGCAAATTCTGCCTGTCCTTCCAGCCAACATTGTAAAGGGTAGTAGTATTAAAACGTCAAGGCAATAGTGAACCCCCAGCTGTTGATGAAGTACGTTCACAGTGATAGTGTTGATATTGAAGGTCATGAGTGGCGGGTTAGAATATTTTTCCTGCAAGAAATCTTATTATCTGGCAATTATAAGGCACACATGCTGTCAGCCAAAGACTGGATATTGTCCAGGTTTTCTATAGAATGACACTGGCTGCGAATGAAGCTGAACACTTATCTATTATCAGCAATTTGCTCATAATACTGATATTAAAATGAAGAAAAAGTCATCAATGAAGCTGCTAAAGTGGTTGGGTGGAAGACACTTCCTGGATAAACTTCTGAAATGAGAACCAGTGACTAAGATTGCTAAGATACCTAGAAACATTATCCTTTGTGCCAGACATACCTTCAGATACTGAAGGATGTGTCAACTTACCCCAGTTTGCACCTCAATTTTTCTAGCGGTCCACAGTGCCTTACTATTCAGTTTTTCTCCCTTTTATTTTCCTGGCAGTCTGGAATGCGAGATCCCCTCCAAGCAACATACCTGGCTTGGAACTATATCAGCATGCCTTCATATACGCTGAGCCCAATCATAAAACTACCTTCCTGACAGCACTGTGGATGAACCTACACCCTAGACACTGCAACAGTTCAAGAATAACTCTCATCACAACCTTCTGAAGGACAATTTGGGATAGGCCATAAATGCTGGGCTGGCCAGTAATGTCCACCATCCCATGAACAGAGAAACCAATTCTACATTTGGATCTATGTTTGAATCAAGATTGTTACAAAGGGCTTGGGAGCCAGGGTATTCTGACAGAAACCAAATTGACCATTGCTGAGAAGATATTAATAAATATTTTACTTGCTGGCACTGTTGATGTCTGCTTCCATCATTTTTCTGATCACCAGGTGTACAGTAGAATGGTAAATTGTCCAGGCAAGTTTTGTTGTTATGTTTGAAGACTAAATATACTTGGACAACTTTTTAATATTATAAAGCAGATGCCAGCGTAACAATTTAGACATTGGAGTGGCCAGTTCTAATATGCAAGTCTTCCTTCCTTACTAAGTAAAGCACATTCAACATGACATGATAGTGGTTTTTGAATACAATATGTTTGCTTTATATTACAATTGTTTATATATAAAGACTTTGTATTAACTCTAAATAAGCAACTGCAGAACACTTAGTTGCTTAGCCAAAGGAGAGAATAATTATTTGTACATTTTTGGAAGCTTCCTTTCATCTCTACATTTAATTTTCTTTTATATTTATTTCTTTTATCAGGCATGCAGTAGTAGTGTTCAAATTAATATGCAGACAATAGTTTGCACCTTCAACGTAGTGAAACATATCAAAACACTTCACAGGAAAGAACATTAAATGACACCGTGGCAAAGAAGGAGACATTAAGACTGATGAACAAATGTTTTTATATTGGTCTCATAAGTATCCACTAGCTTATAGTTAACTATACTGAATTACAGTTGGCATTATTTATATGATAAATTAATTCTAAATGTTTATGCCAATAACATTTCGTATTGATGCTGAAGTTTATACTTAAATGTCCAGGACGTTAGAATGTGCAGCATTCTTGCCCTTTCAGTTTTGTCTGACCTCAAATGAAATTTTCACATCTTCAGTAGTGCACATTTCTCTTCCATAACATTCCACAGAATCAATATTCTCGTCTTCTAATCTCTCGTTCATTCCTCACTGCTTTTAACCTTTTATTCTCCTTATAATCTACAAATGTTTAGAATCTGAGCATGGAAACATCTCATCTCTAGTACTGCAATGGCTTCACCTATCCTCCTAGTCTAAGTAGCATCCTATATTGTGCGTCTAAGCATTTCATCCGAGTTTCTTAATAAAAGCCAGATAAATGCAATGACAAACTTAAAACTTTATTTTAAACCTTTTATCCAAACACTGAAATTAAAGAATCACGTTTCACCAGTCCGGGTGGTGCTAAGTGCCTCAAGCATCGTCACTTCAGCACAAGAAATAAATAGACCTAATAGCGTTCTTATGTGTATTATTCCCAGTATAAACTATCCTAAAAATAAACTGTATCTTCACATGCATCTGTAAATCAGCATAGCTCAGTATATGTAGCACAGCCTTTAAAGGATGGTTTAATTTTAGGTAAACCAGCAATCCATAGACATGAATTTATAAGTAGGTTTGTGATTGCAATTGTAACAAGGAAACATTTTTTTGAAAAGAAAATTATTCAGATTCAGTTATTCACTTACTGAACAAAAAAGCTGTAAAAGGTAATATACAACTGACCAGTTTTTAAGGGTAAAGCAGTGATCCCCCTCTCACTGTTACCTCAAGCCTGTCTCCTCCCATGCCTAGCATTCTTGTCATTTTCTTTTGTTTTACATAATCTTACTGTTATTGCTTCTTTGAATTTTCTTCATTCCTCCTAAACTACATTATATTAACATAAACATAACCATGCTTCCTTCTCCCGTTATGCTTTTTCTGTTTAATTCACAACTCTGCTGTTGACTATAACTCAGTCTTTTCTGTCAAATTCCCCTATGACTCTCAATCTTCCCTTCCTGTTGCGATTTGAATTTTTTCTTCAACTCAGCTTGGCATCACCTTAATCAGTGGACTTTGATTTCACTTTCGTCTTGTGCCAGACTAGGAAAGGTGAAGAATAGATGAATCAAACCAGTTCCACTTCTTACATAGCACTAAGTTTAGAACTCCTACAGTGACATTAGGTTGCTACATAAACTAATTTATTTTTAACATTTTCACTACGAGGACTGTAACTTACACCTTGAAATGAAAACTGTATTCCATTGACAGATATTAATTATGTAATTACATAAATGACCAAAATGTTGCTTATGTTGCACACAATTGCTTCATATGATCTTTAAGTGCGGATACAATGAAAATAAAAAAAACTTACATAAATAATAAAATAAACCACTGTTAAAGCTATAATCATAGGTGAACAATAAGCAGTTGAAATACTTGCAGCCCGATATTTGATCAAGCCACTCACCGCCTTAGAACTTGGGATGTTAGTATGGTCCCTCTCCATCACAGCAAACTTTAGCACATTTGTGAAAGCAAGATCGCTCCAGGTTGGCCAGGGATTGACAAATCTGCCATCTTTCCCTCTTTTGGATCTTGTTACATCTTCTTCCAAACGGTAATCCAATCTGAAGCTTTTCCTGGAGGATCGGGATGATGAGCTTCCTCTTGCCTCACGGCTTGCAATCCCTGATCGTTTCTTCACAGCTTCCTTTGGATAATGGCTGCTTGAAACAGGAACCTCTTCTTCAAGCTTTGCATCCATGTTTCCTTCTGCTCTGTAGTGTAATCTAAAGAAATGCAGTTACATAATAATCACTAAGAACATAAATCAAGACTTTTCAAACTTCTATAAACATATATTCAAATGTCTGCAAAGTAGAAAATCCCAGTTCACATTTCTCTAATTATGTTATCCAAATAAGGATTTAATGTTAATTGTCACTTTCATTTTTTTTTGTGTAGTTCCAGCTGAGGATTGATGTTAAATAAATTAGTCCTATTGGTTCACTAATAATGCCAAACGATGCTAATACCCTCTTGGCCAGAAAATCATGTAACAACTTCAAAGAATGCACCTTGCAACCTGGTGCATAATAACAAAACCAGAGCAAAAGCTGTATTTTCAAAGTAATCACATGATCTAGCATCTCAGTGGAAGCTGGGATTTAGGCAAATTGGCAATATAACTCAATTCAGTAGTTGCGCATCACATTCCGCTAATACTGATCGACCACCAATAATAGCACTTTAAATGACACTGCGGTAAGCTTACTCGGCATCTCCGGTTTACAACAGTGTAGATCAAGAACGACCCACAGTTACTTGATCAACCGGTCAATTTTCCCGAATAACAACCTATTAATTTGCCCGTTACCAAATGTAATACTGAGATAGCCTCAGCACCATTATCGAGCAGATCTCCCATGAACAGGCTCTCTCCTCAACTACTGTCCCGGTGCGAAATCACGTTTTATGTAACCTTTATACCATTACAACGTGAAGCTTTAAAATACATACACAAACTTTGTGATTGGTAAAACAAAGCTCGTGGGCTGTTACTGTTAAAACGGTACCCAGCTAACTATCACGGTACACATTTAACCCCGCCAAACATTAATAATAGCGTTAAAGTTTGTCGCAAGGGTTTGGAATAGTTTCTTAGCTTACGTCGTTGCATTTAGACAAAATAGAACTGTTAATTCCAAAAGCAGCAGAGAAGCGAGGGCAGAACACAGAAAAGAAAGGGAAAACATTGTGGACCTTGCTGGATGTTAACGATGAATTCGAAATGATCCAGGAGGCAGCGCCGCAGTCTCTGACTTTATGCTCTCAATGTAGATGTTCCCCCCACCCCACCTCACCTCACCCCACCCCACCTTTGTTGTTCCCGCCTGCAGATGATGTGACAAGAAGAACAAGTCAGGGCTCTGAGCTCAGCCTCTGCCCAGTTTCAACACGTGATCGCCTTATTATCACTGCAATCCAACCATTCAGCTCCTGAGTGAAATTGCTGAGAAGTGCACTGTCAGAGGCACAAAGGGAGATTCTTTCTGGATCTAACAACCTCCATTAAAATAAACAACGGCACCAAATATTTGCCACCCAAACGACACGCTATCATTCGCTTCCAGGACTGTATAAAAAAAAGCTTTAAATCAGCAATAACAAAACGACCAAGGGTTTCCTTTTTTGAGCTGTGAGATTCTGCAGCTGTAATTTGACATTTTAAGAGCTGTGCTCACTTTTCTGAAACAAGAGTAAAGTTGGTTTACAACCCGTTTGCAAGTTACATTTTCGCGTACGGTGGGTCAGACTAACCTGGATCGGATATTGCAAAAGCGTCTTTGAAGATTTGAGAGGAATTTAATAAGAAAAATTTATGAGTTTTTGATTTTATTTGTAAACGTACGATTATTGTTGGTTGCGTTCTACATAAAATGAATTTGTAACAAATACAATTAAAAACTGAAAACTAAAGTAGAATCTCACAATTAGGACGACTGGAAACACTATATTTCAAACCTCCCCAGGAATATAGGGAATGTCTTAACTCCCGGCCCTAGTTTTTTTTTTGTTTTCCGGAGATTGCCTGATTTAGCCTCCCCCTCCCCCTTCTCCGCACCTCAACAGCCACACGAGTAAAACCAATGGAAAGGAAGTGATTCGACCAAGTTTCAAAAACACAAGGTCCGATTGGAAGACAAACTTTCTCTAATGATTCTTCAAGACAACGTGGTAGTCGGTTGCCTCCTGTTGCCGGTCAGACAAACCTGAATTACAATAACTTCCTTTGCTGAAACTCCTCCCAAAACGGTGCACACGGTATCAGCACTGTCACCAAAATCTAGGGCTGATTAAGTCGCCCAGGACAAAGAAAAAAACATGTTGCAAATTTACAGTACTGGAAACGCATCTAAAAGTTGCAACAAAAAGATACAAAGAAAATCTGTTTCGCAATTCAAGATACGGTATCCTGCGGTACTTTTGAATCAACTTGTCCTGTTTCTGTTAATCGATTCGGCTGAGTCTGTTGCTAATAAAAATGACAGAATTAGATAATTTCTGGAACTAAAAAAAAGACAACATTTAGGGTGAAACTTGACAACAGCCATAAAATATGAACCCAACCAATTAAAAGGAGCGGTTAGAGATTCACCTGGGAAGAAAGCAGGATTTTGCCTTTACTAGTTCGCCTCCTGGCTCACTCTGGTCGCACTTCACGTTTCTGTCGATGAAACTCGCCAATTTCGTCGCTGCTGTGACACAGGCAGCCGAGAGAGGCCGACAGATCGCGAGGCACGTAATCCCAGTCCTCTCTGTCAGCATCGCCTCTCAGACAAGCATCAACATGCTATCCAGATCCAGTTTAAAGTAAATTATACTAACTTCAGAACGACTAACTGCACGTCAAGTAAAAACGATCCCCACACATTTCCCAGGATCAAATCTCACGTCCTCGACATGCACGCACCCGGAAACCACAAGCCACTTGTGCGGCACCAAACTGTTCCCGGAATAAGGAAAGGACACCACAAAGTCGGTGTCAGCTCCTGCCCTGCGGTTCCATTGTTTCATTTGACCAGCGGTTCGAATTCTGGACTACTAATTCGGCTAGTTTCTGTGGTGTTGAGGTTCCCTAAAGTCCAATATTCTATCTTTAAAACTATACTTTAGTTTACTATACTGATATTCCCAAGATTTGTGGAGAGTTTCCGTGTTATAGACTGTTTCCATAACGCTAGTAATTTTCTTTTAAAAATTACTTCGAACAGTGACAGTGCACATTTTGTAGTCAGGTACGTTTTGTGTTGTAAATTAACATTTAAATACGAACAATTCGGATTGGCAATAAATGCTGTTCTTGTTAGTGACTCTATAGTGTCCCAAGGACAAACAGGAAAAGTAATAAATCCAAAAATATTCAGTCCTCACACTTAATCTCTAAAGCAAAACTACGATTTCAGTGCTTAAGTCTCACACACTTGAGGTCAGGTTTGGTCACTGAAATATTGCGTTAATTGCAAATGTTTTACTTCAAATTGCATAGTTTGAATCAATATTATTATTTCATTTTATATTTTACACTTCAAAGTAATGTTCTAAATTAGAATTCAGAATTAAGAACATAATAATAATAATACAAAACATAACATTTATGGACACAGTTCTGCAGGCCAAGTTATGAGTGACAATCTAATGGTGTCTTGCATAAACTTGAGTGTATTCCACTGGTGAAGAACACAACCTATTTGCTATTCACACAAACCAAATTTACATTTGTATCGCAAATGAGTTTTTTGTTTTACACAGTAATGCAGAATCATAGAATTGTTGCAAATGAGGCTATTTTACCCATTGTTTCTCCCCAAAATTCTAACTGCTGGTCAGATTAAAAATGGCATCACAGGGAAGGAACTGTCACCTAGATGTAGTGGCCTTAAAGTTGGGGGCAGCAATAAGACCATAAGACACAAGAGCAGAAGTAGGCCATTCAATGAGATCGTGGCTGATCTCATATTCCTTAATCCACCTTACTGCTTTTTCAATATAACCCTTGATTCCCTAATTGATTTAAAATCTTTCTCAGTCTTTAATATACTTAACAACCCAACCCTCTACAGTAAAGAATTTCACAGATTCATTATTCTCTGAGAAAATAAATTCCTCCGTAATTCTGTCTCATAAATATGATGTGGAAGTGCCAATGTTGGACTGAGATGAACAAAGACAGAAGTCACACAACACCAGGTTATAGTCCAACAGGTTTATTTGAAATCACAAGCTTTCAAAACACTGCTCCTTCGTCAGGTGAAGTGAAGGAAAGTGCACACACACAAAATTTATATGCGGAGATAATGGCAAGATAATTCCACGTAATTAAGAGTGTCAAAAGATAAGTACAAATGGTGTGAGTGGAGTGTCCACAGGCTGAATAAAATGTCTTTGCAGGTGATGAAAAGTGTCAAACGGTGTGAGAAAAGTATCAACAGCTGAATAGCAAGTAAAGGGATGACCTATGTTCTGATTAATTAATACAGAAAGATAATCACAAAAAATGAAAAATAAGATGACACTATTTTCACTTATCTCTTAATTACCTGGAATTATCTTGCCATTATCTCTCTGCATATAAATTCTGTGACTGTGTGTTTCCCTTTGCTTCACCTGATGAAGGAGCAGCACTTCTTAAGCTTGTGATTTCAAATAAACCTGTTGGACTATAACCTGGTGTTGTGTTACTTCTGATTTTACCCTAAATATGTGACCACTTATTCGGAGATTATACCTGATGGTCCTATCTCTCACAAGAGGAAACAACTTTTCCACATCCAGCCAGTCAAAACTCCTAAGAATATTGTACCGTTAAATAAAGTTGCCTCTCATTCTTCCATATGCTAATAAATACAGGCCTCATTGGCTCAACCTCTCCTCATAAGACAGCCCCTCCATACTTGTTATCAGCCTAGTGAACCTTCTCTGGACTGCCTAAAATGCCAATTTATCTTTCTTTCGATAAGGGACCCAAAATCTTTTACTGTATTACCCCAGCTGTGCTCTGACTAATATCTTGTATAGTTTCAGTAAAACCTCCTTGCTTTTATCCTTTCTCTATTCCTTATGAAAGAAAGGCCAACATTCTATGTACCTTCCCTGTTACCCACTGAACATCGATGGTGGCTTTTTGTCATTCCCGAATGATTCCCAAATCTCTCCCTTCTGTCGCTTTCTGTGGTCTTTCACCATTTAATAATATTCAGCTCTTCTTTTCTTCTTGCCAAAGTACATAATCTCACATTTTCCCACATTATATTCCATCTGCCAAGTTTTTGCCCACTAGCTTAACCTAACTATATCCCTAATTGGCTATGGGGGATAGCCTAAGTCAACAATCAGAGGAGGCCTTTAGGTTTTTTTAAAAAACAGTTGTAACAATGGAAGGGGAGTGGCTAGTTTTCACAGATCAAGCTTTCTAGTTTTTTAAGCTGTAGTAGTCAGAAGCTGTTCGGGTCCCAAAAGAGTTGGAGCTTCAGTAAAATGATTCCTAGCTGCTACATTCTCTGAAATCTCTCAATGTTGTTTCCTCCTGGATTGGAGAATTGCCTGTAAGAATCTGCGTCTGAATTTACCTTTTTGCCCAGAGGTGTGATTATGGGATGTTAATATATTGGAACAGTTAATTAGTAATAGGTACTGTATCTATTACTCACTTAAGTTTTTGATTAGTTGTTATTCCAAATTCCTTGCTTTTGTTTGTATTTTAACTATAGTATTTAAATAAATTGTATTTTGCTTAATGTCAAGTGGCTTGACCAGCTGCAACACATCTGGAACACACACACTTCACACCTACTTTTAAAACAAGAAAAAGTTAGGGTCTAGGCTACCTTCTTAAAATATTTTGAAGGGGTCTGGACTGGTCCATAACACCTAGAACCAGAATATGTCCTGCACCCTCTCTGATGAATTTCCCATCTTTCCTTTTGCTTTCTATTTTTGAAAATAACGGAATTAATTCATATTTGAAATGTCAAGTAGGGGTGGCATGGTGGCTCAGTGGTTAGCACTGCTGCCTCACAACGCCAGTTCGATTCCAGCCTTGGGCGACTGTCTGTGTGGGTTTCCTCCGAGTACTCTGGTTTCCTCCCACAGTCCAAACATGTGCAGGTTAGGTGGATTGGCCATGCTAAATTGCCCGTAGTGTTCAGGGATGTGTGGATTAGGTGGGTTATAGGGGAATGTGTCTGGGTGGGATGCTGTGAGTGTCGGTGTGGACATGTTGGGCCGAAGGGCCTGTTTCCACACTATAGGGAGTCTATGGTTAATCTTCTGTGACTCTGTCGGTATACCCTATTCAGAACAATAACCAGCGGCCACAGAACGAGCAGTAGAACCGGGGCTATACCTCCATTCGGAACTCCCCCGCAGGACTGCCAATCCATCGACGCGATCGTGGATCGATTGGACCGGCCTGTGTGTGGCACCGTGCTGATGACGGAAGACACACCGCCAGGCCTGGCGCGTGCGCAGTGGTAATAGCAAGATGGCGACGTCTTTACTGCAGTTGAGTCGTGTTGCTGGATTGAGACTTTTCGGAAGGGCTTGGACCAGCTGGAAGCGACAGGTAGGTCAGGAATGAAATGACACAGCCTGTAGATTACAGCAGATCAGCACGGTTATTGGAGGCGAGACACTTTTTATTCCTGGCGATTTTGAGCTTGCTGATATCATTAATACGGAGCTGGGAAAAAACATGTGTGGGTCATGTGAAGGAGTTGTTTGGTGACGGTTTTGATGTGGGCCATGAGAATGGTTGTCAGGACCAATTAACCGTTTGGAATCGCTACCGCCAGCCGGCCAGTTATACTTTCGCCATGCGGTAATAATACTTAAAACTGAAAGTTGAAGTTTTACTTCTAATTGATGACAGATTCTTTGTTTTGATTGTTTTACGTTTCATACATAAACATATAAACGTGAAATACAAATGGGCATGCTCTCGATTATAAATCCAGATGTTGGGATCAAACTGTACTCCAGTGATTTAGATATAGGCGGATAGACCAGAGCAGTGAGGGATTGCTGTACTATGGGAGGCTCTGACTTTTGGGTGAGATGTCAGTCATTCTGAAGTGAATGAAGAAGATCCACTGACATTTTTTTGAAGATGAACAGCCGATTTCCTCTACTGTCCTGGCAAAGTATCTGATCGTTTATTTCAGTAGTGTTTGTGGCACCAGGATGTGTTGAAAGTTATTACACCTCTTAAAGTACTGAAATCATAGAATCCCTGTAGTGTGGAAGCAGGTCTAAACATTGTGTCCATACCGACCCTCTGAAGAACATCCCACCCAGACCTACCCTATCACTATAACCCTGCATTTTCCACGGCTAATCCACCTAACCTACACGTCCCTGGACACTATGAGCAATGTAGCATGGCAGATCCACCTAACCTGCACATCTTTGGACCATGGGAGGAAGCTAGAGAACCTGGGGGAAGTCCACGCAGTCTCAGGGAGAGTATGCAAACTCCACACAGGCAGTTGCTCGAGGGTAGAATCAAGCCCGGGTCCCAGATGCTGTGAGGCAGCAGTGCTAATCACTGAGCCACGGTGCTGCAATTGTATTATGAGTCTTTCTAAGGTTGTGAAGGCATTCGAGAATTGCAAGTTGTTCATCTGTAATTATTTACATTTGAATCTAATTCTTGGATGTACGTTGGCAAAAGGAAGGTACCCATGGTGGGCGGCACGGTGGCACAGTGGTTAGCACTGCTGCCTCACAGCACCAGGGACCCAGGTTCGATTCCAGCCTCGGGTGTCTGTCTGTGTGGAGTTTGCACATTCTCCCCGTGTCTGCGTGGGTTTCCTCCGGGTGCTCCGGTTTCCTCCCACAGTCCAAAGATGTGCAGGTTAGGTGGATTGGCCATGCTAAATTGCCCGTAGCATTCAGGGATGTGTAGCTTAGGTGGGTTATACGGGGATGGGTCTGGGTGGGATGCACTGAGGGTCGGTGTGGACTTGTTGGGCCGAAGGGCCTGTTTCCACACTGTAGGGATTCTATGAAGATAACTCTTCCTAACGTAAGGCTTGGTAAAAATCAAAGCTCAAGAAGATACATATTCAGCTGTTGTGATGAGTTTGTGAGAAAGAAGTAAAAAGTGAATTGCAATCATAGCTAAACATCACTTATAGCTCACAGCAATGGAATGACTGGTTAAATAAAAAGGCTAATTTTCCTGTGGTAGTAAAGAATTTAGAAATGCCAAGTGATTTCTCAATTAGCTTTAGCTGGAGATAATTGAAAATGTGAAAGTAAATTAAAGTTATACATGGATTTGCATAATTGGAGGAGACAGTGATGTAATGTCACTAGGCGAGTAGTCAAGAGGCCCAGGCTAAAGCATTGGGGACACATGAAACTAGTGGAATTTAAATTCAGTTCGTGAATCTAAACCTTAACAATAGTCTCAGTCATGGTGACTGTGATAATTTTCCTTGATTATTGCAAAAGTCCATCTGGTTCTCTAATGTCTTCTAGGGAAGGGAATGTGCTGTCTTACCTGATCTGCCCTATTTTGACTCCACAACCACAGCTATGTGGCCAATTCTTAACTACTCTTTGAAATGGCCTAGCGAGCCACTCAATGTCCACATCCCAGTAAATAATAAGTATGAGCAACCCTGTAGAAGTTTTCCATCCTGAAAGACTTAGAGAATTGTCTTTACAGACACTGTGCATGTTCATCATTAAGAAAATGATCGATTACAAGTCTACTTTTTAATGTGTTTAGGTACAATTATGTAGTCTCTTTACAAATTATTAAAATATATTTATTTTATTTATTTATCTTTATTTTAGCCCATCCTGTACAACTGGAATAGATTCCAGGCCACACAAGCAACAGCTGCACATGTTCTGAATATTCCAGAGACAAAAGTCACTGTTTTGGAAAATGGACTACGAGTGACTTCTGAAGACTCTGGTCTTCCTACATGCACGGTAAATACTAAATTGGTACACTTTTTATGTATCACTTAAGCAATCCTTTTCTTGTATGAACATTATAATAACAAGGGATTCAATTGCCATGTTATGTATTTTTACCTTATTGCATTAGTTATGTCAGAGCTGTAAAATATTTTTTTCCAACCATTTGATTTGTATCTTAGGATCCTTAGACCACTTATGGGTGTTACCATATATTAAAAAAAATCAAAAAATCCAGCAAAGATGTTTTTGTAACAACACTACATTGAATGCATTAAATAAGTATAAATAATTGCATTCAACATTTTCAGATTATAGGGTACTATCTGCCAATTCAGATTGCTGTTGTGGGGTGTGGGGGGGTTGGGGTGTGGGGGCGTTGTGGGGGC
>NC_063353.1:29004482-29009548 GCF_021869965.1 Rhincodon typus | reverse complement strand
GAGACCCTTCTTCAGAAAATTTTCTGAAGAAGGGTCTCGACCCGAAACGTCAGCTTTCCTGCTCCTCTGATGCTGCTTGGCCTGCTGTGTTCATCCAGCTTGACACCGTGTTATCTCTAAAGTTTGCTGCTTTCTGCTTCCCTTCTTTCTTGAACAGGGGCATCATGTTTGTGGTTTTCCAATCCACTGGAGCCATCCAGAATCCAGCAAAATCTGGAACATTTCAATCAATGTAGCCACTACCTCTGGAGCTACTTCCTTTACAACCCTTGGATGCAGGCCATTAGGTCTGCCTTTAGTCCAATTAGTTTATCCATTGCTTCGGCCCTCGTGATAGAGACTGTTACAAGATCTTTTCTCCTATTCGTACCTTGCTTATCTGATATCTTTGAGATGTTTAGAGTGTCCTCCACTGTGAAACCCATTAACCTGTTCCCCATTGTCAATTTGCCAGTCACATCATCCAACAGTCCCATACTTTAGCTACTCATTCTTCTTGGCACTAGCTGCTTGATTTTATTCCTTTTAAGTAGCTTTTTAGTCACCTGCTGCTCTGTCCTAAAAACATTCCCAATCCCCTTGGCAAACACTAGTTTTTGCTGCTTTGTATGCCTTAGTTTTCTTTGAACACCTCTGTTAGCCATGGGTGGTCCATCCTTCTAATCAAGTCCTTTGTTTTGACCAGAATAAATTCTTGCTGAGCATTATGTAATACCTGCTTAAATGTCTGCCACTGTTCTTCTACTGACCTTTTCACTTAGACTATTTTCCCAGCCCGTTTTAGACAGCCCCTTCTTCATACCTCCAACTGTCCTTATTTAAGTTGATGACACTGGTTTGAGTCCCAAGCTACACTCGCTCAAACTGAATTTGAAATTCTACTGTGTTATGATTGCTTCCCCCTAGAGGATCCTTAACTATGAGTTCTCTCATTAATCCGACCTCATTACACATTCCTAGATTTAAAATAGCCTGTTCCTGGGTAGGTAGTGTAACAATCAGAGAAGCAATCTATAGAGCAACAATGCACTGTACAAATTGGTTTTCCATTTTACACTTGCCCATCTGATTTGGCCAGTCAACATATAGATTAAAATCACCGGTGACAATTGTCCTTCTTACACGCCTCCATTATTTCTCTTTTGTCCTGTTTTAAACTTTATCCTACAGTGAAGCACTTCTTCAGAGATCTGTAGACATCCACTCATGAATTTTTTCCCTTGCTATTCCTTATTTCAACCCAAACTGATTCCAGAGCACACTGTATTGTACCTACGTCACTACTAACCACTGCAATGATAAACTCCATTATTAATAACACTGCCCCATGTTGTATTCCTTTTTGCTTATTTTTCTGGGATGTCAAAGACCCTTGAATATTGAGTTCACAGACTTGGTCATCCCTCAATCATATCTGTGTAATAGCTATCAAGTCATATTCATTTATTTCTATTTCTGCCACCAACTCCTCATTATAACTGCTGCATTTGTTCAGATAAAAAGCCTCAGGTTTTAACTTTTTACCATTATTACTTATTCTGGTTCTAATTTCTGCTGCACTCTTGGCATTTTATATCACTTCCTATTACACTTTGATTATCATTTACCTCTTCACTATCCTGCATCGCTGCTCTCTTATTTCTTTTTGAATTTTTAAACTTCCCTTCATTTGATTCCCCAGCTAATTTAATTGATAGCCTTACCTCTAACTCTAGTTAAAATTCTTATTTATTCAGGTATTCTTAGGTCTCTGTCTAAGTTGCGTGGCAGCTTCCTCCAGTCCTCCAATGTACTTGTGTGATATCCTGTAATTGTGCAGCAGCTAGATTTGCCTACTGTGCATTCCCAATTACCTCGTTTGAACCAAGCCCTTGCTTCTTAATACCATGTTATCATTTGAGAGGGCATGGTTGGCAGGAATGCAGTACACGCACCAGTGGAATAGTACCTAGACAGGGTGTGTTGACTTGTGTACATGTGAGGAACTGATAGCTGCCTTTGCTGATGTATTGTCCCATGATTCTGGAAATGGAGTTGGTTTGCACCAGCGCCAATTTAATTTTGGAGGTGAGCAGTTGCTGAATAGAATGAGTTTCAATCTTTTGGCCAAATGTCAGATGGATGACTTTTACAAGAGATTGAACAGTACCTGATTTTATATAGTAGTTCCCCAGTTTGGAACACCCTCCTTGAGCCATGCTGCCTCTAATGTTTAAAAACCTCTGTTCACTAATTCTAATCTGAACCTGAATAACTCTACATTAATCTCAAAATTGCATCTTTTTGTGAAGCTTGTCAGCTATTTTTGCCTTGAAGGCACTGTGTCAATACTTTGTTATCTTAGTCCAAACTCTTCCTAGAACCGGTGCACTGGCCAGCTACAATAATCTGAATCTCAAACTCAAATTAATAGAGGACAGGCTTTTGTCTCCTCCTCATTTACCAACTAGCTACATATGCTGCATTTTAACTTGTGCATTTGCTTATGACATGAATGTTAACAAAAATTGATTCACAACAGTATAATAATGCTGGAAGCAAGTCATATCCAACATGAAGAGAAGAAAACCAAAAGAAAATTGGAAAAGATCAGCCTTTAACATCAGATGTCACATTGATGTCTACCTCTGCAGAAGACTACTGACAAAATTTATGTGAGAACTTAAATGGTATTATATAAAAGTGAATCATAGGCTGTCATCATTGAAAACGACAGGCAAACCATTGACATTGCTAAGATCCATAATAAATTTCATCATGGTCGTATCAGTTTCAAAGTCCAGTTTCTTTAGAAGGTTAAAAATAATAATACAATAAACAATAAGTAAAATATCTTTTTAAAAAAAAAGTATGGGAAAGGAAATACAAAAAAAATTCTCTTTGATACTTGCTTTTCTGTTTCTATGTTGCGTTGCCTTAGCTTTTGCTTATGCTGACTGTGCCTTCCTTTTCTTTTGATGAAGCTAAGAATTTCTCTGCATCCCTATGCTTGTTAAATTTCTCTAGATGCTCACTTCTTCTCTATGTTGGCTATTGTAATAATGATATATTATGTAATTTCCTGTGATGCGGCATGTAAGTAAACTACTAGGAGCAAATTACTGCATTTATACTATTGTTGAGGTGGGGTGTTCAGTGGTGGGGGAGAAAAGGTGTTGATAGTTCAGATTAAGTAGACGGTATGTGAGAATGGCAGAACAATGGTGTGTCTAACTGCCAGACATTCCCTGGGATGGGGGGAGGGGAGAGAGGACAGGGAATGTAACAAGTAAAGCTAAAAGAAAGGGAAGAAATAGGAGTTGGTTCACAATTTGAAGGTGTTGAACTCTACATTGGATAAATCAAATGCGGACCGGTTGACTGCTTTGCAGTACACCAGGCGTGACCCCAACCTTCCTGTAGCCAGTCATTTTAACATAGTGTCCTGCTCGTGTGATTACTTGACTGTCCTTGGCATGCTGCAGTGCTCCAGTGAATCACAGCGCTAATTGGAGGAACACCATCTCCTCCTCAGACTAGGCACATTACAGCCTCCTGGACTTGATATTGAGTTCAACACCTTCAAATTGTGAACCAACTCTCATTCCTTTCTTTCTTTTAGCTTTACTTGTTACATTCTCTGTCACCATGTCCTGTACCTCACACTCACATGCCATTGTTCTGTCATTCTCACATTCCAATGACTTAATCTGAACTAACAACAATGTTTCTCCCCAAGCAGTCTGCACCCCCACTTCCCTCAAACTATGGCATAAATGCTGCCCCCTTCCACATTTCACTTCAATTCTGATGAAGTGTCATCTAGACTCGAAACATTAGCTTGTTGTCTCTCCGTGGATGCTGCCTGATCCATTGTGATCTCCAGCATTTGTTGTTTTAAGTAAACTACTAATTGGCCTTACTGCACCCTCCATGTTGCAACTTATAACCAGCAAACAGATTTACTCTTGCTGAGTTACTGACTCTTGGAATTGATATGGGTTCATTAGAGTTGCTTAATAATAACCTGCAAACTCCATTGAATGTGAGATAGTAGGAACTGCAGATGCTGGAGAATCCGAGACAACAAGGTGCAGGGCTGGATGAACACAGCAGGCCAAGCAGCATCATAGGAGCAGAGAGGCTGACGTTTCGGGCCTCGACCCTTCATCAGAAAAGGGGGAGGGGAAGGGGGTTTTGAAATAAATAGGGAGAGAGTGGGAGGCGGATAGAAGAGGGATAGAGGAGAGGATAGGTGGAGAGGAAACAAACAGGTCGAAGAGGCGGGGATGGGGCCAGGAAAGGTGAGTGTAGGTAGGGAGTTAGGAAGGGGATAGGTCAGTCCAGGGAGGACGGACAGGTCAAGGGGGCGGGATGAGGTTGGTCGGTAGGAGATGGAGGTGCGGCTTGAGGTGGGAGGAGGGGATAGGTGGGAGGAAGAACAGGTTAGGGAGGCAGGGACGAGCTGGACTGGTTTTGGGATGCGGTGGGGGGAGGGGAGATTTTGAAACTTGTGAAATCCACATTGATACCATTGGGCTGCAGGGTTCCCAAGCGGAATATGAGTTGCTGTTCCTGCAACCTTCGGGTGGCATCGTTGTGGCACTGCAGGAGGCCCAGGATGGACATGTCGTCTGAGGAATGGGAGGGGGAGTTGAAATGGTTCGCGACCGGGAGGTGCAGTTGTTTGTTGCGAACCGAGCGTAAGTGTTCTGCAAAGCGGTCCCCGAGTCTCCGCTTGGTTTCCCCGATGTAGAGGAAGCCACACCGGGTACAGCGGATGCAGTATACCACATTGGCAGATGTGCAGGTGAACATCTGCTTGATGTGGAAAGTCTTCTTGGGGCCTGGGATGGGGGTGAGGGAGGAGGTATGGGGGCAGGTGTATCACTTCCTGCGGTTGCAGGGAAAAGTGCCGAGTGTGGTGGAGCTGGAGGGGAGTGTGGAGCGGACAAGGGAGTCACGGAGAGAGTTGTCCCTCCGGAAAGCAGATAAAGGTGGGGAGGGAAAGATGTCTTTGGTGGTGGGGTCGGATTGCAGATGGCGGAAGTGTCGGAGGATGATGCGTTGGATCCGGAGGTTGGTGG
>NC_063353.1:28988690-29003982 GCF_021869965.1 Rhincodon typus | reverse complement strand
AAATATTGTCTTTCCAGCGTTCAGCCGGATAGAAATAATGCTGGAAAAATTCACAGCAAACTGAACGAAATCACTGTAACCACTGTAAAGTAAGCACCTACATAAACGTTCAAATTATACTACCGCCATCTGACAACTATTAGCACTTACACGTTTATATCACATTAGCAGGTTTAATTATAGTTATTCGACATATTCAGACATTAATAAAAGATACGCATTTATATTGTGCCTCCAACGACTCTCGGACGACTCCTTGAAATGCTTCTGAAATATAGTTACTGTTGTAATGGCAGGAAAAGGCAGACGATTGGCGCACAGTAAGATTCCACAAACAGCACAGTGTAACCGACGAACCAATTCTTTTTTTCAGTATTATTTGCTGATGGTTGAGTAATGGCCGGAACATTGGAGAAAATTTGGAGCTCTTCATCATGAAAAAAATGATTTAATGTTGTACTAATAATTTCGTAAAATATTCAAAAGTTCATTCCAAAATATTTCGAATTGGATACTGCTGAAAATGCAGTATAATACAACTTTCCCCCCATTGAATATGTTTCATTCCTAGGTGCCTCAACCCAATGCGTGTGACATTTGCTATATGCATTCAGTGGCAAGCATACAGCCCAAGAAGTTCTGAGAGTCATCAGCTCCCTGTTTCACTGCAGGTGAAAGGCCTTGGAGCCCTACAAGCTTAATGCAATCTTTAACATATAACCCTGGACCTTGGAACTTGTCCATATGGAACATTCCGTTGAGGATAACTTTTTGCATTGGAATGCTGGCAGGATTTGGGCAGAACGAGAGAGTGCTTTTTATCATGGTCTCCATGCACAGCTGATCTTTGTATCAGTATGCGCCTCTTGAGAACAACCCGTGGAACATAGAATTCTGCACTGTAGATCTGCACAGCATTTACATTAACAAAATCACTATCTATCCCCAGATCTTCCGTGCAAGGGCACATTCCAAAAGGAGACTTGCAATGTTCTCTTCATCACCACAGCCATTTGAAGGAATGCAGAGACTTCAATCATGCATGAATGAACAATCTGATAGGCAGTGTCCATCTTACCATCAACTAAGCTACATCTTGGTACTTTTTTGAAAATTTTGGTGATGAGGCATTCTGCTAAATAACTTTGACATTTCTGCTCAGAAACCATCTGACAGAATCAACTATCTCCTTTTCTCATAGGGCCATTAGTATATTACGTGCTGACCACTGCTTGATGGTCAAAATGCTTTTCCGTATAATTTTTCCATGAGGGACAGGTGATATTCTGTGGTTTGACTACTTGGAGCTTTATGCCACAATGTAGCCAGACCCATCTTTTTCAATGCCAGGGACAGGTAGAATCTTAGCATGCAGTGACACTTGGTGTTTGTGTGCACAGGTTCATGTAGCTACACACAAGACAGGTAGAGTGATGTTGGGTACATTTTTTCCATTTCTGTCCAGGATTTTGCATATGGTGTCCCTTCAGAAACAATCCATCATTGGCATCCACATAAAATAGAAGCTGGCTTGGATGATTTCTGCAGCATAGGCTCATAGAACAGGTCAGACATGCATGAAATGTAGCAACACATGTAGTCCAAGTCCTTGCTCGCAATGGAGAAGGTATGTTGCTCTCACATGTCCAGCTCTCTCACACCTCGGCTGCACACTCCTCCCTGTACTTAGTATGGGATCTTTCACATTCACCAGAGAGGACAGATGAGGTCTCCACTTTACATGCTGCATTAAAGACAACACCTTCAGAGTGCTCTTAGTAATACATTGGAATTAATACTGTCTAGATTTGGTGTTTGTGTCTTTGGGTTGGAATTTGAAACCTCGCTCTTTAAATTAAGTCAATTTCTTTGGTTTAATTTTGTAGTTAGTAGCAGTCAAAATTAAAGTAAATGTTGAATAAGCATGTTATCATAATAGTCGCCAGAATATTTCCATAAGGCAGCTAGAGCCAGCACAAATGAATATCTTTTCAGAATTATGGAGTCACAATTATCCGTGTAATTGCTATCTGTTTAGAATTACTTTGTGACAGAATTTCATTTGCTTCTGGGATTGGGTTTGTATTTTCTGAAATTTAATTACAGGCAAGTTTTTCAAGGGAACTTGATTTGTAATAAAAACGTGGCGATTTTCAAAAAAAAAAAGATTCTAACATCATACGTTGTCTTATTGTAATGAAAATGCTTTTCTGTATTACAAAAATGTTTGAAAAACTTCAGCACAATGTTGGAGCCTGGCGATCACGACTATGGGGAGAAGAGTCAATTCTCTCATAACTCACAAATCACTTTATTAATGTTGTTCGACAATACACATGTAGTTTGCATGTTTGTTGGCATAAACCAAAGCTAGAAGCTAGTTGTACACCGACTAGGGTCCTTTGACATTCCCTGAGAAATCACAGAACATAAAGGCTAATGCTCGGGCAGGATAGCTGTGGCATGGTGGCTCAGTGGTTAGCATTGCTGCCTCACAGTGCCAGGAACCTGAGCTCAATTCCACCCTCTGGTGACTGTCTGTGTGGAGTTTGCACATTCTCCCCGTGTCTATGTGGGTTTCCTCTTGGTGCTCCAGTTTTCTCCCGCAGGCTAAGTGGATTGGCCATGCTAAATTGCCTGTGGTGTACAGGGATGTGTAGATTAGGTGAGTTACAGGGGGATGGGTGTGAGTGGGATGCGTTGAGGGTCGGTGTGGACTTGTTGGGCCAAAGGCCCTATTTCTACACTGTAGGGATTCTATGATCTATGATGCTGATGAGGACTGACACTGTCCAGACGTTCTGTTCTCTCTCTTTCTCTAGATGTCATCACGATGTTCTTAACATTGTGTTCACGTCTGTGAAGGTTAATCTCCAGAGTTTTTGCTAGCTTCATGCCCAGGAGTCTTCTTCTTACACCTTTCTTTATCTCTTTCGAGCTGTGCTGCCTCTTCCCTGTTGGCTCAGGCTCATTCGCTTATTGCATGCCTTTCCCTACAGTCTTACCTCATTATTTCTTGTCCAAATAAGCCTTTTGCATTACTTCTTCTTCCTTGCTGTTCTCATAACTTAGTTCGTACAAACCGGTTTCAATCTGCTCAGACCTATACCTGGACTCAGGTTTGTTTTTAGTTCACAAGCTGCTTCTTCCTATGTGTCAGCGATTTTGCATTCAGTATTTCTCTGCAGCATGTTGGCAGTTTGTAACCCTTTCTCTGTCTTTTTCTGCAGCCCCTGGCTAACATCAAGGTATCTCAGTTTCAGTTTACTCCACTTCACTATTGAAGGTGCAGCTGAGCTCTGCCCACTTTCTTTCAGATGCTGTGTATTTTCAGCATTCCCTCATTTGTTTAATTAGAATGTTTCTATTGTTACAAAGTTGTGTAGAGTAATTGTGAATTGGAAGGCAGGAAGCTAGAATTTGTTTGAAAAAAATGATAAGGGAGAACAGTGTGTGGTTCCTTTAAGAGACAAAGTGCTTTCTTTTCTAAGCTTGGAGATTAATACAGATAAAGAAAGTGTCTGTTTATAGCTGAAGACGTACAGCCAGTTCTGAAATGGAAACATGTATCAATTGACTGTGTGATTGGAAACTAGGCGTGTTTTGATGTTTTGACAGCGAGCTGGAATCAGCCAATTAATTTATACCGAGCATTTAGCGATTGAAAGCCAATTGACTTAAAACTCGGTTCGCAATAAACAACTGCACCTCCCAGTCGCGAACCATTTCAACTCCCCCTCCCATTCCTCAGACGACATGTCCATCCTGGGCCTCCTGCAGTGCCACAACAATGCCACCTGAAGGTTGCAGGAACAGCAACTCATATTCCGCTTGGGAACCCTGCAGCCCAATGGTATCAATGTGGATTTCACAAGCTTCAAAATCTCCCCTCCCCCTACCGCATCCCAAAACCAGTCCAGCTCGTCCCCGCCTCCTTAACCTGTTCTTCCTCCCACCTATCCCCTCCTCCCACCTCAAGCCGCACCCCCATCTCCTACCTACTAACCTCATCCCGCCCCCTTGACCTGTCCGTCCTCCCTGGACTGACCTATCCCCTCCCTAACTCCCCACCTACACTCACCTTTACTGGCTCCATCCCTGCCTCTTTGACCTGTTTGTTTCCTCTCCACTATCCTCTCCTCTATCCATCTTCTATCCGCCTCCCACTCTCTCCCTATTTATTTCAGAACCCCCTTCCCCTCCCCCTTTTCTGATGAAGGGTCTAGGCCCGAAACGTCAGCCTTTCTGCTCCTATGATGCTGCTTGGCCTGCTGTGTTCATCCAGCCCTGCACCTTGTTGTCTCGGATTCTCCAGCATCTGCAGTTCCTACTATCTCTGACTTAAAACTGATGGTTTTGACAACCTCGGACCAACGCTATTATAAAAAAATTGATATGTCATCCAAGCTATATAAGGAGAGGGTTTTTGAAAATTGGCATATGAGTGAACTGCCTTCTGAGAAATAAACACCTAGCTCTCACAAGAAATTGCTAAGCTCTCTAAGAAAGCACTATCTTATCCATAAAAGGCACCATGGCACTTTTAGCTAAGAGTCTTCACAGAGAAAGCATCCCTGACCACAGGATCTGTGGAAGAAAGGTGTTAATAACTTGAGAACAGCAGAAGAAAAGCATTTATGACTGGAGAGACAGTGAAGAAATCAGAGTATTCTGGAAGACACATTCTGTGTGGTTATTGAGAGACGAAGTTTTAATTTTTTTCTTCCTATTTGGGTTATATAAGTGGGACTTGTGTTTATTGGAATAGCATACCAGTAGAATTTTGTTCAGTTAGAGAATTGTTCAGAGTTAGGGTGGAATTGTTTGGCTTGTTAGCAGTTCTGTTAATTTGTTCACTGTTAGGGTTAAATAAATAAATTGTTACTTGTTACTTATGAAGTGAATATCAGGGATTTTCTTTCATTTACCCTCCCCTTCTCCGTAACAGTTTAAGAGATGAGGCAAGGTGAGGCGAGCTTCTCTGGGTGTGTTAGGTTTAATTATCGGAAGGGGACCTTTATTCCTGCCGTAACAGATTGTGGGCTTGTGGTTCCATTTTAATCATCAGAGGGGTTCAACCTCCCCTTCCTAACACTACATCAATTAAAAAATAATGAATCTATTCAAAAGCAGGCTGCATGGCCAAAAATGACCAATGTTAGATATTGTGCAGCAACCTTGTAAAGTCACTTACATGCTGGGATTTCTGCAAATTTCTTTAGATGATTTACAAAACATCTGAACAAAAATAAAGAACTGAGGATGCTGGAAATATATATATTATTAGCCGCCATTTCTGCCACCTCCAACAGGATGCCACCACCAGACACATTATCCTGTCACCTCCCTTGTCAACCTTCCGCGGGGACCATTCCCTCTGGGACATTTTCGTTCACTCCTCCTCCAGTCCCAACATTTCCCCATACCCCACAGCACCTTCCCTTGCAATCACAGAAGGTATAACACCCGCTAATTTATTTCCTTCTCACTATTCAAGGTGCCAGACACATCTTTTATTTGAAGCAACAATTTACCTGCACTTCATTCAATCTATCTACTGTACACACTGCTTACAATGGGGTCTCCTCTACATTGGGGAGACAACGTGCAGACTGGGCGAACGATTTGCAGAACACCTATTTTCTGTCAGCCAAAATGACCCCAAGCTCCTGGTTGTCTGCCACTTCAACATACCACCATGCTCCCCAGCCGACTTCTCTGTCCAGGGTTTGCTGCAGTGCTGCAGCGAAGCTCAACACAAGCTGGAAGAACAGCACCTCATTTTCCACTTGGGGACCCTGCAGCCTTCTGGACTGAATATTGAGTTCAACAAATTTAAGGTTTGAGCATCTTTCTCCCATGTCCTTAGCCCAACACCCATACACCAGGCCTTTTCATCCTGTTCTGCTGCCACAAACTACCCATTGCCAGCCATAATGGTCCTCATTGGCAGCTATTCATTCTCCCAGGCTGACCTTTAACCATGAAATAGAGGTGCCAGTGTTGGATTGGGGTGGACAAGGCCAGAAGACATATGACACCAGGTTATAGTCCAATATGTTTATTTGAAATCACAAGCTTTCGTAGCATTGCCCCTTCGTCAGGTGAAGTGAGAGAGAAGCACACAGCCACAGAATTTATAGACAGAGAGATCAGTGGGCAGAGAGATCAAAAAATCATACAAATGGTGTGAGTGGAGTGTCATCTGTCTTCTGGCCTTGACCTTTACCCATTCCTTTGTCTGCCCAACTGTCATTGTCTCTCTCTCTGGGCTCCATTTCCACTATCATTTACTCCTACCCGTCCCCCACTCCATTTTTAGCAATATTCCAAGCTTTTCCTAGCTATAATCAGCTCTGAAGGGTCACTGGACCCGAAATGTTACCTCTGCTTTTTCTCCACAGATGCTGCCAGACCTGCTGAGTTTTTCAGCAATTGCTGTTTTTGTTGCAAACCATCTGAGATTCTTTTAAAAGAAAACATGCCTCACTGCATGATTGAAACGCAATAAGCAAATTAGTCACCAAAATGACAGAAAATCTGTGTTACTGTTGGTAATTTATTATTTTTTCTTTATCTTTTTATAGGCCTTGCTTATTGGATTATTTGTTCAATGTCCCGATGATCCATTAAAATACTTGGAAGAGAAAATTAAAGAACTACAAAGCAAAATGAAAAACTATCAATTGCTTTTGTGAGTATAAAATCACATTCATACAGTAATTACAGTTTGCTTCAAAGCTCAAGACATTTTTATCATGCCTGGTATTAGTTGAGGGCAACTGAATTAGAAAATAACTAAATTCTGTTAGATGTACTCAACTTGTTACTAACATTCTAGGAAGTCTTTGATATTGGTGTATTTTCTAAAATAATTGAGAATTATATTCGACATGTATTTTTACGTATATTGCTAAAAAATGAGTCCTTAAAAATTGTCAATTTCTTTTCCATCATTTTGCTAGAATTACCTTTGTCTGGAAACTTTAGCTAGTGAATGAATGTATACGTATCGCAGACTCAAGAAGTAATGCTCCCCATTGGTTTTGTTTTTGGATATTGATATTTATTTTGAATAATTAAATCAAGTTGTTTAATTTATATACCGTATATTTTGTTGACAGGTCAAATGAAAGGCATCTGGACTTGAGCTGGTGAGTCTGTTAAGTTCACTTTTACAAAGTCTTGTTGCAATTTGAGGACAGTTAAGTTCAACAATGATCCAGTTTACAATTTAACTGTGATCAATGTATAACATTTACAGTGTAATTTCTTACAGATTTAATTGAAAGCAATTAAAGCAGTAGTTGTGGTTTGAACAGATCCTAATGTGATTATTGTGAAGGAGCCACAATCTGCAAAGTGGTTAAGTAAATGAAATATTAGTTACTTTACTCATTTATAGTAAACAGATTGTTTCCATAATTGCAAGAAGCATAAATTTTCTGTATTTCACAATTACTTTTCTATACATTACAATCTAT
This sequence comes from Rhincodon typus, assembly GCF_021869965.1. NCBI lineage: Eukaryota > Metazoa > Chordata > Chondrichthyes > Orectolobiformes > Rhincodontidae > Rhincodon > Rhincodon typus. The sequence goes on along the minus strand of NC_063353.1, from coordinate 28,996,498 downwards.
TCAGTAAGAGAATGCCATAACTCCAAATTTAACCTGACTTACATGGTTATGTTTCTTTAAGAATTAAATAAGGGGCTAACATGTATGCTGAAAACTTGTCTATCTTTCTTTAGTTGGGAAATGTTCTTCTTTATTATGACATAAGTACACCTCTGACTAATAATATTACTTGGAACTTGGGGAATTTATGAAAATGGGGAGAAAAAGCTCTAAGTTCTAGCAGTTAAGGCACAATGCACCAAGTCTATTTTACAAATAAGACATTCTAATAGTGTCCTTTGTTAATCATACAAAAACCTCAGATTGTTTTAAACAAAGAGAACAGTAAGGTATGTTTTCCATTTGCCAATATTATCAAAAACTAGCTTTGTACTCATGTAGGCATTTTGCTAACATTAAGCAGGTGTACTTATTTCATAATATAGAGGAATATTTTCCAACTAAAGAAAGATAGACAAGTTTTCAGCATTTTAGCATCTTATTTAATTCTTAAAGAAACATAACCATGTAAGTCAGGTTACATATGTTGCAAACCAAGTGTCAATTGAATTTTCCTGTTTAGTATCCCCAACAGTTCAAATGCTGTCCACTAGCCTGAAGTTTTCTTTTTTTTAAGCTCAAGCTGATTCATATCCCCTGCAGTAAAACTACCTGCTGGTGTTAATTAAATGCTGTGGGCCCTCTTTCTTTTGAGGCTGTTTACCATACTTGTTAGAAAAATGTGACATTGGGCTTATGGTTCTCAAAGTTCTCTACCATTGTATCTATCTCTGTGTTAAGTCTTGATAAATTCTAAAGGCACATAGAGATTGATTGATATGATAGCCAACAACTTTTGTTATCATTGTATCATATGATCAACTTAATAGGAAGTGAACTAGGTGGACTTTTAATCTTTATTCATCTAACAATCGTTTTATGTGCATTGTCTCTCCAGCCAAGACCCCACATTACACCTCTTCAAATATCAGTTTCCTCATTTGATCTGCTAACTTTGCGTTGTATTAACTCCAAAGCAAGCATAAATTTCCTTAGAAATGGAGACCAGAACTGTGCATGTTCAACTCTGCAGGTGTGGACTCACCAAAGCTGTATACAATAGCAGCAAGATTTCCCATTCTTGAACGACAATGTAGGCAAGCACAACATTTGCCTTCTTAATTGCCTGTTGTACTTTGTGCATTCCTTGTATACCCAAATCCTTCTGAACATTCAAAGTTTCATACCAATTTAAAATATTTGCATTTCTATTCTTAGTGACTGAGTAACCTCACGTTTCCCTACATTGTACATTATCTGCCAGCTTTTGCCCTGAAATTTGCAGTCTCTTTGTGTTCTCCTCACAGTCTACATTTCCACATCAGCAAAATTTGCTACATTATTTTTTGTCTAAGTTTTTTTGTGCATTAGAAAAATAATGGGATCCAGTTATCATACTGGAAAATTTTAATCATGCTACAAGTAGAGTTTTTAAAAGTACTTACAGATTCGTTGCAGTGTATCTCTTCAAAAAGATATCTTTGTTTATAAAACATGCTAAATTATTATACATATTATTATCAATTATTACTATTAACATATTAGTAACTGTAGGCAGCACACCAAATGTGATCTAACCAAGTTTCTATGAACTTCAGCCTGACTTCTCTACTTTTATTTATTCAGTCTCCAGTCTTCTGACTGATGTTGCTTGTGGCAGTTCATTATTTTCATTTTTGGCAACTCCACAGAGGCCAGTGTCCTGACACCGAATGACTCTTTATTTACACGTGTGCAGTACATGGACTCTGACCAGTTAGCTCAGAGCCAGTCCCTAGAGTGAGGCGAATCCCTGAGACTTCTGTTTATATCTGTCAGTTAGGACTCACTGATTGGCCCAGGTTAACAGCCCCAATCAGGGAACTCACACTCAATGGATCCACCTGGCTAGCCTCGTTTCAATCATTACATGCTTATATTGTCTTTCTCTTGCTTAGTTAATGACTTTAACCAATTCCTCTTTTAGCACTCCTAATGTGTTTGTAAGAACAGCCATGTAAGCCATGTTAATCAGAAACATGATAAATGAACATTATTTTCCCATAAATCATGTAATACGGGTGGGTTTTGTTTCTCACATGCTACTTTACATTAAAAACCTCTGTTTGCCTTCAATTGAACAGGCCTTAAGTCCTTCTACTAACTGTTAAAAAGTTACTTGTTCTTAATAACTTGCATCCTGCTTGTGGCACCTCTAGCTCGCTGCTTGTCTGCCACTTACTACCCTTCCTGCCCACTGCCTCTCCTGCTTCTTTTTGAAACTTGTGCCAACTCTCCCACTCTCTGAACCCCCTTTTCACTGCCTATCATACCACCAAACCTCCTGCTTGCTGACTGTTTTTGCCGCTTCCCTCCTGAGCCCTCCAATTTGTCAACCTTCCCTGTCTCTCGCAACCTACTCACCTAAACCCTCACTGTGAATGAGATCTCTTGAGAGGGGTGCTGAGAGGAAAGAAGTGTGTGAGACAACAAGATGGGCTGCAAGTGGGAGGGTTATGGGGAGCAGCAGGAGATGCAATATGCAGGAGGAAGAAAGTGAACAGCAGAGCTGGTGAATGGAGGTACAGCAAGTGGGCTTCAGATAAGATAAGTGAGATCCTTGCAGCAACAACCGCTGGTCTGAAGCATTATTAACATTTACAATAAATAGCTGTGCAAACAGCTTTGCTCCCAGAACCAATTCTTGCAGCACTGTTATGAGTTATAGTCTATCAATTTGGAAAATGGTCCTGTATACCTACTCTCTGTTTCCTTTCCATCTACTGATCTTTCATCCAAACTAATACATTAACCCCAATTCCATTAGCCTTTTGGGAATTGAAGTATGCAAGGTCTATTAGTTCCCTTTTATCTACTATGCTAATTACACCCTGAAAAACACTATTAAATTTAGTAAATACGATTTATCTTTTGTAAAGCCATGTTGATTTTGTCTGAGTATGCTTTGATTTTCTCAGTGCATTTTGAAGACTCCTTAATAATAGCTTACAGCATTTTCCTGATTGATGTCAAGCTCACTGACCTGTAGCTCCCTGTTTTCTCTTCCTCCTTCCCTTGATAATAGGAGTTGCATTTGATTACCATTATAGAAAGTAGGGTAGTTTGTAAAATCAAATCCAGTACAACCACAGTATCTGCAGAGTGAGTTTGAACAAAATATAATGTGGTTTATTTGATGCTTTTGCATGGCAGTGAAAATGAAAATCAGTACCTCAGTGGAATGAGGAATCAAAGTACCCTTCCTTTCTAGTGCTTTGCATTTGCTTACTAATTGAATGTGCTATTCTTGACCCAGCCTATTACACCACTGTCAAATACAACTGGTTAATTCTGCAGTTGTGGATCATGGAGCAGGATGTTCCCCAACTTGGCTTATCCTCATTAGCTGGGGATGTATAATAGTGAAAACCAGTAAAAGAACACAAATGTGAATAGTATTAATTTTTCACATCTAAACATTGGTCAATTTTTACATCCAGGTCTGCAGCTTATGACAAGCATTGCTTTTACATAGATTGTTATTTGTTGATTGTACTTTTAACATTTTACTCCTTTCTTATTTAGGGATATGTTTATTGCTGACGAATTCAGGCAACAAATGACCAAAATGATAGGCAGTTATTTAAGCTATCTGTTTGATCTGGAGTCAGGTGAAGTGGTAAGCAGCTAGTTAAGTGTCTGTTTTCTAGAACAGTCTATTTATAATTCGCTAGTAAATATAACTTCTAGTTTACTGGCATTGAATTTACAAACTAATTGCATGCCTAAACCTGATGGTTAAAATGTTCAGAAATATTTAATTCTTACCAGTCACAAAATTAATTATGCATTAATATTTAACTAATATAATCTATTTTGCATCTATGCTGATCCCTACCTTTCTCAGTTGGGGTTTTGCCCCAACTTGTTAATCCTGTGATGTCCTGAATTCATGTTCTTTGGGCAGAATCTTACACGGTGCTGAGCAATGTGGGTTATGGTGAGATTTGTGGCAGAAATGGATGAAACGTTGTATGAGGTCAAACCCAACTTTGGAGTATCTTGCTGTATTTTTAATGCTTTTGCGAAGTGGCGAAGTGAGTTTTTTGCTAGGTAGCAGTGAGTTGTCAATAAAGAGAGATTATATGTTAAGTATCTCATTAACATTGCAATTCTCTTATTAATATTCAGCTTCTTATCTTATTAAACTTGCCAAACAAGCCAGACATTGGGAATTCTCAACATGGAAATCAGAACAGGTACCGGACAACTTTAGCTCACCCCTTGCTCCAAAAGGCTTCCATTTTGTAAAGTGGATCCCAAAATCTCAAGGCACATAATATTGCCGTTGGCTACACCCACCCCGCGTTCATGGGCAATAAGAACTCTCACGACACATCTCCCTTCCATTTCATTATGCTTAGACTATAGACCTTAAGATGTAGGTGCAGAAGTAGGCCAATCGGCCCCACTAGTCTGTTCCATCATTTAATGAGATCAGGCTGATTTGAAAGTCTTCAACCCCATTTTCTTGCCTTTTCCTCATAATCCTTGATTCCCTTACTGATTAAAAATCTGTTCATCTCAGTCTTGAATATTCCCAGCGACCCAGTCTTGACAACCACTTCTGGTAAAGAATTTCACAGATTCACACCTCTTACTGAGAAGAACTTCCTCTTTATCACTGTCTTAAATATACAGCCCCTTATTCTGAGATTATGTCCTCTGGTCCTGAACTCTGTCACAACAGGAAATAAACTTTCCGCATCTGTGCTTCTATACTTCAGTGTTGCACATCAGGCTGCACTGGCAACTTACGTTGTAATGGTGTGGCAAGGACTGTGGACTCAGGGACATGCAGCCATTTTAAGGACTGGACTAGGTTGCATCTCTGCATTGATCACTTGTTCTCTTAGTATTCATTCACTCTCAGCCTACCTGGATGCTAATAACATTTCTGCCTTACCTTACCTTTTTGTGCTTTGCGCCCTCGGCCAGATATACCAAGCCCATAGTACTGCTGTATTGTTGTGATGCTTAGCCAGGAAGCTTGCCATGTTTGTCAGAATTCCTGAGTCATGCCAAGGGAAATAGCCTTCATTCAGGGAATCCTGGCAAAGGAAGAGCAGCCTCCAATATCAGGCCCAGTGACTTTAACAACATGGTCATTTAGCCACTTGGGTAGTCAGAGTCAGGATGTTCCCACAAAAGGGGTGAGGAGCTGATTGTCAGTCAGGCCACCACCCATCTTGACTCTTTCTGTCCTATCATTGGCTGTTTCCTTCCTGAACTGAGGAAGAGGCATGTGTAAAGGGAGATGAAAATGGATGACACAGCTGTTAGTGTAGGTGGGGAAATAGCCAAAGTGAGTGAGCAGGCAGCACAGAGGGCATAAATGCAGAGTTAGTGGTGTCAAAAGTCGGAGTGAATGACAACAGGTGAGGGAAGATGTTTCAAGTAATAGTGAGAATGGTGGAGCATTGACCTTGGTGGGATGCAGGCAGGGGAGCAGAGATACAGTGAGTGTGAGATAACAGAGAGAAGGTGGTGACATTTACACTGACAGAATAGAGAAAGTCACTTACCATGTTTCTACATTGCTGTGCATTTCTCCAGACGGCTAAAATTGATTTACTTGGGTGGCACTGTCGGACCAGTATGGCATTGACTGGTGTGATGCTCTCCCCACCGCTAGTCCTGGGGTAACAGGACATCTTGCCTATGCACTAACCATCCTACAGGGCCTCCAGGTCCCTACCAACAAAGTGGGTATAAAATTTCCCTTGCCTGCCCTGTCTGGGGCAAATGTTTTGTGCTTTGCAGGGCGCTTGGGACTTACGATTCTTGTGTGGGTACACAACAACTTTTGGAAAATGGTGTTGATTCCAGGGATGCTGGGTTATTCTGCTAAATCCCAGCAGTAAATTGTTCTAAGAATAGCGCATGGTAAGGTGGAGCTAGAATTGGGTGAAATGGATGGGTGGGTAATTAATGAGGTACATTTGATAAGATTTGACAAGAAAACTTGCTAGGCTTCATGACAGAGAACCATCCAAAAAATTTGTAATTGGCTAAAAAAAATTCAGCTGTTTGTATCTCTTTTATGTTGCCTTCTTGGACTGCAAATGCCATCATGTAACTTAAAGTAAAATGTTAGTTTCAAGTGTGTACTATATATAAGGATGACAGCTTTACTTATGAGTGATGTGAGGTTTTTCAAGGGGTAATTGCATTAATCAGGCACTTACACAGAATGGGTTAATGATCTCTGTGATCATAGAACCCTGTATACGAAATGCATGCAGTGACCAACTATATAGGATTCAGATACTGCCCATGAGCATTCTTGAACATGTTATTCGTCATTACAAATTGATCATAGTAATCTCTGTGAAGCACAATAATCAGAGGTGACCTTAAAAATGTCATCAGCAGACTGCACTTCACAAAGACATTCCAAGATCTCATTGGCTTAAAAAAGGCACAAAGATGATTTCACCTGACATTGAACTGTGGGTATTTGTGATTACGCCCTTATATGCAATATTATTTTTCTTGGATGTTGTGGGAGGGTGGGGCTGGGGGACCAAGTTTCATTAATCCTATTTACAATCTCCTTTTGTATTTGTAAGGCACATGATTTACGATGTATACATTAGAATATGGTCCACTATGTCAAAGGTCCATGTATGGGCATTCCTTTGCCCTCCTTGATGAAGTTCTCTATGCTCACTGCATTGAGGACTATATTAATCAATCATTTATGTTTGGTACAAATGCTGACTACTCACATTCCTAAGGACCTGTTCTGTTTCTCATTTTCCATAATACCATCAGATATGGCAGCAGAAGTAAGCTGTTCAGCCCAACAAGTCTGCTTCATCATTCAGTGAGATCATGACTGATTTGATACTCCTGAACTCCACTTATTTTTGCCTTTTTCCCATAAGCCTTGATTTCCCTCCCTGATTAAAAATCTGTCTGTCTCAGCATTGAATATACTTAACGACCCTCTGAAAGAAGAAATTTCTCTTCACCTTTGTCTTAAATTGGTAACCTGTTCCTCTGAGATTATGCCTTCTGGTCCTAGACTCTCCCACAAGGTGGAACAACCTTTCCACATTGACCATTTTAAGTTCCCTATGTCTCAATTAGGTTGACTCTCATTCTTCTGAACTCCAGTGAATACAGGCTCAACCTATCAACTTCACCTTGTAAGACAGTCCCTCCTTACCCAGGATCAAACTAGTGAACCTAATGTGGACTGTCTTAAATGCCAGTGTATCTTTCCTCAAATAAGGTGATCAAGGGGACCAAAACTGTTTACAGTATTCTAGCTGTGGTCTGACTGGTGACTGATATAGTTTTAGCAAGATTTCCCTACCATTAAATTCCATTCCATTTAAAATAAAGGCCAGTATTTCCATTTGCCTTCACTATTACCTGCTGAACTTAGAAACTTGCTTTTTGTAATCTTTGCACACGGACTCCCAAATCCCTTTTCTTGTTTCGTAGTCTTTCTCCATTTAAACAATATTCAGATAATCTGTTTCTCCTGCCAAGGTGTATAACCTCACATTTTCCCACAATATATTCCATTTGCCAGGTTTTTTGCCCAGTTACTTAACCTGCCTATATCCCCATGCAGACTATTTGTGTCAATCTCCCACCTATTTTCATCCACAAACTTGGTTATAATATATTTGCTCATCCAAGTTATTAATATATGTTGTAAATAATTGTAGCCTCAGTACTGATCCCTGTGGCACTCCAGTAATTACAAGTTACCA
>NC_063353.1:28941982-28988290 GCF_021869965.1 Rhincodon typus | reverse complement strand
TTGTTATCTCAGATTCTCCAGCATCTGCAGTTCCTACTGTCTCTGTCTTCTATTAGTTGGCTGATCCTCTATCCATGTTAATGTACTACCTCCAACACCATGAGCTGTTACTTATTAAGTAGCCTAACATGTGGTACCTTGTCAAACTTCTTCTGGAAATCCAAATGCATTATATCCACTGCTTCTCCTTTATCTATCCTGTTTGTCACCTTAAAAAATTCAAAACCAGGATCCTCCTTTCTCACAGAGATAGATCTTTGTTGTGAGCCCAAATGAATTATTTTCTTAATGTTCGCCGTTGTTGCTCAACTGTCTTTGCTGCTAAACAAATTACCCAGTCCACTCCGGCTAGCTCTGTCCTCCTTCCTTTGTTATTGCCCTTGTTTAAGTTTGGCATAGTAGTTTCTAACCCAAGTTTTCCCTTTCAAACTGAATGCTAAATTTTACCATGTTATGGGCATTGTTTCCGAGAGGAACTTTTACTCTAACATCATTTATTAAATCTGTCTCATTACACATCACTAGATCCAAAGTAGCCTGATCCCTGGTTCGATTCACAATATATTAAGGAAAAACAGAAAATGCTGGAGAAACACAGCAGGTTCGGCAGCATCTGTAGCCAGAAACGTTAACTGCTTTTCTCTCTACAGATGCTGCCAGACTTGCTGTGTTTCTCCAGCATGCTCTGTTTTTGTTTGGTTTTCTTGCATCCATAGTCCTTTATGTTTATTCTACATTCTAGGAACTGTCCGAAATTCACGTTATGAATTCTTCTTTGTGGGTGCTTCTGCCGATCTGACTTTCTACATGAAGGTTAAAGTGACCCATGGTTAATGTACTACCTGTTCTCCACATATGTTAATTGGAACCACGACCAATGCATCCAGCCACAGCAAGGATACTGTAGCCATGGAGCAACAATGGCACAGAGAAATGGAGGAGGAATACATGCACCAGGAAGCTTAGGACCAGCATCAACTTCCACCAACTGCCAAACAGCCTCCATTTGAAGAAGTCGCAGCTAGATACCGTACAAGGATGGGAGACAAGGGCTATCTTCTGCAAACATGGGTGACAACTCCATTATGCAAATCCTTGCTGAGGCCAAGTGTAGGATCACTACAGTCCGTTCTTCCACCAGGGCCATCATGGAGCAGATGATAGGCCTACTGAAGATGTTTCCAATTCTTGGATTTTTCGGGGGGTGGTCTTGCAGTATTATTCAGACAGAGTGTGCTGCATAATCCTCGCAGTCTGTTGTGACAATGCTATGGCTTTAAGTGGTGTATTTTGTCCTGGGTTTTTATTTATGAAAGAAAGATTGAGTCAGAGGTACAGAGGGGTCTGCTTCAAGCCAATAAAGTAAACAGCTTGTGAGGCCATGGGTTTTATTTTGAAAGTTGGAACAATGGAAGCAGCCTGAGTAGGTTTTGTCAAGCTCCCACAGAACCAGGATTGTAGTTTTCACCTTCAGTGGCTGTTGGGGTTGTGAAAGCTGCTATATCTCTCTCTCTGTGTTTTCACTGGAGCTAAAAGCTTGGGTTCTCTTCCTGCTGCTAGAATTGTATGTGAGACATTCTATTTTACTGACTTTGCCTTTGTGAAGGGTGTGTTTATGGGATGTTACTATACTGGAACAGTTAATGAATAGTTTATTATTTTGTTAAGTATCTCAGTAGAGTTACAGTTAAGCTAGTTCTTTTCTTTTCTTTTTATTTTGTCTGTACTTTAACTGTAGTGTATGAACAAAGTGTGTTTTGCTTCAAGCCTGATAGATTGACCAATTGAATTGGATCCTGGCACTTGCCTTTAAAATAAGAAAATTGCTTTAAACTATTTTGAGGCTTTCTGACATGTGATTCTCTCACATTGAACAAGTGCGACAATGCTGCAGCTTTCAAGAGGTTATTTTGTCCTATTTTGTTTGAAGAGAGGTTGTAAGGCAGAGGTATCAAGACAGCTACTGAAGACAACTTGAGTGAACAGCTTATGATGCCTTTGGGTTTTTTTTAAAGTTGGAACAATGGAAGCAACCTCAGAGTGGCCAGCTCTCTCATTTGTTTTTAACGTTTAGGTTTAAACAGAAACTATTGGGGTCTAAAAAGAGTTGGAAGTTTCAGTGAATATCTCTCTGAATTTTCTCCTACTGGACTGGAGAACTGCATATGAGAATCCGTGTCTGAATGTTCCTTTTCTTGCCAAGGGGTGTGCTTATGGGATGTTACTATATTGGAACAGTTAATTAGTAATAGTTATTGTGTCTCTTGTTCTATTAACTTCTCCAGTTGAGTTAAGTTATTCTAAATTCCTTTTTCTTTGATTGTATTTTAACTACAGTGTTTAAGCAAATTGTGTTTTGCTTAACGTCAAATAGTTTGACCAGTCGCATTGCATCAGGAACATACACTTTACATTTGCCTTTAAAATAAGATAAAGTTAAGGTCTAGGCTACGTTCTTAGAATATTTTAAGAGGGTCTGGTCTGGTCCATAACACAAGTATTATGGTATGCTGGGAATTATGGAGAGAAAGGCTTTAGAAAGGCTTCTAACATGTATTGCACAAAGGACAGATAGCCTGTGGAAATTGACACTTGTTGCTACAGTTACTATGACAGTTGATCAAATGGGTGATGATGTAAAATGGCAATCCATTTACGAATGTGAACTTCTTTTTCCAATGAATAATCACTTGTGCCACGCATGTGCTGTCAGAATCGTTTCTCCTTTGTTTCCTTCCCACTATATGCGCTTCGAAGACTATTTGTGGCTGGCAATGATTAACCTAGGGCACAGTTGGGCTATGAATATGGTAGTGATGGTGGAAATATTGGAATGTCTCGGAATTGGCAAAAGCCTCTGCCATTGGTGAATGCCATAATGATGTGTTGCGTACATAATAATGTGAGCAGTGGAGAGTTGCGTAACATAACACACTGGAGCTCACAAAGAGAAACCCTCCAGGGGTTCTGAAATTGACACGTCCATTTTTTTGTCAAAAGTCAGCCCTTTGTCCTTTTAAGGTTTCCAAGTGGGCGAGGAGAAGCAGGAGTCCAAAAGGAATTCTTGCACCTCCTCTATTCTGGGTTTCCCCAGTGGTTCCTCTTTTTTTGGACTAGATTTCTGATTTAATGCTTTTAAAATCCAATCACTGTGGGTAATTGGACCATTTCCTCATTTGGTGTCTGAGACTCCTCCCGCTTCAATCCACTCAGCAGGTGATGCATTAATGTAATAATGTGTAAGTATAAAAATGACTCAAACCTTAAGCAGGTAATTCAGGTAAGCCTGCCACTAGATCTGCAAGCTTCACACTCGACTCGAATCCTAGATTAAAGTCATAGCTGTAGTCTGTAATGTACCAAAATCAGTCTTAATTGTTTATTCTTAAAATGTATTTTTGCAGCTTGCTCCACAATTGTATAAGAAAGCATATTTCTTCCATTCAGATGTTTTATTGAGGAGGTGCTTTTGGTGAGTATGTTTATAGAAGCTCTTTGATGAAAATGAATAAAATTCATCAGGCTTGATTTCTAGTTTGTACATTTGTGAACAAAATTGTTATGATTACTGAAGAGACTGTCAAATTTATCTTACCATCTAGCTATGGACCAGTAACATAATGTTTAAAATAGACAAAGTTTGAAATCCCAATGTGCTTACTAAGAAAATTAAACCACAAGATTCCACAATTTTGAACAAAATAAACTTTACTATACAAAGTTACAACAGTACAACAATTTTCCAAATAATTAATATCCAGGATCAACATGATGCAAATATGAATTAACATTTAAACTGCATGCAAATACTCCACTCGTGACATCAAGTAGCAAATGTGGTCAAGGCAGACCCTGCAGATTTCTCAGCAATAAATCTTATTGAAACTTTGTCTCCTTTTAGAAAGGATTTTAATTTTTCATCTCAAAGATCTAACTTCGGGATTCCCTCATCAGCTGATCCTTTATGGACTGCCTTAACAATTGTTCACGTCCAGGTAGTTTACTCTCTTTCGTTGATAATGTATCCCACTGGATTCCTGATTGACTCTAGTATCTACTTAGGGGCACTTATCTCAGCTCTTTGCAGACAGATCGTTTCATTAATTGACATTGTTCTGGTTGTTTCTCCAAGCTCCAATATTTTTCAGCTGCTCTGAGCAAAGACTGCTTGTGGGCTTCCTTTGTCCCGTTCCTAGATGCGTTCAACCACTAATGGCTTCCAGGGACTTCTAACATTAGAGTCTGCTAGCAGCAACACTCATGCTGCCTGAAGCCACTACTTTGTTTCAGTACTCTCCCACCTTCTATCCTCTCACTATCTGCAGCTCCCCTAACTTTTGTGTCATCCGCAAAATTACTAGTCAGACAACCTTCATTCACCTCCAAATCATTTGTATATATTACAAACAGAGTTCCCAGACTGATCCCCATGGAACACCACTGGACACAGATCTTTAATCAGAAAAACATCCTTCCACTGCTGTTCGCTGTCTTCTATGACCAAACTAGTTCCGTTTCAATCTCATCAGCTCACCGTGCATCCTATGTGACTTAACTTTCTGTATCAGCCTGCCATGAGGGATCTTGTCAAAAGACTTATTAAAGTCCATGTCGGCAACATTCACTCAATATGCTCCTGTTGCTAATAAGTCCATATTTTTCAAAATGTGAATAAATCCTGGACCTAAGAATCTTCTCCAATAATCTCCCTACCACACATGTAGGTTCACTGGCCAGTAATTTCCCAGATTATCCCTGTTACCCCTCTTAAATAAAACAATATTGTCTATTCTCAAGATAACACAGTATGGAGCTGGAGGAACACAGCAGGCCAGGCAGCATTAGAGGAACAGGAAAGTTGATGTTTCGGATTGGGACCCGTCTTCAGAAATGGGGAGGGGGAAGAGAGCTCAGAAATAAATAGAGAGAGGAGAGGTGGGGCTGGGAAAGGTAGGTGGGATGGTGATAGGTGAGTGCTGGTAGGGAGTGGTGGGGATTGGTCAGTGAGGTGGGAGGGGTGAGCAGGTGGGAGAGATGATGGACAGGTTGTGTCAGGTCAAGGAGGCGAGGATGAGAGGGAGGGTTGGACATGTGATAAGGCCAGGGGGTGGGGAGATTTTAAAGCTGGTGAAATTTATGTTTAGGCCATTGGGCTGTAGGCTCCCAAGGCGGAATATGAGGTGTTGCTCCTCCAGTTCGCGGGTGGAGTCATTGTGACACTGGAGGAGGCCCACGATGGACATGTCATCCTGGGAGTGGGAGGGGGAGTTAAAATGGTTTGCGACTGGAAGGTGTTGTCGTTTGTCACGAACAAAGTGCAGATGCTCTCTGAAACGGTCTCCAAGTCTCTGCTTGGTCTCACCGATGTGGAAGAGACCACATCGGGAGCAGTGGATACAGTAGACCAAGTTGACATTATGTGCAGGTGAACCCCTGTCTAATGTGGAGGGTTTGTTTTGTGCCTTGAATGGAGGTGAGTGGGGAGGTGTAGGGACAGGTGTAGCACTTCCTGGGGTTGCAGGGAAAGGTGCCGGGGGTGGTTGGGTTAGTGGGGAGTGTGGAGCGGATGAGGGACTCGCAGAGAGAGCCATCTCTACGAAAGGCAGATAGGGGTGGGGAGGGAAATATCTGTTTGGTTGTGGGGTCAGATTGTAGGGGGTGGAAGTGGCGGAGAATGATACGTTAGGTGCGGAGGTGGTGGGTGATATGTGAGGACAAGGGGGATTCTGTCTTTATTTTTGTTGGGGGGAGGGGATGTGAGGGCAGAGGTGTGGGAAATGCAAGGGATGCAGTTGAGGGCATTTTTGATCACTGGAGGGGGAAAGTTACAATGAAATAGGAGGACATCTGGGATGTGCGGGAGTGGAACGCCCCATCTTGGGAGCAGACGTGGCAGAGGCGGAGGAACTGGGAGTAGGGGATCGCATTCTTGCAGAAAGGTGGGTGAGAGGAGGTGTAGTCTAGGTAGCTGTGGGAGTCAGTGGGCTTCAAGTAGATGTCGGTTTCAAGGCAGTCACCAGAGATGGAGAGGGAGAGATCCAGAAAGGAGAGGGAGCTATCAGCGATGGTCCAGGTGAATTTGAGGTTGAGGGTGAAAAGTGTTAGTAAAGTTGATGAACTGTTCAAAATCCTCATGGGAGCATGAGGCAGCGCCAATACAGTCATCAATGTAGTGGAGGATAGTGCCAAGTGTAGCATCAGAAGAGGGACTGTTCCATATATCCTGCGAAGAGGCAGGCATAGCTTGGGCCCATGCGGGTGCCCGTGGCCACCCCCTTAGTCTGTAGGAAGTGGGAGGAGTTAAAGGAGACGTTGTTAAGGGTAAGTACGAGTTCAGTTAAGCGGATGAGGGTGTTGATGGAGGGGACTGGTTGGGCCTGCGGGAGAGGAAGCAGCGGAGGGCTTTTAGGTCATCCGCATGGGGGATACAAGTGTACAGGGATTGGATGTCCATTGTGAAGATGAGGTGTTGGAGCCCAGGGAATTGGAAGTCTTGGAAGAGGTGGAGGGCATGGGTGGTGTCCTGGACATAGGTGGGGAGTTCCTGGACCGGGGGGTTGGTGGTGGGAGAAAACAGAGTCGAGGTAAGCGGAGATAGGTTCAGTGGGGGCAGGAGCAGGCAGAGACAATGGGTCGGCCGGGGCAGTCAGGTTTGTGGATTTTGGGAAGGAGATAGAAACGGGCAGTGTGGGGGTGAGGAACGATGAGGTTGGAGGCTGTGGGTGGGAGGTCACCTGAGGTGATGAGCATGTGAATGGTTTGAGAGATGAAGTTTTGGTGATCAGGGGTGGGGTCTTGATCGAAGGGCATTAGGAGGAGGTGTCAGAGAGTTGGCGCCTGTCCTCGGCTATGTAAAGGTCAGTGTGCCATACTACTACTGCACCTCCCTTATCTGTGGGTTTGACGGTGAGGTTAGGGTTGGAGCGGAAGGCTGCGTGTTCCGAGGGGGAGAGGTCAGAGTGAGTAAGGGGGTGGAGAAGTTGAGGCGATCGATGTTGCGCTGGCAGTTGGAAATGAAGAGGTCAAGGGAGGGTAGGAGGCCATGGGGTGGTGTCCAGGAGGATGGAGTGTGTTGGAGTAAGGAGAAGGGGTTTGTAGAGGGTGAGTTAGACTTGCGGTTAAAGAAATAGGTGCGGAGGCTGAGGCAGTGAATAGTGTGTTTGGCATCCAAACGTGAGTGAAATACATTGATGTGTGGGCGCAGGGGAATGAAGGTGAGTCCTTTGCTGAGGACTGACCGTTCGTCTTCAGGAGGAGGTATGGGAGGTTGGTGAATACTGGCAGGGGTTGGGGCTGGGACTTAGCGGGGAAGAGCTGGTAACTGGGTTGGAGCAGGGTGTGGGGGTGAAGTTAGTGACGTCGTCGGCATCAGCAATGTCAGCGGCAGGAGTGACAACATCAGCATCAGTGGTGTTGCCGTCGGCGGAAGTGACGGCAGTGGGTGGAGTGATGTCGACATGAGTGATGTCGGCGGCGTGAGTGGTGACGTCAGCATCAGTGGTGTTGCTGTCAGTGGAAGTGACGTTGGCGTCAGTGTCGTCGGCGGAAGTGTCATCGTTGTCCTTGATGTTGGTGGCAGGGGCAGCGTCGTCAGCAGTGACCTTGATGTGGGTAGCGGGGGTGGCATTGGCGGCACTCTCGGTGTTAGCGACAGAAGTGGCGGCATCCACAGTATGAATGGCAGCAACGGCAGCAGCAGTGGCATGGTTCGTAGCAGTGGAAGTGACATGAACAGCTAAAGTGATGAGGTTGGTGGCGTCAATGGAAGAGATGGTGTTGATCACATGGCTGATGGCACTAGGCACTTTGAGGGGCAGCTCCTGGATAGGGTTGAGGACTTGGGGGGTGGAAGAGGCCTGTGTTTGGTGGTAAGCACAGGTAAGTTTAGTGAACTTACTGTTTTTAATGTCAGATAGGGTGGAGAAAAAGTGTTGGTTGATGTTGTGGATCCTGCGCAGAATGAAAAACAGAAGAGGTCTTTTGCAGGTCTGGGACAGGGAGGCCGTGAGCTGGGGTAGGGTTGATTGTAGTGCCAGAAGATGCCAGAGCATTGCTGAGAGTGTGTACTTGAGGATCCATAGAGAAAACCGTTTTTGGAGGCTCTGGATGTTTTGTAGGTAGAGGTTGTCGCGGTCAGGGCCAAATTGGGATGGCCTGAATGTAGATTGGAGTCCATTGGGGATGATCCAGTTCTGTAAGCAGGTACTGAGAAAGGAGATGTGACTGTAGTACCTGGTTTGCTTGAGTATGTGGTCGAAGATTTCTATTCTCTATTCCTCTGGGACTCACCTCTCTGTAAATAGGATACAGAGGTTTTATACAAGGTTCCAGCAATTTCCTCCCTTGCCACCCCCAGTATTTTGGGATAAGTCTCATTAATTCCTAAGGACTTGTCTATGTTAATGCCTTTTAAATCACCCGACATCTCCTCCTTTTCTATTTTGACATGCCCTAGAATGTCAATGTGCCCCTCTCTAGACTTACCATCCACCATGTTCTTCTCCTTTGTGAATGCTAATGCAAAGTATTCATTAAGGACTCACCCACATCCTCTGGCCCTAAACTAAAATTTACTACCCTTTTCCCAAGCTACCCTCTTGTCCTTTATATATGTATAAAAAGCCTGGGGATTTTACTTAATACTGTTTGCCAAGGCCATTTTATGGCCCTTTTTAGCCTCCCTAACTCCTTGTTTAAGTTCTTTCCTGCTTTCTTTATATTCCTTGAGGGAACTGTCTGTCTTCAGTTTCTTACATATGCTTCCTTTCTCTTTCTGACTAAGCTCACAATTTCTCTTGTCATCCAAGTTTCCCAAATCTTTTTATTCTTATCTTTCATTTTCACAGGAACACGCAGATCTTGAATTCTAATCAACCAGCTTTTAAAAGATTCCCACATGGCAGATGTGGACTTGCCCCCAAATGGCCATCCCAATCTACATCTCTTAGTTCCTGCCTAATATTGTCATTGGTGGCCTTCTCCCAATTTAGTAATTTCACCTGAGGACTACTCTTATTTTCATTTATAAGTAACTTAAAATTTACAGAATTGTGGTCACTGTTCTCGAAATGTTTCCCTCCTGAAACTTCAGTCAGCTGGCTGGCCTCATTCCATAATACCTAACATCGAACATGGCCTCTTCCTTAGTTGGACTACTTACATATTGCTTCTAGAAACACTCGTGGACGTGCCTAACAAATTCCTGTCCATCCAAGCCCCGGCACTAAGGGAATCCCAGTCATTACGTAGGAAGTTAAAATCACCCACCACAACAACCCTGTTGTTTTCACATTTTTCAAAAATCTGTCCATATATCTGTTCTTCCATCTCCATTTGGCTGTTGGGAGGGCTGCAGACCAACCCAATCAAAGTGATTACACCCTTACAATTCCTGAACTGTTCCCATGTTTCCTCATTGGATGAGCCCTCCTAGGTGCCCTCCCTCAGTACAGCTGTGATATTCTCCTTAATCAGTAATGCAACTCCCCTACCCTTTTACATCCCTCTCTATCTCACCTGAAACATCTAAATCCTGTAACTTTTTCCTGCTAGAGATAACAGTGTGGAGCTGGAGGAGCACAGCAGGCCAGGCAGCATCAGAGGAACAGGAAAGTTGACATTTCGGGTCTGGACCCTTCTTCAGAAAAGGGGGAGGGGGAAGGGAGCCCTGAAATAAATAGAGAGAGGAGGGTGGGGCTGGGGAAGGTAGGTGGGATGGTGATAGGTGAGTGCAGGTAGGCAGTGGTGGGGATTGGTCAGTGAGGTGGGAGAAGCAGATAGGTGGGAGAGAAGATGGACAGGTTGTGTCAGGTCAAGGAGGCAGGGGTGAGAGGGAGGGTTTGTCATGGGATGAGGCCAGGGGTGGGGAGATTTTGAAACTGATTAAAGTCCACATTGAGACCATTGGGTTGTAGGCTCCCAAGGCGGAATATGAGGTGCTGCTCCTCCAGTTTCCTGCCACTCTTGTTCCTCTCACGACCAAGTCTGTGTAATTGCTACAACATTATAGGTAAATGCGCTAATCCAAGCTCTTAAGTTCATCTGCGTTACCTGCCATTTGCCTTGTGTTAAAACAAGTACACTACAGACTGCCAGTCCCGCTGTGTTCCTCTCCCTGTCTGTTTTTCCTCTTAGCCTTACTGGTTTCAGTCTCCAATTGGTAAATTTTAATTCCTAAAACTAAAACAAAATTATTAAAACACGTGAACTATAAACTAGGTATTTAAAACAAAATCACTAGACAAAATAAATCCCTTCCTTAGTCAGCATCATCTGTCAGGAATGTTTCTAGTTTCCCAACATTGAGAATTATGATGATATTCCTTGCTTAATTGTATTTTGATCTTGATAGTGTTGATACGATTCTCCCTTTAGAGTGCATCATAAAGAGTGGTTTGTTTGTTTGTATGGCGTATCTTTATTGAATTTTAACATAATCAGTTTTGTTTATGGGTACAATGAGACAAATCAAATATTTGTTATTTTCAAATTTAATTAATTTAACCCACCTACGATTAAAAGTGTAATGGCATTCTATTGAATATTTGGACGAATGGCAACAGCAAGTACTAACAAAATATTCATCATTATCTGATGTTTAGAAGAAGAACTTGCATTCTATTGTGTTGAGAATTTGTTGAAGCAACAAAGAGACATGAGGAGAAACAGAAACTAAGACAAAGAATGAAAGATTAGAAGAAGTGTCCAAAATCAAGAGACAATGAGGTCTTTTGGAGGGTCTGTAGAGCTTTAGGGATAGAATTCCAGAGAATAGAACTTAAGCGACTGAAGAAATGAACGCTCATAATGAAGAGAAGGGGGACGGTAAAGAATTCCAGAAGAAGGATTTATACCTGGAGAAAGTTATATAGATAGGAAAGGTTGAGACAATAGTGAAATTTAAATCTTGGGATGAAAATGTTAAATTTTAGCTGTCAATCTTGATTTAGTAATAGCATTCTCTTCTCTGAATCAGAAGGCTGTGAACTCAAGTCCCACTGTGGAGCAGTAGAGTGAAGTACAGAGGGAGAGCTTCACTATATGAGGTGCTGTCATTGAATGAGACATTAAACTCAGGTCTATTCATCCTTCACAGCTGGACATAAAAGATCATGGCATAACTTAAAGAGGAGAAAAGAATTATTCTGGTGTCCTGGCCAATATTTATCCCTGAACCGCATCACCAAAAGACATTGAGTAAGAGATTGGACTCTTAGTTCCCTTTTTTGAGTGCTTTAAGTGATGTTATATCTCCCAAATGGTATCTGCTGCATGCATATGTACTTGTGAATTGTGCCAGTCATTAGCCCACAAGGTAAATGCCTTCTGGCAGAATGCAGAACAAGAAGATCACAAAATCAATCAGCGTGCAAATTTGATTTAATACCAGCAATGTCATTTTGGAGTTGGAAACTTCAGCTAGTACCGGCTTCTTAACCTCACAAATGAGCATGTATTCAGCAGTGGGAGGTATCACCCCTGCCCCATATTACCACTATTAAAAGAAATAATCAAGTTCTTACAAAATTAGGTACTTATTCATTACTTTGGATGTTGCTGTATTTCTATAAGTGTTTATCAGTATTGATGATGTGGCACTGGACGTGGTAGATAAATTCAGATATCTTGGCTCTACAATCATTAGTAATATTAGTCACTTGATACTGAAATGAACACACATCGCAAAAGCTATAGCTATATGTTCAAGCTTACTATGAGAGTGTGAAATAACAGTAACCTGACCGAGAACTCCAAACTGCAAACCTATCAAACCTGCATCCTCAGTGCATTCCTCTACAATTGTGACACTTGGAGATCACGCGCTAGGCAGGAGAAGAGGCTGAACAATTTTCAACTTTGCTGACTGAGACTTATTCTTATTAACTGGACCCAGTTACTGATGGCTATGAACTCTTGAGGATGGCTGTAAGGGCAAGCAAAAATTAAAGCAAAAATGAAAAGCTCAGCTGGGCGGGAAGAGTGCCCAAAAAAAACAGAAACTAGTGAATCATGCACCCTCTCAACACAATGCCTTCCTTTGCAGCAAATCTGGCAGAGACTTCCATGCAAAAGTGCTCTTAAGCCAAAATAGATGATGCTTAACACATAATTGAGCATAACTGAGAAAACTGCCACATTTCTGCAATTACTCAGTGTTTCCAGTTGTTAATTTTTACAGGGAGTTGTGTTGAATTGTTTGCTGATTTCATGTTTTCTCCAAAAACCAGTTGTTCCCTCATATTGGTGTGATACTAAGCATGCTTATGGTGCAGTGGTACTGTCCCTACCTCTGAGCCGAGAGGCCTGGGTTCAAGTCGCAGCTGTACCAGAGATGAGTGATATTATCATTGAACAGGTTGATTAGAAAATACCTAAGTATTCTTCTTGGGATATGTCACAACGTAAGACAGGACAAGCTGAAAGAAGGTGGAGAGGGAGAAGGACTTTCAATAAGAGGCCATACCCACCTAAGACATTCAGGCAACATTTCTGATACCTGAACCTTGGAACAATGTGTGACATGTGTGTACTTTATTAGGTCACCTTCACTGAAAAATGCCATCCGTCACAGCCCCAACTGCAACCTCAGAGCAAGATAAGGACCACAGTGGCAGTGGATTTGAATATAACCAGAGCCATGATCTTTTATGCATCCAGCTTCTTGCAGCATTTAATAATTTTACATTGACTGTTGTATAAGGAAGATCATCTAAGTGCTCATTCTTCATTCTGTCTTGCTAGGGAGAAGCATGTGGAATGAGAATGTAGATTTTCCTGTCATGCCCTCCTCAGATCCTGGATCCCCTTGCTCTAGTGTCTCAATGTTAGAAAGATCAAAAATACTGCTTCTCACTTCCTTGGCCATTTCCTTAGTTGAAGAAAGTACCTTCTATGTAGCAGGACAGCTTTTCTGTTCTCAGGAAAGCTCACCTTACTGCAACTTCTCAGTTCCCTCAAGTGCAAATTCAGATAAGAACCATCTCATATCTCCACACCATTCCTGAGAGTGCTACAGCCCAAAACGATCCAAGTCCTGCTGGATAAGTTCCAAGAAGAACCAAGAGGTTGAAGCGTTAAACAGCAGGGGCTTTACTATGGAGATGTTTACTCTACAGGCAGCAAGGTTAGACAGAGGTGTTCCGGCCCAAAATGGTCAATGATGTCATCATCAGGTCACATGATCAGACTCTTAAAGTCATGTTTACTGAGACAGCTTTGCTCCCTCTTTACATCAAGGGTTCTGCAATTAAAACATTCACATTTATATATACTCCTCCATCTCCATTTCTTTGTCCTTTCATATGCTCCCTATTGCTTTTCACAGTCTTCATGTCTCCTGCTCTTCTCTCTCCTTCAGTATTTTCAATGACTTATTTGAAAATTCAGAAAGAAATTTTGCAGAGGTTAAATAGAAGTATTAATTACTATACTGTGATACTGCAATATTATTCTGTTAATATTGATAATGAATGATGCTGAGATTAAGAACAAAATCTTACTTATAATTGGAGGAAAAATTCATTCATAGTGACACGATACAGAATTATACGAATATTTAGGCCTCAATTTGACAAATATGGAGGTATATGGATACAGAAATCTGTGCTGGTGTGTCAGTTTGCGGGCTCCATCTCATGCCTGAATAGGTTTGGACTAGGTAGGGCGACCCCCAAGAGGTGAGTAGGAAAGTCATAGCTAATAATAATTAAAGTCCCATTAAAGCCCATTGTCAGAAGCTGACTGGAATTTTCCAGTTAGTTTGCGGGTCCTTCAAGGCATCACAGCTAGACTAGCTGCCTCAAAGTGACTTCCTGGCAATAGATCAAGGGACCACCCCATCAGGCAGGCTTTGAGGCCTTCCTCACCTTCTGTGGCTCAGCTACAGCCATAGGTCACCCTGTGGAGAAACTTTACCACAATGGTTGCTTCGTGAAATTACTGCACAGAGGCCACTATCCTGTCACAAAATCACCCTTTATTTACTTACGCACAGTACACTGGCTGTGGCCAGCCAGCTCAGATTCTAAATCTCCTGCTTATATCGATTGTCAAGATCCAGCTGGTTCCAAACACTACATCCCTCTCCCCACTAAGTCTGGGGATGTAGGCCTGGTCTTTCTCTTGTAGCTTTTCTTGCAATGTTTTCACCCCCGGTCTGGTTCTTCTGACTTGGACACTGGCACAGGTGGTGTGTACTGGACTGGAGCCTGTCTTTTGCGTCAGGAGTGTCTCGGGAAAGTTTCCTCCCCTTCTTCCAGTTGTAATGGTATTGAGGCTTCATCCATCTGGGACTCTGAGGTTTCCTTGACATCAGACAGAAGGGGACAATCTGTGGTTTCTGACAGGACTTCTGGCTATTCTGAGGGACCAGGTATGGTTTGTTCCTGCCCCGTTTGTGAGGTAACAGCTTTCAGATGATCCATGTGTTTCTTCTGGACTGTATCACCTACCCAAACTTGGAGGTCATGGGACCTGATGTTGCATCCACCTCAATTCTTACCCATACAGGGCCATTTCCATGGATCTGGCACCAAACATTGTGCCCTGAATTAAATTGTCTCTCGTGCTTGCGGTAGGCTTGTGGCCAGTGTTCCTGCTGCCATTTCACCCTTCTCCCCAGGTTTGGAAATATCAGGTTTAATCTGGTGTGGAGTCTTCTCCCCATCAGCAACTCTGCTGGAGCTATCCCTGTTGTTACATTTGGGGTACTCCTATATTTGAACAGGAACTGGGACAGTTTGGTATCAAGTAACGCTGTAGGCTGTTTCTTTACGCCTTCCTGCAATGTTTGGACCACTCTTTCCACTAGACTATTGGACGATAGATGGTGTGGAACTGTCCTTCTGTGCCGAATGTCATTTGACTTCAGGAAATATTTGAATTCCCTGCTGGTAAATGACATCCCATTGTCCGTGACCAACTAGCAATGAAGAGAGGTTGAATAGATTAGGATTATTTACATTGGAGAGACGGAGGTTGAGGGGGGAACCTGATTGAGGTCTACAAAATCATGAGAGGTATAGACAGGGTGGATAGGAAGAAGCTTTTTCCCAGAGTGGGGGACTCAATTACTAGGGGTCACGATTTCAAGGTGAGAGGGGAAAAGTTTAAGGAAGATATGCATGGAAAGTTCTTTACGAGGGTGGTAGGTGCCTGGAATGCGTTACCAGCAGAGGTGGTAGAGGCGGGCACGATAGCATCATTTAAGATGTATCTAGAGAGATACATGAATGGGCAGGGAGCAGAGGGATACAGATCCTTGGAAAATAGGCGACAGGTTTAGATAGAGGATCTGGATTGGCGCAGGCTTGGAGGGCTGAAGGGCCTGTTCCTGTGCTGTAATTTTCTTTGTTCTTTGTTCAATACTTCTGGGAGTCTGTGAATCGTGAATGATGCTCACAGCATCTCAACCATCATTCCTGAGTTTGCTGAACAAACTTAATGGATGTCCAAGCACTTTGAATGGGCGTTCACAATGACCAGGAACATTGAGCCCTTGAAAGGACTGGCATACGTGACATGCAATTGAGCCCAGGGTTTACCCGGCCAGTCCCACAAATGTGGTGGTGCTGCTGGTTGTAAACTTTGCCCTTGTTGGCACTCTGGGCACCACCCCTCTAACACAGCTATGTCAGCACCCAATCCTGACCACCAGATGTAGCTCGTTGCTAGCTCTTCAGCTTGGAAACCCCTGGATGACCTTGCCAGAGTTCAGCCAGTATCTGGCGATGATCTTTACTCGGGACAATCACTCTTGCTCCCCATAATAATTAGCTGTCCTCTACAGTGATCCGGTCCAGAATGGTTTCAGCTCTGGTTGCGATGGCCCTTCTGTTTCCCCCATTTCCACCAGCTGTTTTAATTTAAATACGACAGGATCTTTTGTGTCCACAGGTGGATTTTGTCAATGGTGACTGGAAGAGTGTCCAGGAAATTTAAAACCAAAAACAGACTCTTCTGGGGAGGCACTAGCGGTGATGTATCTGCCACTGGGATGTGGTTCAAGGCATCCACGTTAGCCACTTGGCTTCCTGGATGGTGTTCTAACTTGTATTTGTATGCGCTGAGACCAAGGGCCCAATGCCGAATTCTACTAGAAGCAATGGGGCGGCTTCCTTCAGTAGCCCTAGCAGAGTTTGTGATCTGTTACTATGACAAAATCCCATCTGTTAAGGTGCTGGTGGAACATCCTCACACCAAACATGACGGCCAAACATTCCTTCTCTATCGGGACATATTTGCGTTCAGCATCAGCTAAAGCCCAGGAAGCTTACACTATTGGGTGTTCCTGTCCATTGGGCCGCCAGTACTGCATGGGGAGGCATCGCATGTCAGCACTACCTCTCACTTCAGATCGTAATGGGCCAACACCTTCGATGATGATAGCTGTTTCTTCACTTCCCTAAGCCTACTTCTTGGCCACACAGCCATTTCCAAGGCTGACCCTTTTTCAATAGCAGGTGTAAGAGTGCCAAGATGGAGGTCAGGTTGTGTATTGATTTTCCATAATAATTCACTAACCCAAGGAAATACCTAAGCTTCAGTACAGACGTGGAAGTTAGGGCTCCTTTGATTGCCCCCACTTTATCTTCCAGTGGGTTTAACCCAGTTTTGTTGACTCTGTAACCCAAGTAGGTCACTTGGGGTGCCTGGAACACACATTTTTCCCTTCTAAGATGTACACCCACTTGGGAGAAATGTTTAAGCACTATGTCCAAGTTCTCCAAGTGCTTTTTATTGGTCTTACCTGTTATTAGTACGTCATCCAGATAAATGGTAACCTGGGGTAGCCCTTGTAAAATGTTCTCTATGGTCCTGTGGAAAAGAGTTCACGCTGATGATACCCCAAATGGCAGTCTTATATATTGAAATAAACATTTATGGGTATTAATTGTAGCATACGTCTGGGACTCCTCATCAAGTCACAATTGCAGGTAGGCTTGGCTCATGCCCAGCTTCATAAAGGACAGTCCCCCACCCTTGCCAACTTTGTGTACAAGTCCGTTATGCAAGGGATTGTGAGAAGCAGTTTACTGTTTGCTTAAAATGCCCACAAAGGCGAACTGATCCGTCAGTCTTCAAAATCGGCACAACCGGTGCTGCCCATTCTGCAAACTGCTCTGGTTTGATGATTCCTTCGCTCTCCAGTCTCCTGATTTCTGCCTCTCCTTTGCCCGTAAGGCAAATGGCACTGGGTGGGCCTTGCAAAATCTTGGAGTTGCTTCCTGGTCAACATGTAAAGTGGTTTTGGCCCTTTTGATGATTCCTAAGCCCTTCCTGAAATACGACTGGGTATTTCATTAGCACTTAACTGAGGCAGCCATTTTCTAATCAAAAAATGTTGAGCCAATCTAGGTAAATGTCTCTCAACCAATTCCGCCCCAATAGACTTGGTCCCAAGCCTTTTGCTACCATCAGTGGTAGCTGCACCAACTGCTTCTCATAGAAGCCTGGAATCAAAATCGTACCCTTCATCTGCAAGGTTCGACAGTGTATTTTCTCAGTCTGGCTGAGGTCTTGCACAAACTTAACGGTTGGAGTCCCGAGTGAATCTTGTTAAAGACAGATTCTGCAACCATCGCTACAGCTGCACCAGCATCGACCTCCATGGGAACTGGGTGATCATTTGACCAAACATTAATTTTAGTCAGTTCTGATTTGGATATTGCTAAGCAATTTAATTGTTCCAATCCACGTGTGGGGGGACTTGCCAGGGTGTGCACTCTTCTGGGTACCAGCCTACAAGTTTTCTTACTCAAGTTAGGACTCCTTTGCTGTCTTGAGTCTGCATACCAGCAGCAACCACAGTGCTTGCCAGTCCAGATCCTGAAGAACATTTTAGCCACGTGGCTGAGGTTTGACTTTGTTGTGGTGTTCTGTTGTGAGCTGGCCTAGGGTCCCCCTCCTCAGGATGTGCCCTGCGTGAGCCTCTGCGATTGCCTACACTCAAGTGGTGTTTCCCAAGCTCAGTCGGACAGGTGAGGGAGTCCATTTCCATTGAAATGCCCTGTAGCTCCTATGCTCCACTTGCTGCATTTTCTAATTACAAAGCCAGTTGTAGTGCCTGTTTGAGGTCCAGTTGGGCTTCAGCTAGTAGGTCCATCTGCGTGGTTACATCATTAATCCCACATACCAAACGATCTTTCAGCGTCTCATTCAGGGTTAACCCAAAATCACAAGCCTCTGCCAGTCGTCTTAAACTCATCAAAAATGCTGATATGGATTCCCCCAGTTCTTTAACAGCTGAATAAAACTGATAGTGTCTCAGAATTAGAGGAGGTTTGGGGTTGTAATATTCCTTAACCAACTCCAGTAACTCGTGGAAGGTTTTATTGCCTCTGTGAAAGTTAAACTCCTAAAACTGAAAATGCTGCTGGTCCGTAAGCAGTCAGAAGAATTATTTGTTGCTTTTTATCTGCCCCAATGTTATTTGTCCAGAAAAAATATTGCATTCTTTCCACATACTGGGCCCAGTCTTTGACAGCAGGATCAAATGAGCCAAGCTTCCCAAATAAAGATATGATGCCAGAAATGCTTACCCCAACTCTAAGATGACTGTAGCAAGCGAATATTCTCCAGGCACATCTTGTTTTCTTTCATCGCCACTGAAATAACTGCAGAGAGGCTGGTATCCCATCACCAGATCACCCTTAATTACTTGTTCACTGTACACTGGTTGTGGCCAGCCAGCTCAAAGTCAGTCCTCTGAACTGAGGAGGTTCTAAATTTCCTGGTTATACTCTTTATTCAAACTTCACATAAAGTATAGTGTCACAGGCACAACACAACATTAGTCACAATACATCAAAAACAAGTCACCAAGAACAAAAACGTTAACACAGAACACCCTACATAAAGTCATCCCAATCCAAACAGTAGATTCAATTCCACATAACATGTGTCCCAAACATGACACATGGCAAGGTCACTGTACATCAGGCAATTTGCCAAAGAGCAGACATTGGCAGAAAATACTGTATAGAAATACAGTTCAATTCAAACAGTAGTACAAAATCTTACAAACAATGAACACATAGCATCAGTCACAACGCATCAAAAACAAATCACTTTACCAGAGAA
Organism: Rhincodon typus; assembly: GCF_021869965.1. NCBI lineage: Eukaryota > Metazoa > Chordata > Chondrichthyes > Orectolobiformes > Rhincodontidae > Rhincodon > Rhincodon typus. Next base: position 28,969,210 of record NC_063353.1, on the reverse strand, counting down.
CATAGTACAAAAAAAAGTCTCAGTTCAAACTGTAGATTCGAGTCCACATAAGATGAATGTCCCAAAGTCTCTGTACATCAGGTAATTCACCAAAGAGTAGAGACATTGACATGAAATATCATGCAGAAACACAGTTTAGTTCAAGTGGTAGTACAGACAAACACACAGTCCCCACAGCTGTTGGTCAGCCTCCTACACGCTATGGGGATACATGAGGACATAATACATGCATAGAAACATAGTCCAGATACGAGAACACAGTACACGTTCAAAAGCACCGTCCAACACATGCTGAGGCATGGTCTACCCACGAAGGGCCAGTATACCCATGAAGGCACTATGCAATCATGAAGGCATGGTATATCCATGAGAGCCTGGTCCACACACAAAAGTTCAGTCTAGGACCCATACACTAAAGCAATGGCACAAAGGCCAGGTCCTGTTACCAAATCATGCCCTCACTTTACCAATATAACACTATCACTGGCTGTAACCAGCCAGCTCAGAAATCAATTCTCAAAAACAACAGTACTACTGGCTGTGGCCAGCCAGCTCAGAGTCAGTCCTCTGAACTGAGGAAGCTCTAAATCTCCTGGTTATTTTTTTTTTCTCACCAGTAGGAAAAACACTCATGTGACCAAAGAACCAGTAGCAAGCAGAGCCCCTCAATGCCAATGAATGAAAAGGTGAAGGGGAGGGTAGGGGTAAATCAAAATGGAATTGGAGGGAGAAATAAAGCACTCCACACACTGCAGTGCCCACCTCTCCTGAAAGACATCAAGAGTATTGGTCGAAATCTCCTGGTTACATTTTCTGGCTGTGGCCAGCCAGTTCAGAGTCAGTCACCTGAACTGAGGAGATTCTAAATCTCCTGTTTATATTTTTTTTCTATTTTTTTTTTCATTTTAGCAGCAGTGCTTATTTTCCCAGTACCCTTGTTGTTCACGTGCAGGTGCAGGTGCAGGTGCAGGTGTGAGACAGTAAAAACACCAGGTGTGCAAATAACTTTATTAACCACCAGGAAAGACATCCATGTGACTAAAGAACCAGTAACAAGCAGAGCCTCTGGGGGCAATACCTAATCTCATGGTTGTATTGGTCAGCCAGGGCTTTCCTGATTGGCCTAGATCAACAACCCCAATCAAGGATCTTGTAGTCAACAAGATCCAGCTGGTTCCAAACACTACACTGAGCTACTGAAAATATTTTTAAATTTAATAATTTATAAGCTTGGATGCACCCTCTCTTTCCATCTTTTCTGAACTGCAAGCTACTGTTCCTTGAGTGTTGGCTCCTTTGGATGATTATGACAGTGCTGCAAAAGTAAATTTTTCTTCCAAGAAGACAGTTCCTTTTTGAAATGCACTGTCCCTTAATGGACAGCATGAGCACTGCTCCTTTCATGTTTCTAATCACCTTCCAGGTTTAAGGCCCATCACCATGTTATATTCCTGACTGTACGTTGGCAAAGGAAATGAGCAGATCCAGTCTTTACGTAGAATAAATTTGTTCACTGAGTATGTATCTATTGACTCCACTCTGCTCATGTGTTAGTGTCTCTTGTTATGTATGTATGGTAGAACGGTCTGAAACAGTGAATGCAACAACTCTTTTTACATTGTGGAACCACATTAACCTAACCTGATTAACTAATAAACTGACCTTTAAATGGGTACTGTAACGAAAAAAATTAAATCAAAATTCTATTTTGGGGGTAGATAATGCACTCTAGGTCCTGCAAAGTCCAACAGTTGTGGAACACATCAAGCATACTTGTGGGCATGTGTGCTGTCTCTCCAGAGACACCCTAGGATCAAAGGTAGAGGGTCTGGAAATAGTTTGGCCACATTGGCCTGGCCCAAGAGCAGACCCATAAGGAGCTCCTCTGATTTGCTCACCGCTCTCCACACTGGATGGCCAAACATTAGGAAGCCTGAGGGTGATGTGCAGCCAAACATTAAGAGGAACTCCCCTTGACTAATAAAAAATGGGCTGTAGCATAGCGCAAGCAGTGTGCTAGTACACATGGACTCCACAAGGCCACAAAAAAATAGAGATGGCCTTTTGGGCTCAATGAACTGTCTTAAATATTTATTGCACAAGCATGATGCATGGAAAACTCTCCATGCCAAATTCTGATGGTAAAGGAGAGGACTCCTGCATAGGGAGGCTGCCATTAGGACCCCATCATCTCGGAATTGTAGCACGTAATACCATGGTACGATGTATCTTTTTAGATTCTTTTGATGACTGATCAAAACAAATTAACAAATAGATTAAAATTAACTAGTAATAGCCCCTTAAATGAAACACTGTAACATAGCTAAAATAGTCAAAGAAAGCTAAAATTTAAATTCAATTTTGGTCAGAGGGAGGGAAGATAATACACTCCGAAAGACTCCTCAAGACAGCAGAGAAAATACAGGTGACCAGGAATTCCATGACCTATCTTAAATATTGTTGGTATGGGATGGTACATGCAGTATCCTCCAATGTCAAATTTCAGTTGGTAAAGGGGTTAGTCTCCCCAACATTCTGGACAGCAGGATGGAATGCCACAACTGTACATTCTCTTGTGCACAATTTAAATCAAATTAAAGAGTAATAATCCATTAGGGAGGTACTGTAACAAACATAAAATACTCAAAGGAAACAAAAAAATTAAGTTAAAATTTGATTTTGGGCAGAGAAAATGCACCTCAGCCCCTGCAGTATTCATCTGTTATGTCACGCCAAATCCCCAAGAATAAAGAACAGGACTCCCAACACTTCCAGATGGTAGGACAGAATGGAGTGTTGTTTCTTTTTATACTCTTGTGCAAATCAAATAAACTAATTAACTAGGTTACTAAGGAACCACCCCTTGAAGGGAAGTATCTCTTTTTGATCCTTTGAGCAACTGAATCAAATTAACTAATTGACATTTAACAACTTAAAGGGCATTACAACAAAACAACTTTTTTAGAAACAACCTAAATTCACATTAATAAAACATTTTGGGGAGATGATAGCTGCAGCTCCTGCTGTGCCCACTGGTTGCACAAGACCTCAAGTGTGCCAGTGGACAACACATGTAACACGTGTTTCCATCCAAGGATATCCAGGCTTAGAAATAATCACAGAAAAGAAATAGGCAATGGAGTTTAACAACCCCCTCCACAGCCCACTACCTGGACCTATTGATGACAGAAAAAAAGGAAAAGTGGCTGTAATCTACTATACCAAACATATACGTGCAACATGGATTCCTCGAGGCTGCAGAAACTGCAGGCAGCCTGGGAGACTGTGAACCACCTTAGTCGCCTACCAAATGGGACTACTGTGCACAACATCCATATCAAATTTTCGATTCTTTTCTTTTTACTCGTTCATGGGATCTGGATATCAGCTGATCCCTAATTGCTGAGAGGGAAGTCAAGAATCCACCAGTTTGGTCTAGGCCTGGCGTCATAAGTAGGCCAAACTTGGTAAGGATAGTAGATTTCCTTTCTTAAAGGGGATTCGTGAACCAGATAGGTTTCTTTAACGACAATTGATAGTGATTACATGGTCAGCATTAGATTAGTTTTTTACTTTTATTGAATTAAAATTTCAAGATCTGCAGGGTACAGTTCAAAACCACATCCTTAGAACTTTAGACTAGGGTCTGTGACATTACCACAGTGGCACCACCTTCTCTCGAAGAGTATTTAAACATCTAGAGCCACACATCAGTAGCCTTGCTACGCCCAGGTGGTAAGATAGAGCGCCACAGTGTGAAGTTGCTACTCCTCACACGATGCAATTTAAATATTGTGCAGCCTTCTAATATCCATTCAGGCTGATAATTGAATCTGAAGAAAATTGAAACCCGCGGGAAAATCCAGTTGTTATCCATAAAATTGATGAGCCATTGAGAAAGCATCGGCATTTTCACTCAAGGGTACTTCTGATTTGAAGATATGCTGAAACCACATTAAGCTTCTATAAACCAAAGGAAGAGAGGCAATACTTTTATGTTACATTCTTTTTGATTCCTCTTTGCATTCTGGTCATGACCTCTGCAGTGTATGCCATTGTTCTTTAATTGACATTTTCAGTGTCCACAGCTTAATGGGATTAATGGGAATTTTTGATAGGGTTTGGCTGAAAATAGATAAAGAACCTTTAAAGTTAAGTAACAGAGGCCATACTGTGCTGAGTTTAGTGTTATTGTATTATGTACTACATGTTCACTTTTATTTATTGTCCTTTGAGAGTAAACATTTTTAATTTCTTTTTACTTCAGTGGATGGAAATTGTATATCAAAAAATTAAGAAAGTATCAGATGAAAATGTTACAATATCTCTCAAAAGCTGACAATTTTTATACAAAGAAAATATTAAAAGCGGCATTTAACAAGTGGATGAAATGGGTGCAGTTCCAAAAGATGCAACAAAGCTGTGAGTTGAAATCCATTTTTTATGTTAAAGAACTGGAATTAATACTTCTGAATGCATGTGTGCTATATGCTGTTTTAAAGACTAGTTTTTGTATTCAGTTATATTTACTAAAGTAAATCCTTGCTTGAAAAATATGATTGGAAAATAATTTTGTTGGAAGTAAGGTATTGATTCCCAGGAGTGGCATTTTGAGGTTAAGAAAGAGCTAAAGTTTTTATTTCTCCTAAAATTTTACCCTTTCCTTTCTGCTCAGAGAGCTTTGACTTACCTGTTAAATGGGTGCAATTTTTTTTTCCTGTAAAATGCCCTTTATTCATAAAATTTATAAAAATACATTATGAAATATTTTGATCTTAAAATGACAGATTATGCAATAAAATTTGACTTCTCTTCATACATCATCTTTTACTCCCAGGTGTCTCTATTCAAGCGTAATATCCTTAATACTTCAGTGTAAATTCTGAAAGACTGTCAGTGTAGACTTGATGGGCCAATGAACCTCTTCTGTACTGTTTGACTCTATGATTACATGTTAAGCATACAACCTGAAGTCAAAACATTTTAATTTGAAAATTATATGTTTAATAGGAATAAAACTTTCCACCAAGGTGTTTCAATACAATTTAAATAATTTTGATATTAATTCTGTACGTTCCTTGTCAGGCATTTAACCCAAGGGGTTCTACAGTTTCTAGTAACTTAGTTTATTATGCCTGATAAGTCTTATGAAAATTTGGAATTTGAATTTTAACAGAAAAAAAGGGAAAAGCATATTATCTAAATAATGAAAGATTTCCAAACACTGAGATGCAGAGGGATCGGGATGTTCCGGTGCATGAACCATAAAATAGTATTACAGCAACTAATTAAGAAAGGTGCATCAAGTGATTAGAAAAGCTAGTAGAATGTTATTTATTGTGAGGGGAATCGAATACAAGTAGTCCTTGATTTACGGGTGTCCGACTTACGAATGCTTGTATTTCTGAGCATGATCCCATACAGGGGTGTCATTTTAAAAATCTGACATATGTACGTTTTCTCGTGCTTATATGCAGCTGTTTTATATTGTCCTGCATTATGTTCTGACTTGCGTAGAAATTGACTTGTGAATGGACTCACGAATGGAACCCGCTTGCAACCCAGGGACTTCTCGTACTAAAGTAGTGAGACTGTGCTTCAGTTATACAGGGCACCAGTGATGTCACATCTGGAGTATTGATCACTATGGAAGAATCTAGAATTAGGAGTCACTGTTTAAAAATAAGAGGTTGCCCATTTAAAATAAAGATGAGGCAACAAGGTTTCCCTCAGTCTTTGGAACTCTTCTTTAAGAAGTGTGGGAAATGGAAGCTGTAGATATTTTTAATGCAGAAATGGTTAGATTCTTGGTAAGCAAGAGGGTGAAACATTATCAGGGTAGCCAGGACTGTGGATTTGAGTTTAAAATCATATTCCGTCATTATCTTATTGAATGGGTGTGCAGGCTCGAGGGACCAAATGGCGTACACCTGCTCCGTGTTCATGTGTTCATTCGTTTATTTGTATACAGTGACCTTTCCCAATTATGCCTCTGTAGCAGCTGTACAAGCCTTAGTGCATCTGTCAGTATGCAGTCCTGGATTTTGGAATTTAACTGTCTGCAATACTTTGCACTGGAAGACCAGCAAGCTTTATGCACTCTACGGAGTGCCTTTCTCTTAACTGATGGTTTTCCAGGTGGATTGAAGCTTGCCTTGGCTGCTGGAACAACCTTTAGAGCATAGACCCTTGTCATGGAGGTATTCAGGAAGTACCTTAACAAAAATCATACATTTCTCTCCAGACCTTCATTGCAAAACCACATTTCACAAGACAGGTATGCTTCATGGCCAACTCTCCAACCCCCACCACATTTAGAGTTTTGTACATCATGCTTTTGCAAACACAGTTCACTTTTGATCTCTGGAGCTGAACATGGCAAGGAGTGAGGAATTGTCTAGGCTTGCACTGCTTACAGCAACATCAAGAATGCCTCTCATCCGTGACTAGGTTCTTACCTGCAATGGAGAGAGTAATTATTAAATGCCCAGTTTTTGTTTTACCGTACCTACTCACTCCTCACAGTTTTTAGCAGACATGTCATCCCCTCCAAACCATATCTCTAGATTCTTCATGTTGTCAGTCTGACAGTGAAGAGGACAAAGGATTGGTCGCATAGTTCTGAAAGCCCTTGCTTTAATTTGAGGCCAGTTTCAACAAATCACAGTTGCTCATTAGCCTGTGCACCAACAGTGGATTTTATGAGAAGATAGTCTGAAGGACTGGGCACATGGTTCTGTGCAAAATATGAACAAAAGAGGGGAGCGAAAGCTACCATGCAATTTCAGATTTGATCAGAAACTTTTCCAATTCCTACCCATCGATTGAAATTACACTACTCATTTTTCCACGGAACAGTTGTATGCAGCTGCAGATTCCCTCCCAAATCCTGTTTTGGAGAACAAAAAAATCATGTAGGTGTGCAATATTCTGTCAAAGACTTTCTACCAGCCCTGAGGTAGGTGTCCACTCCTCTGTCCCATACATTGGCAATTGTTTTGTTAAGTAGTGTAAGGTTCTCAGAGATCTTCCTGACAGATACAATGCAGGTCATGTTGGTGCGGATCACCAACTCGAGAGCAGACTTGACCTGGTTGACAATGATCTTGGACAAAATTTTGTAATCCACATTCAGAAGTGAGATGGACAGCTAATTGTTAATTTCCTCTCCTGTCCTCTTCTGCTTGTAGATGATTATTGATGCTTAGTTTCCTCATGGAATTCTGACAAACTGCCAGCCAGAAGTATACTGTCATGCAACTCCAGCAGGTTTGGGATGATCCAGAATCAAATACAACTTAACCATTAAGCTGTGGCCTCTGTATTCTTATTACATGCATCTCTAATGTCCTGTTTCATGTTTTCCTTTACATCTTTGCTATGGTTTAGGGGCATTATAAACAATGGTTTTCCTGCCCCTTGGTGTTTCTTTTCTCAAACCATTCAAATTCCTCAACATGATTTTTCCAAGCCAATATCTTTCCTTCATATTGCATTGATTTATCCTTTCTCTTTTTGCCTGTTCTTCCTTAATATTGTATCTTTGACATTGAAGTCATGGTGGACTTGAGTTTTCTCACTTGCTTTTTTTGTGGATACTATTCTTTCAAGGATCATCCATGGAACTTAGTGGTGTTTCACAAATTGTTGCACATGTCACTGAATCCAGTCACTCCAGACTCAGAACCATGTGGCTGATTCTTGACTGCTGTGGCCTAGCAAGCCAGTTAATATGACTAAGCTTATCAAAACTGCTGCAAAGTCTAAAGAAAAGAATGGAACCATTCAGATAACTTGGTATCGACCTAAGGACTGGAAGCAAAAAAGCAAAGCCAGCCTGTTGATTACGCAAAGCTCTCCATATTAACATCTGAAGGCTTGTGTCCAAATTGGGAGCAATGTTCCACAGACTAGTCAAGTAACTGCTTGATATAGTCATACTCACAGAGTCATAACTTACAGATTATAGTAAACGAACAAACAAAACATATAAAATTACAACGTTACATTCTTTTCTCTTTGCATATTGAAGTTCTTTTTGTCCTTTTTGCATCTTTTCCCATAGGAACTTATCGTCAATGTAGCAGTCAACGGTGTTGCTGCTGAATCCCTTTTTTTGGAAATTCTTCCAATATTTTTGCTAAGAAAAAGATCATAATTACTGCCTCGCCAACAGCAAGTGTCCCTGCCACTAATTTACACTTTACTACTTCTTAATCATTTTAGCTGTCCAAGCTAAAGGGCAACATTTATACCCCTGCCTCTCCCACAAGAAAATTACAAACCCTCCTGAACTCGAAAACCCATCACAGAGAATTATCATAACAAGCATCACTAAAAATAAGAATTTTCATGTTCCTGGCACTTTCTAATAACATTTTCCATTTTTAATTTCTTCAACATTTTGTTTGTTCAAATAATGTCTTCCACATTGGGATTTTTCATATTTGTATTCAACACTAATACTTTAAAATAGGGATCTGGCCTGGTTTGGATCCTCAACCAAATCACCTGTCCAATTAGACATTGCAATTCCTCCATTTCAGCTTTGAAGCCTGATATAGCTCCAAGGAGGCAGGTATCCTGTCACCAAGTCACCCTTTATTTACATGTGCAGAGGACAAAGGCTCTGAATAGAACTAGAGAGAGGAGATTTTCTGAATCTCCTGTTTATATCTGTCAGCTAAGGCTCCCTGATTGGCCCAGGTTAACAACCCCAATCAAAGATCTCATAGTCAGTGGATCCACCTCTCCCTGGTTCCAATCACTACAAAGCTACTGCATCTTTTTGTGATTTCCTACTTTGATTCACAACAGTCAGGCTAACACTTTCCAAACAGGAATACTGATGAAAGGTTATACTCGATCCATTCTGCATGAATGTCAATCCAATTTCCTTAAAACTCCCATAAACCCATCTTCCAAATTTGAATTCTGCTTTGAGTCCATTTATGACAATATTTTCAAATTACTTCTTCCACCTCACAAAAAAAATCATAAAATGCCTCAAAGCTGCCCCTTATGATGCCAGTGAAATGTGGCAGGGTCTGGTTTTAAATGAAGAGAACCCAATTTTAGTAAGACAGACCTTACTGAGAAGCACCAAATTCTAAAGGCATTATGTTGCCCTATTCATATTTTTTTAACTTGCAGGATGTTCTCACTGCATTTGGTGTATCTTTAAAAGGAAACACTTCCCACTGAAGCTGATCTTCCTGAAGGACTTCAATTTTAGTATCAATTGATCTCCTCTATCAGGCATATGTTGCTAACCAAGCCAAAAAAAAATTTCTTTCCCACTGTTAGTGAAGCTCTACTAATACCTTGTTTACTGAGTTTTTCTTCAAAACCTCATGCCACTAGCCTCACTTTAGCCATGTAGGACCAGTCAGTAACACCTTTTTGCTGCATATACACCTGTGTGATAGGACAGGACTTTGTGGGAAGTTAGGGACGAAATTGCGGGGCCCCTTGCAGAAATATTTGTATCATCTATAAACATAGATGAGATGCTAAATGGCTGGAGTGGCTAATGTTGTGCCTTCGTTTAAGAAGGGATGAAAGGAGAAGTCTGAGTTTGGTGGTGGCTAAGTTGTTGAAAGTGATTCTAAGAGATAGGATTTATATGCATTTGGAGAGGCAAGGAATGATTAGGGACAGTCAGCATGGTTTTGTGTGAGGGAAATCGTGTGTCACAAACTTGATTGGGTTTTTTGAGGAAGTTACCAAGAAGATTGACGAGGGCAGAGTGGTAGACATTGTTTACTTGGATTTTAGTGAAGCCTTTAACAAGGTTCCATGTGGTAGACTAATTAGTAAAGTTAGGTCACATGGGATTCAGGGAGAGCTTGCCAGTTGGATACAAAATCAGGTTAAAGGCAGGAGACAGCGAATGATGGTGGAGGATTGTTTTCTGGACTGGAGGCCTGTGATCAGTGGTGTTCCACAGATGTTGGTACTGGGTCTATTTTTGTTTGTCATTTATATAAATGATTTAGGTGAGACTACCAAAAGCATGGTTAGTTACTTGCGGATGACACCAAGATTGGTGGTATAGTGGACAGTGAAGAAGGTTGTCTAAGATACAAAGAGATCTTAATCAATTGGGTCAATGGGCTGAAAAGTGACAAATGGTGTTTAATTTGGATAAATGCAAGGTATTGCATTTTGGTAAAACAAACAAACAAAGATAAGACTTATACAATTAAAAGTAGGGCATTGGGCAGTGTTGTAGAACAGAGAGAGCTAGGGGTTCAGGTACATAATTCTTTGAAGCTTGCATCACATATAGACAAGATAGTTAAGAAGGCATTTAGCATGCTTTGTCTTTATTGCTCAGACCTTTGAGTATAAGAGTTGGGATGTTATGTTGAAGTTGTACAGAATGTTAGTGAGGCTTTTTCTGGATTACTATGATTAGTTCTGGTCTCCCTGTTATAGGTAGGATATTATTAAACTGGAGATTTACCAGGATGTTGCTGGGAATTGAAGGTTTGAGTCATAAGGAGTGGCTGGATAGATTGGGACTTTTCTCACTGGAGTGTATGAAGTTAAATAGTGACCTTATAGAGGTTTATAAAATCATGAGGGGTATAGATAAGATGAATGGCAGGTGTTGTTTCCCTAGGGTGGGGTATTTCAAGACTGGGGGCATATTTTTAAGGTGAGAGGAGAAAGATTTAAAAAAGACATGAGGGGCAATTCTTTTACACAGAGTGGTTTGTGTGCAGAATGAAATTCCCAAGGAAGTGGTGAATATGGGTATAGTTACAATGTTTAAAAGATATTTAGATAAGTACGTGAATGAGAAAGGTTTGGAGGGATATGGGCCAAGTGCAGGCAGGTGGGACCACTTTAATTTCAGATTATGGTCAGCATAGACTGGTTGGATTGAAGGATCTGTTTCTGTGCTGTACAACTTTCTGACTCCATTGTTGTCCCCTGTGTGATAACTCATTGTATACCTTTATAGTTCTTTTTGTTTGGCACCTTTTATTAACTTGACCTCTAGTTTGTTCATAGTCACTAAGACTTACCGATCATTTGGCCTCTGCTCCTTGTGGTATTCCTTGTCTGTACTATATTTCTTGTCTTTGTTTAACTTTTTCCTCTATCTTCCCTTCTCTCTCTTTTTGGACTGCTCCTGTCTGACCTCCCTTTTCTTCTAAACAGATTTCTTTCAACAGCTCATGATTTCTTTCTAGGGGCATGTTTACTCCCAGACCCACTGTTTGAGTTTATCCTGCGTTTTCTTGCCTTCTCTGTTTGAACTTAATGTTCCCAATTATCCAGTTTTTATATTTTCTTATAGCCTTCCCTTCTCTGTTTATAATTGTCACATTTCTTACTTGACTCACCCTTCTGGTAAATATTTGACTTTGGTACCCATTTTTGGCAGTGTCCTTTTGGAATGATGAACTTATATTCACAATCAGAATTAATTTGTCCGTCATCAGACAAACTTTCAATTGTGGCAGTTTTATCTTTATAGCTCTGTCACATTTGGATATGAGTAGTATGAGGCTCATCACTATTTTTACATCTCCTTCAGAGTCTGCAATTTGTAATCCATACCAAACAATCTTGAAAAGGGTACATGAATAGTTTAATTTCCAAACTGTTGAATTATTATTATTCTGTCTTTACTAATAACTTTTCTTAGGCATCTCCATTTTGTAAGTACCTCCCTCTTAGAACAAATCATATTGGTTTTCGATGCCCTTATCTTATACGTTAGGGCTCGCTGAATTCTTTCGGAGAATTCAGCTTTAATGAAAGCCTATCTGCCTGCATGTAGTGCACTCAAATGCTTTGAAAAAGCAGTACTAATTCTGGCCCTGGGGGCTGATCATTTGTGGAACAATTAAAACCTCTGACCATCTGCAACAAATTCTTGGCATGCATAGGCCTCGCTAGTATAATGACAATCTATGGTTTGATTGATCTGCCTAAATTTTATGATCTGTTACTGTAATATCCCTTTTACATACTGCATTGATAAAACAGGTTTCCGCTACTGAGATCATAACTATTATACACATATTCACACAGAATTCTTTGAATTCATCATTAGCAAACATCCCTTCCCTCCCACTTTCAGTGAGAAATTTTGTCGGTGGTCTAGGTTTGGTCCCTATCCACTATCTCATTGCAACATCTACAAAATGTAAATTGAAAAATATTTTTCTTTATCCCACAACTTTAAATCTGTGGCTATCATTGAAATCTCTTGCTAAGAACCGATTTAATGTACACCTTGATGGTGTCTTTCCATATTTTTTACAAACCTCACATCTATCATTTGTCTCTTCTATGAGTTTATCGTACTCCTCATCACATATTCCTGCATTCTTTACTAAATGCTTTGCCTTTTAGAAGACGGTTGAGCAAATTGCCGATATAGTTTTAACACAATTAACTTTTTGTGACAATCCCACTAGGCAGTAGCTCCACCAAAGAGGATGCAAGGTATGGCTTAGCATTTTCATTACCCTACAGAAGTAACATAAGATCCAGATTATTTTTGTAACTGGAGCCTTCTGACAAATTAACTTTCATTTTAAAATGTACCTACAAGTTGATATCTTCAATGCCTATGAAGCATGGTCAGATTTTGACAAATTTGAAAAGATCAAGGATGGTACCATGGAAGGGTATATAATGCAATTTGGTAGGTTATATACAACCATTGTCCATTGTTATAAAAACTAATCTGGATTAGTAACTTCATCTTTACCTAGTTTGGCTTATGTGTGACTCCAGACTCATAGCAATATGGTTGATTTTTAACTATCCTCTGAACGGGTCTAGCAAGCCATTCAGTTGTGTAAAAGGAACAAAAATGAAACTAGACAGACATCTGGCATCAACTACCACAATGCAAACGGAGCCCTGTTGAAGTTCTCCTTAGTAGTATATATTATCTGTTCCAAGATTGGGAGAGGTGTCTCACAAGCTAGTCATCAACAGTCTGACATAGTCACACTCACAGCATCATACCTTACATACGAAGACCTACACAACACCTTCACCATCCCTGGGTATATTGTGTCCCACCTACAGGACAGACCTGCCAGAGATGGTGGTCCAGTGGTAAACAGTTGGGTGGAAGTTGCCTGGGACTCTTCAAATTTGATTCTGGATCCTTTCATGGGATCAGGTCAAGCATGGACAAGGAAATCTCCTGCTGATTACTATGTACAATCTGCAACTTCATAGTCTTGGCTTATCCCCCACTTTAGCATTATCATCAATCCAGGGGATCAACCCTTGTTCAATACACAACAGGTATACATAAAAATGAGGTATCACTCTGGTGAAGCTACAAAACAGGACTGCTTGTGTGCCAAAGCATAAGCAGCAAGTGATAGACTGAGCTGAATGATTCCACAACCAACGCAGTCTTACCAGATCTAGTTGTGAATGGCGGTGGACAATTAAAAAGCTTATTGGAGGAGGAGGCTTCACAAATATCCCCATACTCAATAATGGGGGAATGATAAGGCCAAATCATTTACATCAGTCTTCTGCTAGAAGTGCTAGAGGGATAATCCATCTTGGATTCCTCCATAGGTCTCCACAATCACAGATGGCAGTCTTCAATCGATTTGGTTCACTCCATGTGATATCAAGAAATGGCAGACCGGGCTGGATGTTGCAAAGGCAATGGGACCTGACAACATTCCAACAATAGCATTGAAGCCTTGTGTTTCAGAAGTAGCTGCGTCCCAATTAAGCTGTTCCAGATCCGCTACAAAACTAGCATGTATCCAACACTTTGGAAAATTGCCTGGATATGTGCTGTCTACAAAAAGTAAGATAAATCTAACCTGACTAATTACCTCCCCATCAGTTTACTCTCGGTAATCAGCAAATTGGTGGAAGGAGTTGTCAACAGTGCTATTAAGCGGCACTTGCAAAATAGTATTTTGCTCACTGATGCGCAGTTTGGATTCTGCCTGATGCACTAAGCTCCTGTCTTCATTATAGCCTTGGTCCAGACATAGGCAAAAGAGCTAAACTCAAACTGTGAGATGAGAGATATTTCCCTTGTCATCAAGGCAGTGTTTGACTGGCTATGGCATCAAGCAACCCCCCAGAATTGATGATAATAGAGAAAAAGAGTGAAATCTCACCACTGGTTGGGATCATACCTGTTTATTACAAACAACACTCAATTTTTTAAACAAATGGCAAAACATATTAACATCTCAGATACAAGCCAGAATTAGAATTATGTTGCCTTTTAATCCCAGAACAAACACACTAACACAACACTTATCAGATTCCCAAGTACTTTACCAAGAGAGAAAAAAAGTTGTCTTGCAGTTGCTTTTCTCCCTTCTTCTTAAACCCATTAGGTTTGTGAAAAAATTTGCCTTGCTATTTCCAAAGTAATTTGACATTCTGCAATTAATTGATGGGTCATTCTGCAATTATTTGGTGGGTCATTTGCCCTTAATAAACTATTGATTTTATTTTCAAGAAACTAGGTTTCATTCAAGCCTTTGGTAAAAATAACACCTTTAATCCATAAATTGACCAAACAATTCAATGTCTTCCAGTTCTCAACATAGTTCGTAATATGGATACGGATTCTCAACATCCCTCCACCCTTTGGAAATGAAATGCCATTTTCAAGTGAATCTCATTATGCTATAAACCTGAAGCCATATAAAGTATAAAACACAGGAATTTTAAACTTACTTTCATTCCTCCTCCCTCATAGTACAAAATCTAAACTGTTTCTTGCCATCTTCTTAATCCATATGATTCCAACGTGGTTACATTCTTAATAGGGCATCAGAAATGATATTATCCTTCCTAGCAATGTGAACAACCTTTATGTTGTAAGGCTAAATTAGCTAATGCCACCAAAACAATTTAGCAGTTTGAGTCTTAAATTTTTTCAAAAAGGCCAAGGGATTATGGTCAGTGTATATTAGCATTTCTTAGTGGTTGTAATGGACAAAACTTCAAAATGTTCATGAGCCAGCATCAATCCTAGTGTTTCCCTCTCTGCTGTCGCATATTTCTTTGATGCTGATTTAGTTTCTTAGAAAATTATCCTACTGGCTTCTCTATGCCCATTTTTTCATTTAGCAATAAGACTACATGTACCCAAGTCACCAGGATCAATTGCCGTAAAAAAATTTAGTAGAGTCGGGATGGTCAGTGCTGGCTCATTTGTTAGGATTGTGTTCAACTTCTCAAAAGTTCCGTGGCACCCTTTTCACCAAATTACTGTTGCCTGCTTTTGCAATAAATCTGTTAGGGAAGCAGTCATTGTGCTGATGTTAGTGCAACCTCTGATAGAAGGCACCAGAATTCCCTTTACTAATCTTTTTAATTACTTTATCTGGGCCGCTGATCCTGCTTTTTTAGATGCTCCCACCATAAAGATAATAATATTAACACTTTATGTCCTTTTGAAATTTTTGGGTTTCAACATGCTTATCTGCCCATTCTTTCATCTTTACCTGCAATGCTTTTATTACTCATTGCTATGAGTCTCTCCAAGAACATAGACAGATATTTCAATGAAGAGGATTCATCTTTCTATCCTAAAAATGTTTCCTTGATGAATTTTTATAACCCTTATCTCATGGCCATAAATTAATTCAAAGATATTAAACCCAGTTAATAACGTATCACGATTTCCCATTTAGTTATATCAAAACCTCAGGGGCAGCATGATGGCTCAGTGGTTAACACTGCTGCTTCACAGTGCCAGGGACCTGGGTTTGATTCCTGCCTCGAGGGACTGTCTGTACGGAGTTTACACATTCTCCCTGTGTCTGTGTGGGTTTCCTCTGGGTGCTCCGCTTTCCTCCCACAGTCCAAAGATGTGCAGGTTAGTTCATGCTAAGTTGCCTATAATGCCCAGGGATGTGCAAGCTAGATGTATTAGCCTTGGGAAATGTGGGGTTACAGGGATAGGGTGGGGCATGTGTCTGGGTGGAATGCTCTTTAGAAAGTTGGTGTGGACTTGATGGGCCAAATGGCCTGTTTCCACACTGTAGGGATTCTATGAACCAGTACTTTCACTGTTCTTGGTAGCACAAGTCCTCATGTTATAATGAGTGCTGGTTAAGCTACGTGTGTTCCACAAACTCACTCTTGAGAAGATTTAAGACTAGATTATCTGACTGTTTAAAAAGGTTTTCATTGGTTTTAAATGTACTTTCTAGGTGTTGCTGTCTTTAGTACATAATGCAAGTGAAGCACACAATTAGGACTATTAGTTAGAACTTGGTTCATGAGTCTTTAGAATGTAATTGGAGAATTTTTAAACCTGGATACCATGACTTGGCATTGATGCAACACATCTTGTGTAACAAATACTCAATGCCAAAGGTACTTGCCAGTATCTCTTCAATCGAATATTCATAGGAAGGAACAAGAGCTTCCAACCCTATCATTGGACTTCCAGCCTTATCAATAACCAATGGATTGGTCGTGAATGTGTTTTTGCTATAACATTTATTTCTCTGTAACCTTTGCAGAAAGTTGACCCATCAGGTATAGGAACTCAGACTGGAGATGTCCAGCTGCTTTGACTGGGTTCAGTTGAGTGATTTTCTAGGTGTTTCTGATCAGTCTGTTCAGAAGTGTTATGAAAAAGCTTTGGAGCAGGTGAGACCTGAGGCTAGGCTACCTAGCTCAGAGGTAAGGACACCTCCACTGCACCGTGACAGCCCTTGACGTGATTTTCTGCATATTTTCTGATTAACCTCTCAGAGATGTTATTACACACCTCTGGAACAGGTGGGACTTGAACCCAGGCCTCCCAGTCCAGAGTAAGGAACACTACCTCTGCACCACAAAAAGGTCCCCAACATTTCTAATCAACCTGTTCAGAAACGTTATTACACAACTCTGGGAAAGGTGGGACTTCAGCCTGAGCCTCCTGGCCCAAAGGTACCACTGCAGAACAAGAGCTCTTCAAGTGAATTTGTAACATATATTGAACTTCCAGTTTCACCTGAGCCTATTTCTCTGTATTTAAACAATAAGGATGTTTGTATTGATGAAGATTTCCCTGCATCCACAGCATGTGTACTTAAAGTTGTACACCTGATTTATTTATAAGATTACCTTTAATTTCGTAAATCACCTAACTAGACGCTCTCTATCCTTCTAAGTGCATGAATACAGTATCTAATTGTCCCAGTGTTTCAGTATTAGCTAACCAGATAGTAGGAGGTTCAATTTGTGAATTGTCTGTATCTTCTTCCACATCACTTTCAATTTGTCTGTATTCTCCACTGTTCTAAATACCCAACATCCCTGCTCCTTCTTATCTTCCTTTCTACGACAGTATCATTTCTACATGTTGATATCATATAATAAGTTTCTTCCTGCAATCTAGAGAATCAATCAGTCGATTACTTCATTAAACTTCTTAATACCTTGTGTGGACCACTGATTCTTGTTTTCAGATGTTCCCCCTGTAAGGGTAACAATGCTACGTCTTCAACTCCTGTTTGAAATATTTAAGTTTCAGAAATGTCTATTTGCTAGTTCTTGCAGCTTTGCTTGTGATGTTTTTAAATTGTATTACTTTCTTATGAGTCTGTCTAGAAACACAGACACATAATCTGAACAGATAGGATTAATCTTTCTGTTGTAAGAACATTTCCTTGATGAATTTAAGTAGACTTCTATCAATGGTCATAAATTAATTCAGATGAACTAAATCTTTTTGATTCATCTGATGAATCTCTGGTAGAACCATTAGAAAATCCAAACCTTTGTCCCAGTTTTGGGGGTGTTCATCCAAGTGCTTGAATTGTTGTCTTGACTGTCTGATGGTATTTCTCTAACACTCTGTATTACTGTGGGTGATTATGGTATGGGCTTCAACTGTTTTAAAATCAAGTCATGGATTATACCTCAGAGTACAACAGGACCTTGATCAGATGGGCCAATGGGTCCAGGGGTGGCAGGTACAGTTTAATTTAGATGAATGTGAGGTGCTGCATTTTGGAAAGGCAAACTGGGGCAGGACTTATACATTTAATGGTAAGGTCCTGGGGAATGCTGCTGAACAAAGAGACCAGATTCATAGTTCCTTGAAAGTGGAGTCCCAGGTAGACAGGATAATGAAGAAGGCGTTTGGTATGCTTGCCATTATTGGTCAGTGCATTGAGTATAGGGGTTGGGAGGTCATGTTGTGGCTGTATAAGGATATTGGTTAGGCCACTTTTGGAATACTGCATGCAGGTCTGATCTCCCTACTATGGGAAGGATGTTGTGAAACTTGAAAGAGTTTAGAAAAGATTTACAAGGACTAAGACAGGGTTGGAGGGTTTGAACTATAGGGAGAGGCTGAATAGGCTGGGGCTATCTTTCCTGGAGCATCAGATTCTAAGAGGTGACCTTATAGAGGTTTATACAATCAGGAGCGGCATGGATAGTGTGCCAAGGTCTTCTCCCTGGGGTGGGGAGTCTAAAACTAGAGGGCATAGGTTTAAGGTGAGAGGGGAAAGATTTGGAAGGGACCCGAGGGGCAACTTTTTCATGCAGAGGGTGGTGCACGTATGGAATGAGCTGCCAGAAGAAGTGGTGGAGGCTGGTACAATTACAACATTTGAAAGGCATCTGGATGGGTACATGAATAGGAAGGATTTAGAGGGATATGGGCCAAATGCTGGCAAATGGGACTAGATTAATTTAAAATATCTGTTTCGATGCTGTACAGTTCCATGACTCTATGACTCTATGTTATGACAAATTTTTGACATAAAATTTGAACCTTTGTCTGACTGTAATTGATAGTATATAACAAGTACAAAATTGAGTTTGTTTTGTCATAACTACTTTAGCTGTGAGTATCTACTAGGATGGCCTCTGGAAACTGAGTTGCTGATCCGTAATAGTAACGGTGTCCCACTATCATTTTTGGGAATGGTTCTACACAGTCTACTAATGTCCTATTGAATGCTTCCTCAAAAACTGGTATGAATATTGAAAATCCCATTTTCATTGGATATTGAAGTTTTCCCAGCATTTGGCATGGATGGCATATTTTACAAAACTGCACCATGTCCCTGTGAAGACCTGGGAAGTAAAAATTCTGCTTTATTGATGCTTGATGTTTTTAATTCCTTGAGGTGCTGCTGCAGGTATTTCACATGCTACCTGCATTATCTGGGCAGTATACTGCCTGGTCAACAACTGCCCACTCTTCGTCTGAAGGTCTGTGAGGATGTCTCCATGTCCTTATCAAAATCCTGTTTTAACATGACAGCACCCCCAGAACTCTCTCAGTGCTTAGCTTCAATGTGGGCTGATGGTGCTTACTTGCTTAACCTCAGATCTCTTTGCTGAGAAGACTTATTGAACACTTCTTTTGGATTATCCACATCCTTTTGTTCTCATAAGAGAACAGGTAATGAAGCCTTACTGCTCCACAAGCTGTACTAAAAATGTAAATGTTTTATTGAATTGTCAAAATGGTCGATTTGTCTCTCTTTTATAGCACCATCCAGAGTAAAATAAATGTCTCTTTAATTAACTCAAACAGAAGTAATTTATTCCTTAAAGCAAGACTTGTTCTTTAGGTATGTGGCAAAATTAGTTCATCAGAGCAATCCCGCGTTTTTTTTCTTTTGCACATGCACAGATCCACAGCAGCAAATTCTGGAACACGTGTGCTCAGCTGGAGTACTAAGACGGAACAATGATTGACAACTATGTCCCGTTAATCCAAGACACACAGACAAGAGAATCACATATATTTTGGGTTTCAAAAAACAACAAAAAAAGGTACAACCCCCCCACCCGCTTTGGGTTAAGGGTATGAGTTCAGAAGATAGGGTAGGTTGATTTCTCAGTTCCTTCGACTTCCTCTCAATGAAATCTGATTGCTGACAGTCACTGAACGATGTAAGATCTAAACATTCAGATTTGAAGCAGTTAAGAATCCTGATATTTACAATTTATCAGGCTGCACAAATGCTTCACTGAAAGATCTTTCAGCCAGTTTTCCTTTGCCACTTACTGTCACAGCAACTTCAGACCTGAGGTTATTGCTGGGAAATGCATTGCACAGATTCTACGGTTTATCCAAGTGTTTTTTTTTCCAGCATTAAGAAGCTTAAAATCCACCCCATATCTCTCTCAAATGCATAACTGGACTCCACTATTATGTCCCAGTGAAATAGTTTCAGATTGGCTCCCATATTGCAAAATGTTATGGGTTTAGTTTTATCATTTGAAGAATAAGGAGTTACATTTCCTCTTGACAAATGTTTTTACATCTCTCATCTACCTTGTTCATTTCTCTGGCACTTACAGAAATGTTCACCGTTGGTCTCATAATTATAGTTGAAGCTACAATTTGATCTGAAGACAGGAAGGACTGCAGATGCTGGAAACTAGAGTCAATAAATGTGGAACTGGAAAAGCACAGCAGGTCATACAACATCCGAGGAGAAGGAAAGTCAATGTTTCGGGCTGAAACCCTTAGTGGGGGTTTCAGCTGAAATGTTGATTTTCCTGCTCCTCAGATGCTGTCTGACGTATAATTTGATCAGTTGTGTTTTTCATTCAGGGCTCTATTTATGGAATCATTGTTATGAACCCCAGTAAGCCCCATAGGTTTTCCATGTAAGGCAAAGGTGTCCTATTTTATTATAATGGAAACACTTCAGCCTTTGATTTTCACTTCCAACCACAGCAATTTCCTTTCTGGACTGAGGAGCAATTCCTCGGGGCATTTCTAGCGGTCTCTTATTTACCCTGCCAACTTGCCTTCTTTTCACTCTCCTGCTTGCTATCTTCTCAGTTTATGGGGGTGATGGATAAAACATTTAACTTTATGGATCAAGTTAGTCGTGTCTGCTGTGTGTCCAGCTGTTGCAACCATCTGGTCTTCAACATTAGTTCAAATTACTGGAGAAAGTGAATTTTTAAATTCTTCTTAGTGAATAATTTCCCCGACATCTTCATATGTGGCATTTACTTCTAAATCTCACATTCAACCGTCAAAATTACTTTGTTTTACAATTTCACATTTAACATAAAGTCTGCCTAGCTGTTTCCTTATGTTTCAAAACTTCTGCCTGTACACATCAGGAGCTAACTATATGTTAACAAGAATTTTTTTTACTCCATTAAATCAATAAAAAAAAAATTGCTTCCAAAGTCTCATGAGCTCTACCTGTCAACCTGTATTGCATGAGCTATGTCTGGTTGCTCACCTTCGTTCACTTTGGTAGTTGTGCTATTTTCTCACATGCAAAAAAGAATGCCTTCACTTCCTTTTCCTCAAATTTTGTTAGGGTCTGAGCAAATTTGAATATTTGCTTTCTGGTCTTTTGGTTAGATATAAGCTTTTCCTCATCAGAATTTTCATCTACTTCAGAGATGTTTTCATCTAACTCCATCCTTCTAAGCTGGTATTCTATTTTCAATTCCCCGCTTTATTCTTTTATCTGTTCTTAAATAATGATTGCAGCCACTTAAGCTCTACTTACCTTTCCATTCTGTCAATTTCAATGCTGTTTCATTTTCTTTCTCTCTCTTTTTGGAATCCTCTTTATAACAGCTTAATTTCTTTATCAAATTCAAGCTGCTTTAATTGTAACTCAGTTATAATTAACTCTGAATACTCACACCCTTTTCTATTTCCACTAAATCCAAATTCTGTTCTAAAACACCAATTATCTCTGCCTTATTAGCTTTTGTTGGAAATTTCACCTTTAATGCCTTTGCCAATTGTATTAGCTTAGCCTTAGTTAAATCTTGTGAACCAATCAGTTATACTGTTTACACTTGTGAGAAGCTTTTGGCCTTAGTTTTGGCTTCCAATGCTATTCTGGTTTTATAAAATGAAAAACCTGGTAACCATTTTTTCATCCTTAACCAATTATTATTAGCCCATGTTCAATTACCCTTTGTCCTTGTCCAGTATTCCAAATGAGCTGCCAAATTATGTTACAACTGTGACAGGAAGACTGCACTAATTATCAAGCCTCACATCTGTACGAGTCACACCATTACTGTAAATGAACTCCCTCTATTATCTCCCTTAAAAAAATCTCTGCTTGGTTATTTTCCCAAGTCATTTGACTTTCTGCAATTAACAGATGACTTGCAGTCTACTTTAATTTGTTGCCTTAATTTCCGAGAAACCTCACGTGTTCCCATTAAACTTCTGGTTAAAAACCCTTTTTAATCCAGAAACTGACCAAGTAGCTTAATATCTTTCAGTTCTCCATATAGTTTGTTAACATAAATGCACATTTCTAACACTTCCACTCCCTCAATATTATACTGTTCCATGGCCACAACGTGACCTTCCTCTAAATCTGCATTTGTTTGCCTGGTGCCTGAACTGGTCAGGAGTTAACACAATAATACATTCCTCCAAGTATTTTAGTCGTTATGGTGGACTGTTATCTTCTTCATTACATGGCTCTTCAAAGATGTGTGGAGCTTGAAAACTGTGATGAACTGAAAGACAACAGCTCATTGAAGGAAATAATGGGGCAGAAGCTAATAGAAGAGACCAGAACCCCTACGTTTGGAAGCAGACTATTCTGCCCATTGAAATATACTGACCCTTCAAAGAGCATTCCACCCAGATCAACCCTATCCCTGTAACCCTTCATTTCCCCTGGCTAACCCACCTAACCTGCACATCCCTGGACACTATGGGCAATTCAGCATGGCCAATCCACCTAACCTCCACATCTTTGGACTGTGGGAGGAAACCCACACAGACATGGGGAGAACATGAAAACTCCACACAGACAGTCGCCCGAGGATAGAATTGAACCCGGGTCCCAGGCACTGTGAGGCAGCAGTGCTGACCACTGAGCTACCATGCAGCCCTCAGGTGACAATGGAGGATGTAGCTTGATGAGTTGCTGTGGCTGTTTGGAGTGTGAGGGTTTTGTCTGGGTGCCATGAATATCGTTTAACATCCTATCTGGCAATGTTTCACAGATCTCCTCTGACACAAGATGAAGTAAGATGCAGCCTGGAACATCTGATCACTTACTGCCACTGAAGGAACTAAATCTGTTGCTATCTTTATTGAGGAGTCTTTGAACCCATCACTTTATACCTTTTTGTTCTGCTATCAATGAAAGAGGTCTCAGGTGCATGAGACTTAATATGTCATTATTAAAACGCAGTGCTCAGACAGAATATACTGTAAAAAGACATCCCGGAGAACCCATTTTGCAGAACATGGCAGCAGGGTGGCTCAGTGGTTAGCATTGCTGCCTTACAGCACCAGGGAACCGGGTTCAATTCCACCTCGGGAGTCTGTTTGTATGGAGTTTGCGGTTCTCCTTGTATCAGCGTGGGTTTCCTCTGGGTGCTCTGGTTTCCTCCCATAGTCCAAAGGTGTGCAAGTTGGGTGGATTGGACATGCTAAAGCATCCAGGGATGTGCAGTCCAGGTGGATTAGCCATGGAAAATGCAGAGTTACAGGGATGGGGTATGGGGTATGTGTCTGTGTGGAATGCTTATCAGACAGTTGGTGCAGACCTGATGGGTCAAATGGCCAGCTTCCACACTGTAGGCATTCTATGATTTACAGTGGCCTCATTGCTTGACCAGTTCCAGAAGAAGTGGAGGCAACTTGTTTCTGCTGAGATGTGCTTATAGGTTGTTCTTATCGAGGATTGGCAGGAGGGGCATCACCAGAGGTTGTTGCACTTGTGTCATTGCTGAAAGGGTCCCCATCACTTGACACTCCTACTCAGAGCCTCCCATCATCAGAAAAGCAAAGGAGGGTTGGAACCCTTACCATCTTCATGCCTTGACTCACCCTCTTGATGCCTGGAGGATATTATGTTCTTTATTTATGGTAACCATATATAAAGATTGGGAAAACATTTCCATTTTTTTATTCGCTCATGGAACATGGGTGTCATTGGCTGGATCAGCATTTATTGCCCATCCTTAATTGCTCCTGAGAAGTTGGTGGCAAGCTGCCTTCTTGAACTGCTCCAGTCGATGTGCTGAATGTGTTGTAGGTTATTAATTTGAAATAAGGCTATATGCGTAGGCTACCTACATGGATCTGATCTCTACACCGGCTATAAACTGAATACAAGTCATGGAATTAATACATAATATCCTGTTGAAGTGATAATGATTGACAGCATTTTTAAGGTACATCCCCTTAAAATGTCAAGTACCTTGTGATAACAGAAGGGTACTCTGGTTTCATAATAAGCAGCACCCCTCCACACTTCTGTGCTATGAGTGCCACTGATTGGTCCAGGCTGAATAGTATGCCATGTATTCTATAGACATTAGCACACAGTTCCTGCGTGTGCTCCAGATGCTACTGAGTTAGCTAGTACTTGAGATTGGTCACTCTGTCTATGAACAAACACATATGTTCATAGTCCTGAGACAATGTGTCACATATGAGCTGGATGAACACTGTCATTCTTTGTTCTTGACCCCGAAATACCTCAGGGAACTGGTGTGGCCATTTCCTGATGCAGGTCTAGATAGAGACTTCTATTTTGTGACTCTTGAGACTCTGCAAATGAGCCCAGCTCAATGAGACTGGGTCTGTCCTCTTTATTCCACGGGGAAACTGACTGCAGCTGCAACTTTCTCTGTCATTTTCTACTACAGACTAGTGCCATGCTCTAAATCTGTGCCATCTATGTGAATACAAGGACCAACCAAAAGGAGAGCAACTGTGCTTGTGAGCTGTGAGGATGCTTTAGCAGCTTTCTCATTGTCATCTGAGGAAGTGGAGGGAGAGGGAGTTTGTCTTGCAATGTGGATATTTGCAGCTATGAGAGACATAAGAAAAGATGATGAGATGTGGCTTAAGGGAGTTCCAGCCTCTGCATGGTTGAAGTGCATTGCATCCTGTAATGAGTTTTCATCTTTTTTAACCATCTGCACCATGGGTGCCAATTTCAGCAGGGCCAACTTCTTTCTCATTCTTAACCCTAGGTATTTCTATGATGTGATCCTCCATTGGTTCAATTATTTGGATAACCCCGTTCCAGATGTTTGGGCTGTATTTGGGCATTTGTTACATTTCTCCTCCAAGGCTAAAAAACAACAGATAACAGACTACTGTCCTCCATTAACACTGACACCTGCCCCTAATTGATAGAAGCCTGCTTTAGCAGTGGTTACAGGCCCTTAGCATTATAATTCTGATCCTGAAGGTCCTCAACTGGGTGTGTCTACTGGAGGATGTGTACACAGAGGCCAGTCCTGGAAATTGGGTGTTCACTTACTTTTCCAGAGCATAAGAAGTCTTTGAACCTTTTTTCGTCCTGGATCTGGAATTGTTCATCCATCAATAATGTGTTTTACATGGGTGCTATTTCAATCCAGTCCTGCTGCCCTCTGAGAAAAGGACATCCTTCCTCAACCCCACTGTCATCTGCATCACTTCAATATCATCCCCAGAAAAGCAGTCGGTGCCCTTTCCTGGGTCTCAGGCCTTCAGTTCTCCTCAGGAAGTATGCAACTTAAAGTTCAGTGGCAGTCTTTACTCTTTTTCTGAAGCAGTGTAATGGCTGCTGTGGAGTGTTTATTGGGTCCATACTTCATTTGACCCTTCCCTGTACTTGCCTATATGACTATTAATTAGCCATCAAACAAATCTCCGTGTCATTGCTCCCTTGAAAGTCATAATTTAGTACCGTTTTCCTAGGGAGAGATTTAGGACCTCAAAACCATCACAACACTAAAGTGTTTCAGTGACCCTCCCTCCACAGAAGAGTTATGGCTATTTTACTTTCCAACATTGGCAGACAGGCTTTGTAGGCGAATACTGCCATACAATATTCGGCATGCTTGGCTGTTGAGCTTCTATCTTTAAATTTATGTTACATTCCTTAAAACTTTTCACAGTATTTATTTATCTGATCAAATGTGTGAATGTCAATTGTCATTGCTTAGGTGATGGCAATTACCTTAATATAAGGTTTGAATTGAAAGGAAGATAACTCTTATTATGAGCAAGATGAAAATGACCCCAAAAATGCAGTGCACTGGGCGTCTCTAAATGGGGTAGTTATCAGATTGAGATTCCTGAAAACCCTATAGTTATCTTTTGGAAAGCTCCTAAAATGGTGTTAATGGAATTGGAGACTTGTAACTTCCATAAATGTGAGCTTACAAACATGAGATGTTATTACTTACACAAACGTATGTTGATTTCAGTCTGATCATTAAAGATCTTTTACTATGACGCAATCATATTATGGATAGAAATATTACGCTAATGTCCATTCACTGTTACATTCTTATAATTTATTAATTTATTCTTTTTCTAGTGGCAGTGAAACATTTACAACATGTCAATGATCAGCTTTTGTGCAAGATTATTTTACAATCGTGGAGTACTTTGGCAAAAGAGACGAGGAAAACCCGAGAGTACTTTGACGTAAGTAATCTTCTTTGACTGCATGTATCTCTAATACATTTAAATGTGTATGCATCATGTTTGGAAGTAAACACCTTCTCTATGTTTATTACTCTTTTGCCATACCCCTAGGTCCTATCTTTTTTGAGTTGTTCCTGGCACAACCAACTCATTTTCAACCATTTATGCTTCACATTAGCACCCTACCTAGCATTCATCACTCTCTGCCTCGGTTTATCATCAGCAATCTCTTTCTTTGCCAATCGCTTTTCTTCTTTCCTTCTCTCTCTGTCTGTCTGGGTTCTGTCTCCATGTACTCTGTTCACTCCTTCCACCCCTAAATACTACCCTCTTGTCAGCCTTTTCCATTTCTGATGAAGAGTCAAGGATCTTGGAAATGGTAACTCTGTTTCTCTGTTTACAGTTGCTGCCAGACCTACCGAGTTTCTGCAGAACTTTCTGTTTTTGTAATTGCAACCTAGAAATTTGATTAACCCTTCAATATAGCAGCCAATGAAGTGAATGCTCATTTTCAGCTGGAAGTTCTTGTTTTATTTTAGGAATGAAAATAGGTATTGTTGGCCTAAACCTGAATTTGTGAAACAGACCCAGAATCATTGAACCATACAGTACAGTACAGAAGAGGCCCTTCAGTCCAATGAGCCTGAACTGTCAAGAATACACTACTACCTGCACTGGTCCCACTTTCTAGCACTGGGCCCATAGCTTTGAATGTTATGATACTTCAAGTGCTCACCTAAGTACTTTTTAAAGGTTGTGAAGTTTCCTACCACAACTACCCTCCCAGGCAGCACATTCTAGACCTCAAGAATGCATTCAAAGCTGTAGTAAAATGT
>NC_063353.1:28913697-28941482 GCF_021869965.1 Rhincodon typus | reverse complement strand
TGCTTGGCCTGCTGTGTTCATCCAGCTCTACACCTTGTTATCTCAGACATTATTCAGATTGGGATTATAAGTGACATGTAACATATGTGCCACATAAGCAATAACCAATTCGGGGGATCTCACCATCTCCAATAACATTTGTAGGGGGTGACCTGTACCTGTCCATATAAAGTTACCTGTACCTGCTTACACCAAAGCAGCCCATGTTTGAAAGACACTAAATGGCCGACGAGGGCTAAACAAAATGAGGTAATTTGCTCTATCATTTAAAGTGAAACATAATAGTACCCTGGAACAGAGCTACCCAAGGTCATTCAAAGGCCCTGCAATCCATCATCTGAGACAGTTTTGATAAGAGGATGCCTAAGAAGAGACAAATGACTCTAGTCTCATTAATGAGAGGATGTTATCCCACTGAAGACACAGCACTTGGGGTGTACTCATAGATTAGATTAACTCCCTAAACAGCTGCAAAAAACAATAGCTAAAAGTATTTTGTAGTCATTAGCTTTTTACCTATAATATTAAGAAATAGGCTCAAGTTAAAGAATTATTGAGATAATCACAGAAGTAGTTTGCAACATGTAACCAGAATATAATACTAGCAGAAGGGGAAAAAGAACTTAAACCCAGAAGTGAAAATTAATTAGCTTCAGGACACGTCTTATCTTACGCCATGGACAAGATAGATCGGTCCAACTCATTAGCTTCAAAGTGCTAGCAGTAAAAGTAGCTGTATAACTTTACACTTTATAACTAACCTTACAACAGGAATTAATCATATAGCAATTAGTTAAAACTATCTTTTGTTTTTATATATATAATCAAGACAGTGGGAAATATAAAAGGAATGATTAAATTTGATAAAAGAGCCACTCGTAATACCACGAATAACCGGAGTCAGACAGCCCTTAGAGATAAGAAAGCCTAGGATAGACCAGAAGGAATATAACTAATAACTTTTGGAATGCAAATTATAGGATGCGTAGAAAGATCCCAAGGCCCAGAGATTACAATATCTAGTAAATGTCATGAGATCATGAGAACTTGGGGCTGTCCCTAGGAATGCCCATCATTGACTAGGTGTCCCATGGGATTGAGTGTATGGATTAAAGGAAAAATCAGTGACTACATTGTATTTGATTATTGTAATACAAGGTATATAAAAATGCTGTACTTCTTTGTAAAATCAGAGTGTATCATTGATCTCCCTTTCGGTACAAGGAAGATTCTTTGGCCCTCTCCCTGCATCTTTGCTGGAACAAACATCTTTCACTTGCCTGAATCCTGCCTGCCTCCAGAGTTTTTGTCACGAGTCAGAGGGTACGCTCCTACAACATTCAAGGGCATTACCACTGCTGAATACTCTGCTGTGCACACATTAGGATTTATCATTGACCAGAAACCAAACTGGACTAGATAAATACAACAGCTACAAGAACAGGTCAGCATCTGTGGCAAGTAACTTACCTCCTGTCTTCCCAGTGCCTGTCCACCATCTACAACATCTACAAGGCATTATCCAGGATTGTGATGTAATATTCTAAACTTGCCTGGATGACAGTAGCTCCAAAACAATTGAGAAGCTTGAAACCAGCTAGGACAATGTAGACTGCTTTACTGGCATCTTATCCATTAACTAGGACATACACTCCTCCAACTACTGATGCACTGTGGTAGCATGCCCTCTCTAAGATTATCCTCCCCATGAGATATGCCTTCTGATTGCATACGTAAACTTTCACAATACATTTGAGAAAGTGCCATGTAGTAGGCTTGTCAGGAAGCATAAGAACTCATGGAGCAAAAGAGACAGTAGCAACATGGATATGAAATTGGCTGAGTGACAGGAAACAGAGTGTTGTGGTGAATGGTTATTCAAACTGGAGGGAAATTTATGGTGCAGTTTCCCGGAGGCTAGTGTTGGACCCTTGTTTTCCTGATATACATTAATGATCTACAGCTGAACTTAATACTCATCTGTTTGCAAACCCTTAACCCACAATGGGTTTGAAAGTGGGCTTTCTTACTAAATCCAACTGGCAGCATTTCAGCCACCAACCCCATAGCAGTTATACCAGTGGTGTGATGTGTGTTGGGTGTCCTGCTCCCCAGTTGGACAAATGAGGCCCTTAGGTTAGTAATCCTGCCACTGCTAGGATTTAATTTGCAGCAGAAGAGGTCACATCAAGTTTCCAGTACAACAACCTTTCCTGCATAGTGTGGTGGAGGTTTGGGTTCCCTTATACTGGGGTCCTGGACTCATGAGCAAGCCCCCTTCCCCAGTGTTTAAACCCTCATTCAGCCCCAATCTTCCCCTCTCCATGCCTTCCCTTAAATGGCTACAAAGGAGCTGTTATCTCCTTGGTTTCCCTCCACTATCACCATTACTACTTCTTGGATGGGTGGGCTGTGAAGAATCTAGAACCTTGTATGTAAGATCCTAGGCTTAGGTGTAAAGGATACAATATTAAAATTTGCAGTTGACACAAACCCGGAAGGTATTCTGAATTGTAAGGCAAATACTGATAATTTTTAAGAGTTGGTACAATGGACTTACAAATGTTAGTTGAAATTTAACGCAGAGAAGTGAATCATTTTGATTTGAATAAGAAGGGGAGGCAATATAAAACAAATAAAGTGTACAATTCGAAAATGATTACAGGAACCTATACCTAGTGGTTTATATGCACAAATCGTTGAAGGTGTCAGCACAGGTCCAGAAAATGGCGATTAAAAGATCTTAGGATCTTAGGATCCAAGGCTTTATAAGTAAAGGCATTGAGTACAGATATTATGATGAACCTGCGTAAAATGCCTTTTTAAAAATTTTGATTAAACATTTTATTTTAATGGCCTGTATCCTCAATTAAAGACCTTTTCCCTGTTTTAATGTCTTCCGTTTTTTGGACATGTCATTGCACTGTGTTGCACGAGTAGTGTCACTGTGCGAGTGGCATCGTCAGGCCTCATAATTGCTTTGGCAGCTTTGAGCCTCTTTGTAGAGTTGGCACGATGTGTTTGAGCCATTTAGCCAAGGATCATAAATTTTTTAAACAGTTCTTTTCTATATTTACGTGTACTGAAGTAAACTTAATTTTCTAAAGTTCTCTGCTGTTTGTATCTGTAATTGGGGATCTCTGTAAATTCTACTTTTTGGAGGTCTCTACCATACCGTGCAGTACCTGTATAGTTGTTGAGGAACTGAACTAGATTTCTGAAGTTCTCTGTACCTGTAGTTGAGGAGTTTCTGTAAATTTCACTTTTCGAAGATTTCTTGTAGTTGAAAAACTAAACTTTGATTTTTAAAGGGATCCCTTCTGTTCCTGTACAATGTCTGTCCTTGAGGAATCCGTACAGTACCATAAGACATTTGAGTAGAATTAGGCTGTTGGGCCCATAAAGTCAGCTCTGCCATTAGATCACAACCCCATTCTCCTGCCTTCTCCCTGTAACCCGTGATCTCCCCTCCATCCTTCTAAATTCCATCAATACAGACCCAGAATCCTCACACATACCTCATATGACAAGCCCTTCAGCCCAGATCATTCTAGTAAACCTCCACTGGATTCTCCTCCAAGGACAGCACATCTTTCCTTCGATATAGCTTCTAAAACTGCTTAAACTATTTCAAATCTGGTCTGACCAGAGCTTATACAGCCTCAGCAATACATTTCTGCTCTTGTATTCTAGTCCTTTTGAAATAAATGCTAACAATACATTTGACTTCCTAACTGTCAACTGAACCTGCATGTTAACCTGAAGAGAATTGTGAACTAGGACCCCCAAGTCCCTTTATCGTTTAGATTTCTGAAGCCATTTCCCA
Organism: Rhincodon typus; assembly: GCF_021869965.1. Lineage (NCBI taxonomy): Eukaryota > Metazoa > Chordata > Chondrichthyes > Orectolobiformes > Rhincodontidae > Rhincodon > Rhincodon typus. Next base: position 28,937,656 of record NC_063353.1, on the reverse strand, counting down.
CTTTGAAAAAATACTCTACACCTCTATACTTCCCACCAAAGTGCATAAACTCACACCTTCCCACATTGTATTCCATCTGCCACTTATTTGCCCTCTCAGCCTCCTCATTTCCTTAATAATACCTGCCCCTCCACCTATGTTTGTGTCATCTGTAAACTTAGCAACTGTGCCCTCAGTTCCTTTGTCTAGATCATTAATGTATAATGTGAATAGTATGGTCCCAATACGGACACCTGCAGAACTCCTTTAGTTACTGGTTGCCATCCTGAAAAAGACCCCTTTATCCCACTCTTGAATTCTGCCAGTCAGCAAATCATCTATCCATGCCAGTATCTTGCTCCTAACACCACAGGCTGTTATGTTATTCAACAGTCTCCTGTGCAGCACCTTGTCATAGGCCTTCTGAAAACATAAATAGATCACATCCACTGGCTGTCCTTAGTGTAACTTGCTCATTCCCTCCTGTACTGTTTTAAACTTTGTTTTTAAAGTGTTCCCTGCAGTCAAGTCTGTTCCTTAATGCACATTCTTTCATTGAAACTAATTTTGAGCTGCTTCTTCTGCAACACACAGGTGAAATGAAATTACTTTGCTTGTCTCCACACTTGTTTAGCTGAAAAATACTGTACTGAAGAGTACTGTATCTGGTGAGGCTGAGGAGCTATTTTAAAGTTCCTTATTTAGTGTTGCAATCCCGTTTGAGTCCAGAATTGCCCAGAAGTTGGTGGTATGCCTACTGCTTCAAAGAACTTAAAGAAAACCATCAGCCTTGCAGTGAAATTGAATGTCTTAAACTGTGCGAATACACCTTGGTAAAATCTCACAAAATCTACCAAAGTGCTTAAAGTGTTACATTTGTCACAGGCCTTGGCAGAGTTAGTTGGTCTGGAAGCAGCTTTATGGAGGACATAGCAAGACTTTTGCAAATCTGAATAATTTTTTGCTGAGTATGTAGAACATGGAACAGTATAACACAGGAATACACCTTTAGAGTTATGAAATATCTGCTTAAATGTCTGCTACCTCCCATCAAATGACCTTCCCCTTAGTCTATTTTCCCAGCCTGCTTTAGACTAGATCTAAACTAGATTGTTCCCATGTAGGTTGTGTAATTTACTGCTCTTAGAAACAATCCCTGGTGTGCAAAGTTGACTTCCACGTTACCCACACCCATCTGATTAGTCCAGTCAATAAGTAGATTAAAATCACCTATGACACTTACAGTGCGCATCTTACATGCCTCTATTATTTCCCAGCTTATACTTTGCGCTACAGTGAGACAACTCTTTGGACGCCTATAGACAACTCCCACGAGCTCTTCCCTTACTATTCCTTATTTCCACACAAGCTGATTCCATGTCACAATCTACTGCACCAATACTCACCACCATGCTGATGCTTCCCTAGTTAACAAAGCTACCTCCCCTGCTTTTTTTTTGCATATATTTTGAATACCCTTGAATATTGGGTTCCCAGTGCTGGTCACCCAGCAGCCATGTCACTTTAATAGTCTTAAGGCATATTCATTTATTTCTATTTGTGCTGCCAACTCATCTTTCTTGTTACAAATGCTGCATATATTCAGATTGGAGTCTCAAGTTTTGACTTTCTACTAGCGTTATAGTTTCTGCTACACTCCTCTGCTTATATTTCCTGTCCTTACCTGTCACACTTGAATTATTATTCACTTCTTCACTACTTGAACCTCTGCTCTCTTTTTGATTTTTTTATACTTACCTTCAATTACTTTAAAGCCCTATCTGCAACCCTAGTTATACCATTCATCAGAAAACAGTCCCTTGTATGGTATGAATAAAGCCTGTCCCATCAGAACAGCTCTCTCTTTCTCCAGTACTGGTGCCAGTAGCCAATGAATTGTAACCTCTTTCTCCCATACTTACCATTGAGCATTTGTCTTTCTAATCTTATTTATACCATGTCAATTTTCACGTGGTCTAAGTAGCAATTTGGAAACTATTTCCATTGTAGTTCTGCTTTTAATTTAGCCCTGAGTTGCCCGTAATCCCTTAGCAGAGCCCTTTTCCTAGTTCCACATGTGACATTTGTACTTATGTGGAATATGACAACTTGCCACACATTCCATCCAATCGGAATGCTGCAGGAGATTTTAAGCCTTAGTAGTGTACCAGTGTGGGACTTTGAGGGGACATGCATACCATTTGTGCTCAAATAGCAAGCCTGGGTGATGGTGGCACTCTTTCAGGCATTGTTCTGCCTGTATGCCATCCCTGCCAGTTCCTCTTATTGTACTATAGAAGATCTATATTTCAATATATTGCTCCTGTTGGATAATTTTCTATGTCATCCTATCCATCTTGATGAAATCACTAAAAATATGAAAGTGGTTCTCCCGTTCCCGAACAAGACTTCATCCCATGGATCAGGCAGCAATCACAATATTCAAGGCCTGTTACCTTCTCCAAACCCATCAAAGCAACATCATCAGTCAGGGGACTTTGGTGAGGAATTGTCTAAAGATTACTTAATGCAGCTTGAGAGTCAATGAGCTTTGAAGAAGAAGATTGCGCTGAAACCCCACCTGCTCTCAAGATTTGTCAAAGAAGCAAGAGTCGAGAACTTTCCAACTTATGGATGAGGCAATAGAAATCTTTACTGGGAATGACCTGAACAGCGAATGCAATGCCAGAGCGAATAGATCAATGTTGCCATTAACTGCTTCAAGGTGATCTACTGAGAAGAACAAAAAAGAACTGTTCAACAATCCTTGGATGGGGTTTTCAAGCCACTGGATGATCCGGCCGTTCATCCATTAACTCCACCAGAAACCTGCTTTTGCATGCTGTTGTCAGCTCAAAACTAGCAGTGTTCTTCAAAAGATCCTCAAAATCTGTTAGCATGAAAGACAGTGCAACAGCAATGTCTTCTCTCAAGCCAAAAAATGCCCAGCATCGAGGCTGAAAATTATTTAAATCCATGTCCCTACTGTATTTCTGAGGATATCCTTCAGCATTTCTGAAGATGTCAAAGATCTCCAGCAACTCATGGTGACCAACCAAATGTGCGAAGGTTCGTTTGGAACACACTAATGCCGGGAGAAACTGACCTCCCAGATAACATTTGCCCACACATGGCAGAGTCTGCAGATTGCAAATTGGACTGATCATGTATCTCAGAACCTGTCAGATAATGTAGAAACAAGTTATCCCTGCAGTAGAGGAACTGCGGACTGCTTCAAAGAGGGTGGTGAGCTTTGAAATTATACAGTGTTTCTTGTATATTTAGTGATTTATTTTATTTTGCAAATTATTTCAGCTAGGACATGTCAGGGAACTATAGATTGGTGAGCCTAACATCGGGGAACTATAGACCGGTGAGCCTGACATCAGTTGTTGGAAGGAATTCTGAGAGACAGGATTTACATGCATTTGTAAAGGCAAGGACTGATTAGGAATAGTCAACATAGCTTTGTGCGAGGGAAATTGTGTCTCACTAACTTGATTGAGTTTTTTGAAAAGGTGACAAAGAAGATTGATGAAGGTAGAGTGGTAGACGTTGTCTATATGGACTTCAAGAAGGTGTTTGACAACATTCTGCATGGTAGACTGATTAGCAAGGTTAGATCACATGGAATCCAGGGGGAGCTAACCAGATGAATGCAAAATTGGCTTGAAGGTAGGAGACAGCGGATGGTGGTAGAGAGTTGTTTTTTTGGACTAGAGGCCTGTGACCAGCAGTGTGCTGCAAGGATCAGTGCTGAGTCCAACGTTTTTTGTCGTTTATGTCAATGATTTGGATGTGAATATGGTTATGGTATGGAATGGTTAGTAATTTTGCAGATGACTCCAAAATCGGTGGTGTAGTGGACAGTGAACAAGGTCGAGGGCCAATGGGTCGAGGAGTGACAGATGGAGTGTAATTTAGATAAATATGAGGTGTTGCAATTTGGTAGGGCAAACCAGGGCAGGACTTACGCAATTAATGGTAGCACCCTGGGGAATGTTGCCAAACAGAGACCTAGGGATGCAGGTGCATAGTTCCTTGAAAGTGGAGCCACAGGTAGACAGGATGGTGAAGAAGGTGTTTAGCATGGTTGCCTTCATTGGTAAGAGCTTTGGGTATTGGAGTTGGGATGTCATATTGCAGCAGTACAGGATATTGATGAGGCCATTCTTAAAATATTGCGTTCAATTTTGGTCTCCCTTCTATAGGAAAGGTTTTATTAAACTTGAAAGGGCTCATAAAAGATTTACAAGGATGTTGCCAGGATTAGAGGGTTTGAGGTATAGGGAGAGGCTGAATAGGCTGGGGCTTTTTCCCCAGAGCATTGGATACTGTGGGGTGATCTTATTGAGGTTTATAAAATCATAAAGGGCATAGATGGGATGAATAGCCAAGGACATTTTCCCAGGGTAGGGGAGTTCAAAACAAGACTGGATAGGTTTACGGTGAGAGGCGAAAGAATTAAAGGGACCTATGGGGCAACTTTTTCAAGTAGAGCGTGGTGCATGTATGGAATGAGCTTCCAGAGGAAGTGGTGGAGGCGGGCACAATTACAACATTTAAAAGGCATCTGGATGGATACATAAATAAGAAGGGTTTAGATGGATAAGGGCCAAATGCTGGCAAATGGGACTAGATCGGTCTAGGACATCTGGTTGATATGAGCAAGTTGGACCGAAAGGTCTGGTTCTGTGCTGTATAACTCTCTACGACTCTAGGAGCTGAAGTAAATTAAACTTTTCTAGCCGACAAATTGACTAAGGGAACAACTGGAGCTCAGGCAGTGATTATGAATCTAATTCATTAAAGTTATAGGTTTAAGTGCTATTGTATAAATGCTACTACTTTTATTTAAATCCTAAACAAAAGAAAGGATATTTTACTTAGATTTGTTTCAGTCATTCAATCACTTGGCTGGCATGATGTCTTAGTGGTTAGCATTGCTGCTTCACAGTGCCAGGGACCCAGATTCAGTTCCAGCCTGGTAGTTTTGTCAAGTTTGCATGTTGCCCAGGGTCTGTTGTGGATTTCAGCTGGGAGTTCTGATTCCCTCCCACAGTTCAAAGACATGCAGGTTAGTTGGATTGGCCAGGGTAAATTGTCCCACAGTGTCTAGGGATGTGCAGCTAGGTGGATTGGCTGTGTAAAAGTGGAGTTATGGGAAAAGGATGGGAGACTGGATCTGGGTGAGATGGTCTTCAGTGGGTCAGTGCGACATGATGGGCTGAATGGTCTCTTTCCATACTGTAGGGAATCTATGAATTTGATGCATACGTATGGTTCTGTACATCAACTTGAACATTGGATTCTCTGGGCAAAAACATTGTCAGTAAACTTACTCTTGCTCCTTTGGGAAAACATGCTTCACTTAAAGTTGCTATGTTCAGAAACACAACTAGAACTTTAAGTGAGGATTTCCGTTCGTATTTGACTCCATAGATCATCTTTCAACCACACTAATGTTATCTATTTCCACCTTCTGAACATTGCACAACTGCACCCCACCTCAAAGCATCTACTGCTGAAATCCTCCTCTATACCTTTGATACCTTCACAAATGATTATTCCAATGGCTCTTGTCCAGACTTTCACATTTTACCCTTCAAAAACTTGAGGTTATCCAAAGATCTAGTGACCAAGTCCTTACTTGCACCAGGACCCATTCAATCAGCTGCCCTCCTCTTGATAACCTTTATTGGTTCCAAGTCAACCAACATCTTGATTTTAATCTTCTTATTCTTGCTTTTAAATGCTTCCATGTCCTTATCACTACCTATCGCTGTAATTTCCTCTTGTCCTACAATGTTCCAAAGTATTTGTGCTGTTCTAATTGTGCCCTATTGAGCATCTCTGTTTTAATAACCCCACCATTGGTGGTTGTGCCTTCAGTTCATTAGATCCTAAAATCTGGAATTCCTTCCCTGCACCTTTTACCTCTCTATTTCACTTTGATTCTTTAAGACCTCCCCTCTTAAAACCTAGCTTTTACCAAGTTTTTGGCCATTCCTCTAGACATTGACTTATGTGATTTTACTTTACAATGCAATTGCAAAGTTTTTTGAGGAGTTGTATTACGTTAAATGTGCGATATAAATAGATCCCTTTGGAAATGGTTTACAGGATGACATTCTAGTAAATAGGTAACTAACTTGCTTGTTTGACATGGGCATTTCCAATGCCACTGACCCATTCACTGCAGAAGTTATTCCTTTGCACAAATTGATAGAGTTCTAGAAACTTGAAATTCCTGCTCATCTCTGTTTATCTGACATCTAGTTTATACTGTAATAAGTGACTGGCAAAAGAAATTCAGTTTGTTCTGCAGTAATGCCTAAGAGACTGTGATTTAATTCATGATTTTTATTTATGTTGTTGCTATAATATCAAGTTTCACTGTGTCCTACGTGTGGTATTGTTTTCTCTCCTTACAGCGCCTGGAACGAGGGGAATTGGATGATGAGAGTGACACACAATTGACAACTCCAAAAAATCTAAAAGATATTATTTCCACTTTACCTTGGTCAGTTAACCTAAAGGTAATGTGTTTTATTCCTACTTTGTTTGCTTTAATTTTGATGTGTTACATTAAAGGGATGCTTTACATATATAAATGGATACCTTAGGCTGATAAAATAGACTTAAAGATCTACATAAGACATCAAAATGTAAAGCTGTTATCCATTATCCACTATGAAATGGAAATGCCAAATTTGTGTGGGGAAGGAATTTCAAGCTAAAATGCTCAGTTGCCTCATAAATACATGTGTAGCATTGTGCATTCCTAGCTGAAATAACTTCCAGTTATGGAGAGATGTGGCAGCAGGTGACCAAGGATGGGAACTGAACATCCAGGGGTAATCAGTATTAAAGAAATCACTAAATATACCAGAAACACTGTCACAGACCCATGCAATGTACAGCACAGAGGCACACAAGCTGCCTATTCACTAGCAATCCTATAGTGTTGGCCTTTTCTGTGTGTTGCATCTCTGTGGCACGGCCATTGCTGACCACTTCATTGACAGACACACCTTTGTGTACGGAGGGAGGAAAACATTAGGGATGTTAGACAAGGGTCAATGCCATGTATGTGCATTGATCCCCCTGCTTACAGATGGTACAATCAGCTCTCAGCGCAGACCACAATCCATTGGGCATCGATTGAGACCGTGAAGTGATGCTGCATGGTGTAATAATGCATTTATCATTATAGAATCCCGACAGTTGGAAACAGGTCCTTCGGCCCAACAAGTCCACACCACCCCTCAGAGCATCCCACCCAGTCCCATCCCTCATAACCCACCTAATCTACACATTCCTGAACACTATGGGCAATTTAGCATGGCCAATCCACCAAACCATGCACATCTTTGGACTGTGGGAGGAAACCGGACCACCCGGAGGAAACTCACGCAAACATGGGAGAATGTGCAAACTCCACACAGACAGTTGTCCAAGGGTGGAATCAAACCCAGGTCCCTGGTGCTGTGAGGCATCAGCACTAATCACTGAGCCACCGTGCTGCCAAACTGTAGCAAAACACAGAATAATAACCATATATAAGGTTAAAAGACAAACATTTATAAACCAGGGGAGAGTCATATACAAACCTTTGTCACACATACCACCAAAGTGCTCTCAGTAAGGAGTATATGATTTAGCCAATCAAGAAGGTGATGCTGTGATGGCAAGTGACTTGAATTGATAGAACTCAATGTGGCAATTATTGACGCAGTATAGTTGCAATGCGTCCTCATGATTCCATGTCTGAATAGAATAATATGAAGAAAAAAATATTTTAAATCAACTTGTTTGGACATGTAGTAAGTGGGACTTAAACTGAGACCTTCTGGCCCAAAGGCAGGGGCATGCCACTGCCCTACAAGAACCTGCTGAATACATTAATTGAACTGAATAATTATGAGTGAATTGGCCCCTAGTAGGGCTTATACTCCAGCACCCTGAAGGACCAACAAGGAATGCCTGGAGAGCTTTGACTTGACTTCCAAAACTGACTGGCCAAATTGTCAGACTTCAACATACTATTTCCCAAACTTGCATCGGACCAATTACCTATCTGTGGCCAATCCCCTGACTGGGTATGGCCCTGCCTCAGGACTGACTATGGCGGTAACCCTGACTTGCTGGAGTCCACCCTTGCCCTACAAAACACTCTCTCCCTTTGACTTTCACACAGTGCTGTTCTCTTCAATTATATGCAGTGTGTTTCTTATGCAACCTGCTGGCATATGCTGCAGCTCTAATGCTGATACAGTACTGTGCCATACAGCAATATAGCCTTTATGACTTTCACATGTAGTTTTCATTCTTTCCTAAAGCTACAAGCTTTCTGCCCCACCTTATGGTTAAACACTATTTGTAAGCTGGAAGCTTCCTGCTTATTCTTCTGCACTAAATCAATAGGTAAAAGGCAGAAGATGTCCACCTTCCCAATGCCACCTCAAAGCTCACAGGTATGCCCAAATCAGCCTGGAGCTACCAGAAAATCAAAAATTGATATCTGAGTTTAGCCGATAATAAGCAACAAGATGATTTGAGGCTGATACATTGCCGTTACCCAATGTGTGGATGAAGAGTTCAGAGAGAATACTGCCATTGACCAGGGAGGCACCTGCTTGAGTTGAAGTAATTCCAAGTAAAATCATGAAAAGGAAGAAGGCCTATACAGCTGTGAACCTTCCTCTCCATCTTGCTGTCATTTCCTCATTTTTGATGGTTTACATTGCCTTCAACAGGCTTTGCATGTAAATATCTAATTGACTACATTGGTGATTTACCGATGGTGGTTAATAGCTGAAAACAAACGAAAAAATCACGGTGATTTGGTGATGGGGAGAAAAAAGTTCCGTTGTGTGTAAGAGCACTTCTAGATATAAAGAAAGAGTAAAGTGTAGGCCTGATTGAAAAGCATTGCAGCAGCAATTGTAGTGAAGGGTGTTGTGCATAGCAATAGTATACAAAAGTCAGCAGAAATTAAGCAGAGACTTAGCTTCTGTGGCAGGCCTGCCTTTCAGTTTACTGATGCAGTCCTTGATGTTATGTTGGAATCAGTATACAAGAGGGGAAGAGTCCTGTTTCTGGATGATGGCAAGAGAAGGGTGTCCAGCAAATTAGGTATACGTAGCAGAAAATTGCAGCAGTTGCAACGTTGTCTGAAGGATTGAGATGCAGTGTTGCAATTGCTTTAGTGAGTTTCTTTGCTCTGGCAAGGTGATTCAACATGATTCTGAGATGATAGGCCTTAAATCTGCAAAAGATCAGCTGAATAGCCTGAGAGTAGCAAGGTGTTTCTGAACAGGGAAGAGGTGTGTTCCCAAAGTAATTACTGATCCATCAGCAAAGCTTAAAGCTCTAGCACTATTGAGAATGTGGAAACACTGCTAATCTGGAATTCTTTCCTTTAAGCGCTTTAGTAAGCCAGAGCGATGACAGCTATCATGGTCATCATCACTGTGACTGGTTTTATGCTCCAAATTTATTAATTGCATTTAAATTCCAACAATTGCTGTGATAGGATTTGAATTGATGCCTCTAGATTCTTAGTCTAATTCTCTAGATTGCACATTACACCACTATGCCATCATTTCGCCTGCATGGATGCTTAGATGGTCACTCAGCCATAGAGGCTGGGGACCCCATTGATGTTCTATTGTTTTTATAAACAGAAGAACTTTCACATACAACTATATGGTTTTTTTCTCATCACCAATTCACCCAAGTTACTTTTCACCGTTATTCACCACCACTAAATCATTTGTGTTTCCAATTAATTATCAATTTACCTGCAAAGACCATCAGGGCAGTGCAGTAGCACCAAAGGTAAAGCAGAGGCAAGGAGAGAGGCAGGGCATTAAATCAAAATGGAGCTGGAGAGGGAAAATGAGGCACTCCACCCACTGCGGTGTTCACCTCTCTATAAAGGCATTGAGAGTTTTGGTAGACACTGCATCTTCCCTTTCCAAAGACATCCAGGCACAAACATAGCAGCAAAGGAAGAGCAGACTGTGGGACTGTGACCCCCTTGAGGGGCCACTGCCTGAATTTGCAAATATCCACTTTGGCAAAGCCCATTGACATTAATGATATAACCTTAGGAGTGAAACGTGGTGACTTGCTTATCTGATCTAACCTTTTTGTAACTGCAGACCTGTAGGTTGACCTGTAACTGCCTTCTGCAATGGCTGAGCAATCTTTGATTCAGTAGCTATTAGGGGTGAGCAACAATTTCTGGCCTTACTAGAAATACCCTCATAAGTTGAAATTAATACAGCTTCTTATTTAAATGAGCTGCTGGCATTTGGCGAAGAGAAGCCAGTGTTACCTTATCACTCTCTCTTTGGTCCTTGCAAGAGACAAGTGCACAGAATACAAAGGGAAGGGTGTGCACAGATGGAGATGTGAACCAGCTTGCGATTCTCATTTCTAGAGTCCAACAATGGACACAGAGACACTGCTACTTCATGAAGAAATGGGTGATGAAGATATGGGAATACTTAGAGGAAAGGGTGAAGAGATATTGAAATCTGTAGATGAAGGGGATGGAGTACACTCCTCCTTATCGAACAATATGGAAAAATCTGAGCTATTATGGGGAAGCCTTAATTCTCTTGAGTCTCAATTGTCGAAGGTGAGTTCTCATGATCTTCTTTGTGTCTCCCACAGAGGCAGTCATGGAGAGGGGATATACTTTGCTGTCACAGTACCTATCATTGGGGCCTCTAATGAAACTGCAGTAGAACCAGCACTGTCACATCTTTCAAGCGCATCCTTCACTAGCACAGATACACTCACAACTAAAAAGAGTGTTCCTGCTTGAAGAGTAGGAGGAGGTAAGAGAGGCAGCTGTTGGAGGGATCCCCTTGGAGGATAGATGACAGACATAGATATGCTCATGTCAGAGATGCAAGGTCTTAGGAGCCTAGAACAAGGCAATTTTTCTTTGATCGGTAATATAATATAAAATGTGTGCTCATATGTCAGTTCTCTGATGTCAACATCAATGGGCTCCCCTAGCTTCTGTGATTGAGGGACCATCTCTGTATCTGTGGTGGTGAGAGATATCTTAGTGGTATAATGTCACTGGATTAGTAATTTGGAGGATTAGATTAATACCATTGGAACATTGATTCATGTCCCACCATGGCAGCTGGTGATATTTAAATTCAATTCATAACTCTGGAATTAAAGCAAGCCTGGGTAATCACAACTGCTGTCATTGCTTATTGTAAAAATACATCCAGTTCACTGAAGTCCTTTGGGACAAGCAAACAATCACCCTTAGCTGGTTCGGTCTACATGTAACTCCCTTGTGCGATATCTGAGCAAGCTGCTGAGTTTGATCCCACTTGGGGATGGGCAATAAATGCTGTTTTGACAGTGAAACCCGCATCCCGTGAAAGAATAAAACAAAAAAGCAGCATGATTCTTTGTTGAAGATTGCCCTTATACGAACACTCCATGGACTCGCATAGTGGCTAGACACACTCGACCACACACTTTGTCTTGAACTAAAAGCTGGAAGGCAGAGTCAGAAAATGGTTCACAGAATGGAGCTGCTTGAGGCCAGAAGTCTGATAGATGATGTGGAAGGAAGCAACTCACTCAGCAGCATTATGGAAACATGTGTCAGTGCATTATGGATTAAGTGAAGTGCAGTGAGAGAGGAATACAAAATCCTAGATAACCTGTGTGTTGTGAATCTGGGAGGTGCATCCAGTGTGGGGAGGCTTATACCTGTCCTGTAAAATGGTGCAGGGGCTCCTGCCAGGAGGCAATAACTGAAGCAACACCGTTAGTTGTATGATCCCTGGAGACCTGGCTAATCTAAACCTGAATGTGGGTGATTCAGCACAGGTCCTGGATCCCTTGGAAGGTACCAGTATTGATAAGTGTAAGAGAAGGTCATCTTGAGCAAATGCTGAATATCACCCTAACTCTTACCATTTGCCCAGCTTAGTGATACCAGTTGAAAATGCTGCCCCTAATGTGGACTCAACCATTTTAGCCATCATGGTGCAATTGAACCAGGTAATCACCCAAATGTTAGCAAACATTCACTATGTGCTCTGTGGGTTTGCTGAGGTAACAAATTTCAGGCAAGACATGTGTAATGGAATCTCTAGCAGCAGGTGAGGAATGTTGATTAGAGCATTCAAATGGGCCCTCTCTGGGAAAAAGGATGTCTATGATGGGGAGAAGGGCTGCATGGGAAGAAGGAACAAGCAAAAGATTCCTCAATCCAATGTGAACCACAGTTTAAATTCAGTAAATACTTCCTTTTTTAACTTTAATTTCTCTTCAGATTTGTAATGACCTGATGCCAGTGGAATAAAGAATCTTTGCTTCATGGTCTTTGGGCCAACTCTGTTGTCTGAGATTGCTAGACAGATGTGCACTGCACAAAGTTGGTAATAATGGTTCTGCTCAAGGTTGTGTTTTTAATAGACGTGTTCTCAGACAGATCATAGTGAATGCCATAGCATGTTGCCATGCTGGATGAGTAGTACTGAGGTGAAATGTACCTGTACCCTGCCATTTAGGCCATCCTAAAATGAGCTTTCATTCTTGAGCCAGCCCCGTTCATCTCCTTGCACAGATTTGGTGCAGTTCTGGTCTGCGTAGAATCATACAGTACAGAAGAAGCCCTTTAGCCCATCAATTCTGTACTGCCAAAATACACTACCTACATTAATCCCATTTTCCCACACTAGGCCCAAAGCCTTGAAAGTTATGACACTTCAAGTGCTCATCCAAGTATTTTTTAAAGGTTGTGAGGTTTTTAGTGTCAACTACTCTCCCAGGCAGTGACCCTCATTACCCTCCAGTGAAAACATTTTTCCTCTCTAACACCCCTACCTTTCACTTTAAAATTATGCTCCCTTGTAATTGACTCTTCAACTATGGGGAACAGCTGCTTTCTATTCACCCTGCTCATGTCCCACGTAATGTTATACACCTCTTTCAGGGCTCCCCTCAACTTTTTCTCCTAAAAACAACCCAAATCCAGGGAGTTTTAGAAAATTAAACCCAATGTATTAACTAACACACTAGCTACTTTTAAGGCCCTAGGATGAAGTTAATCAGGACCAGCACACTTGGCAGCCTGCAGCTCCAACAATTTACTTAGAACCACTTTTATGGTGATTGTAATTTTTTTGAGTTCTCCCTCCTTTTTACTTTCTGATTTGTAACTATCTCTGGCATGTTATTTATATCCTCTGGTGAAGGCTAGTGTAAAATACCAGTTTGGTTCATCTGCCATCTCCTTGTATTCCATTATTAATTCTTCAGACTCATTTTCAACAGGACCATTGCTCACTTTATTAGCTGTTTTCTTTTTAAAATATTGATATAAAGTCTTTAGCCAGCTCTGCTTTCATGCCCTCATAAAATTGCTATTATTTAAATTTTTAAAAAAGTCTCAGACTCACTCTTGTCTCCATTAAATTGAAAGTAAAACTTTATCGTCGCTGTTACTTAGGGGCATCTTCACAATGAGATCTTTAATTAATCTTACCTCATCAAACAATACTAGGTTTAGTATAGTTTGCTATCTAGCAAGCTCCAGTTCATGCTGTTCTAAAATATTATATCAAAAATACATTCTATGAACACCTCATCCAGACTATCTTTGCCTCGCTGACTTATCCATCTATGTATAGATGTAAATCTCCCGTGATTATTATCGTGCCTTTCTGAGAAGCTTCCATTTTTTCCTTCTTTATGTTCTACATTAACACGTGGTTCCTGTTAAGGGATCCATATACCACTCAGAAAAGTGATATTTTGCCTTTATCATTTCTCATCTTTACAGGAACCATTTTCAAATTCTAGTATCCTGAACTTGGGTCAAGCCTCCTTATAGTGCTAATACTGTAATTAATTAACAGAATCACCCCTCTAGCTTTTCCTAGTTTTCTGTCCTTCCTAAGTGGCCTAAATGAATCAGTTTGAAATCTATATCATCCTGTTGGGCTACCAGATTGTACTTGTTTATTTTTATTTGTGCTCTTAGTTCACCTGTTTTGCTTTGAATGCTACATGCACTCACATGCAGAATCCTTAACTTTGCCCTTTGGTCCTTTTTGTAACTTGTTTTATCTGTTTTAATGTAAATACCCTTAAATTTGTACTATTTAGCCTTTCCTGTTTATCATTTTCAATCAAATACCTTTCTCTGTAGCCTTAGCTCTATCTTTGACCTACCATATCTATCCAAACTCGATGTGTCACCCACACTGTTTAGTTTAAATTCCTCTGTACTTCCCTAGTTATGTAGCTAGCAAGAATACAGGCCCCAGCAGGTACAAGTAGAGACTGTCCAGTCAGTACAGATCCTACTTTCTGCTGTTTTGATACCAGTGGTCCAAAAAGTGGAACCCACTTTTACATAGAGATCTATATCACAGAAAAAGGCCCTTTGTCTCATCACCTAACTATTCTAATCTCATTTTTCAGCACTTCGCCCATGTTCTTGTATGCCTTGACTTTGCAAGTGCACATCTAAATATTTCTTAAATATTGTGAGTGTTTCTGCCTCTACCACCCTTCAAAGGTAGTGAGTTCCAGATTTCCACCACTGTCCGGTGAAAAAGTTTTTCCTCACATCAACTCTAAATCTTCTGCCCCTCACCTTAAGTCCATGCCCCCAATGCCCCTCATAATTTTATACATGTCAATTATGTAACCCCTCCTCTACTCTAAGGAAAACAATCTGAATTTGTCCAATCTCTCTTCATAATTGAATTCTCCAACCAAGGCAACATCCTGGTAAATCTCGTCTGCATCTTCTCCAGTCCTATCACATCCCTCCTATAAATTCCAGAACTGCACACAAAACTTTAGCTATGGCCTAAGCAACATTTTATACTATTTCCACACGAGTCTTTGAGCCATGCATTATTCTCTGTAATCTGATTTGTCTGATGCCAATTTTTATGTCTCTCAGGTAATAATCCAGAGATCATGGCTTTTGAGGTCCTGCTTAATTTCGTACGTAGCTCCTCAAGTTGATTCTGTCAAGCCTCTTTCTTTCTCCTTCTTACATGCATTGTTACCTACAAGGACCGACAATTGGATCCTCCCCTGCCATTGCAAATTCTCCTTTATCCCTGGCCGGATGTCTGAACCCTGGACTAGGCAAGCAACACAGCTATCTGGACTCATTCATTTTGTTACAGAGAACAATGTCAATCCCTCTGTCTATACTATCCTCTAACACCATTACATTCCTTTTATGCCCCCACCCCTCACTTGAATGTCTTCCTGTACCACAATGTCATGGTCAGATAGCTTATCCACTCTACAGCCCCCACTCTGTTTCAGACAAGTGAAAGAACCTCTAACTTCTTGGAAAATTGGAAAGGCTGACTCACTCACAGCCACATCTCTTGACTGTGAACACAGACCAAATTAGACAACCCAATCTTAAAAGGGGTAACTACTTCCTGGTGCAAATAATCCAGGTAACTTTCCCCTTTCCTGATATATTGACGTGTTTATAATTCAGCCTCCAGCTTATGAACTGAGCTGATGTTGCTCAACTTCAAACATTATTTCAGATGTATTTTCCCTGGATCAAACAAGCATCAAGATATGCCATCATGTTGCAGATGAGATACATCACCCATCCTGCAATCCTTAGCATGTTCTAATTAACTACTTAACTATTTTATTCAATTGAATATTTATTTTTATTTTTATATATTTTGCTAACCTTACCACCAGTTGTTACTCTATGTTGAACCGTAGGGATAGAACAAACTTTAGTCATTTACCAGATACTTACCAAATAACCAGTTTCTTCTCCTGTAGTTGAGAAAGAATCAATTACTGTAGGCTGAACAAGTTATAAAAAAAAGGAGCACCCCTATCTTTTCTTCCCCCGACTCCCTTTATCACCCAGTCCTAGTACTCTACTATAAGTTGTGCTTAAGTGTTTGGTTGCACCAAGTTGGCTAGTTTATATGCTCCTAACACAAAAGTGCAATTTGACCTACCTAGAGGAACTTGTTTGAGCTGCATCTTTGATTAATTGGACCCAATTGCTCTTCAAATAGAGATCTTGTTGAAACCCTAAAATGGCTGGGAAATTCAAATATCATTTAAATGTAACTAAAACCAAAATTAGATTTGTACAAAAAAATTAGACATTCTTACCCATCAGCAGCAAACATTCAATTATACAAAATACAGCGTACTGTATTACTTGAAGGTAAGTCAGAAATGACTGAAGAGTTTTAAGTCACTTTCTCAAGCAATCTTCAAGAATTAATATTGTTGAAACTGAAAGCACATATGGAAAATTGCAAAGTTCATTTAACAAGTAAGTGTACTTGAGTTGCTTGAATAGCTATTTTTGAAATATATTTCCCCTTTCTAGATTTTCAGTTATCTTGGTGTTAAGGAGCTGGTAAGATCTGCACAAGTTTGTCAAGTCTGGAAGGTGATTGCACAGACAAGTTCTCTCTGGAGCAAGGTATGTATAATGATTGAGAAAATGATATGTTTATGTGAAAATAATAAACATTTATTTTTAATTTACTTTTGGGATGTGAGCATCAGACAAACATTTATTGCCCATCCCTAATTTGCCTTTGCGAAGCAAGTGGTACCCTGCCACTTTGAACTGTTGCAGTCCATGGAAGTAGGTAGACCATCGGTGCTGTTAGGATGGAATTTCCAGAATTTTGACACAGTGATTGTGGAGCAACTGTGTTATAGTTCCAGATCATGAGGGTGTGGGTTTTTGAGGGGATCTTGCAAATGATGATATTCCCATGTATTTGTTCCTCTGTCCTTCTACTTGATCAGGATCACAGGGTTGGAAAGCGCTGTCGATTGAGTCTTGGCAAGTTCTTGTGCATCTTGCAGGTAATGGACAGTCCTGCCACTATTTGTGGTGCAGGAAGTGAATGGTGAAAGTATTCGATGGACTGCCAAACAAACAGACTACTTTATCTTGGATGGCGTCGATATTCTTGAGCGTTGTTAGGTCTAATCCGGGCAATGGATGGTGTCCCTTTACAGTTTTGACTTGTTCCTTGTAGTTGGTTAAAAAGCTTTGATGGAACAAGAGGTGAATTATTCACTGCCGAATTCCAAACCTCTGACCTGACCTTGAAGCAACGACATTCATTTAGAGAGATTCTTCGGTCCAATTCGTCCATGCCGACCAGATATCCTAAATTAATCTAGCCCCATTGCCAACATTTGGCCCATTTCCCTCTAAACCCTTCCTATTCATGTACCCATCCAGATGCCTTTTAAATATTGTAATTGTACCAGCCTCCACCACTTCCTCTGACAGCTCATTCTATACACGCATCACCCTCTGTGTGAAAAACCTGTCCCTTTGGTTTCTTCTAAATCACCCCCCTCTCACTTTAAACCTATGCTCCCCAGTTTTGGACTCCCTCACCCTGAAGCAAAGACCTTGGCTATTCACCTATCCATGCCCCTCATGATTTTATAAATCTCTATAAGGTCACCCCTCAGCCTCCAATGCTCCAGGAAAAATAGCCCCAACCTACTCAGCCTCTCCCTATAATTCAAACCCTCCAACTCTGGCAACATCCTTGTAAACCTTTTCTGAACCTATTCAAGTTTCACAACATCCTTCCTATAGCAGAGAGACCAGAATTGCATGCCTCAACATGATCTCCCAACTGCTATGCTCAATGCACTGACCAATAATGGCAAGCATACCAAATGCTTTCTTCACTACTCTGTCTGCTTGCGACTCCACTTTCAAGGAGCTATGAACCAGCAACACTCCTCAGGACCTTAATCATTAAACGGGTAGATCCTGCCCTGATTTGCCTTTCCAAAATGCAGCACCTCACATTTATCTAAATTAAACTCCATCTGCCACTCCTCGGCCCATTGGTTCTTCTGATCAAGGTCCCATTGAACTCTGAGGTAAGCTTCTTCGCTGTCCACCACACCACCCATTTTGGTATTATCTGCACATTTACTAACCATAACTCCTATGTTCACATCCAAAGCATTTGTATAAATGATGAAAAGCAGTGGACCCAGCACCAATCCTTGTGACACACCACTGGTCAGAGGCCTCCAGTCTGACAAGCAACCCTCCACCACTACCCTCTGTCTCCTACCTTTGAGCCAGTTCTGTATCCAAATGGCTAGTTCTCCCTGTATTCCATGTGATCTAATCTTGCTAACCAGTCTACCATGTGGAGCCTTGTTGAATGTCTTACTGAAGTCCACATAGATCATGTCCACTGCTCTGCCTTCATCAATCCTCTTCATTACTTCTTCAAACAACTCAAACAAATTAGTGAGACATGATTTCCCAGGTGCAAAGCCATGTTGACAATCCCTAATCAGTCCTTGCCTTTCCAAATGTATGTAAATCTTGTCCCTCAGGATTTCTCCAGCAGTTTGCCCACCACTGATGTCAGGTTCACTGGTCTGTAGTTCCCTGGCTTTTCCTTAGTACCTTTCTTAAATAGTGGCACCGCATTAGCCAACCTCCAGTGTACTGACACCTCACCTGTGGCTATCGATGATACAAATATCTCAGCAAGGTGCCCAACAATCACTCCCCTAGCTTCCCACAGAGTTCTAGGGTATACCTGATCAGGTCCTGGGAATTTATCCACCTTTATGCGTTTTAGGACATTCAGCACATTCACTTATGTAATATGGACATTTTTCAACATGTGACTATTTATTTCCCCAAGTTATTTAGCTTCCATATCCTCTCCACTGTAAACACTGATGCAAAATACTTGTTCAATATCCCCTCCATCTCCTCCGGTTCCACACATAGGTAGCCCTGTTCTCTCCCTCGTTACTCTTTTATCCTTAATGTATTTGTAAAATCTCTTTGGATTCTCCTTAAACCTATTTGCCAAAGCTAACTTATGTCCCCTTTTTGCCCTCCTGATTTTCGTCTTAAGTATACTCCTATTGCTTTTATACTCTTCCAGGGATTCTCTTGATCCCTGCTGTGTATACCTGACATATGCTTCCTTCTTTTTCTTGACCAAAACCTCAATTTCTCTAGTTTTCCGGAATCCCCAACACCTACCGGCCTTGCCCTTCACCCTAACAAGAACATACTGTCTCTGGACTCTTGTTATCTCATTTTTGAAGGCTTCCCATTTTCAACCTGTCCCTTTGCCTGTAAATACTCATACCCAATCAACTTTTGAAAGGTCTTACCTAACACTGTCAAAATTGGCCTTCCTTCAATTTAGGAATTTAGCTTTTCAATCTGGTCCCTTTTCAATCCCTTTTCCATCACTATTTTAAAACTAACAGAATGATGATGACTAGCCACAAAGTTGTCTCCCACTGACACCTCAGTCATCTGCCCAGCCTTATTCCCCAAGAGTCGATCAAGTTTTGCTCCTTCTGGAGTAGGTACATCCTCATACTGAATCAGAAAATTTTCTTGTACATACTTAATAAATTCCTCTCTATCCAATCCCTTAACACTATGGCAGTTCCAGTCTATTTTTGGAAAGTTAACATCCCCTACCATTACCACCCTATTATTCTTACAGATAACTGAGATCTCCTTACACATTTGTTTCTCAATTTCCCACTGACTCCTGGGGGGTTTATAGCACAATCCCAATAAGGTGATCATCCCTTTCTTATTTCTTAGTTCTACCCAAATAACTTCCCTGGACATACTTCCAGGAATATCCTCCCTAAGTACAGCCGTAATGTTATCCCTAAGCAAAAACACCACTCCCCCGCCTCTCTTGCACTCCACCCCTTCTATCCTTCCTTTAGCATCTGTACCCTGGAACATTAAGCTGCCAGTCCCGTCCATCCCTGAGCCACATCTTTGTAATCGCTATCATACCCCAGTCCCATGTTCCCAACCATGCCCTGAATTCATCTGCCTTCCCTGTTAGGCCTCTTGCATTGAAATAAATGCAGTTTAATTTTTCAGTCCTACCATGTTCTCCGCTTTGTTCCTGTCTGCCCCAACTGTTTGATTTGCTCCTTTTTCCAGCTGCACCAGTCTCAGACTGATCTCTTTTTCCATTATCTCCCTGGATCCCCCCAACCCCGTACTAGTTTAAATCCTCCCGAGCAGCTCTAGCAAATCTCCCTGCCAGTATATTAGTCCCTTTACAATTCAGGTGCAATCTGTCCTTCTTATACAGGTCACTTCTACCCCAGAAGAGATTTGAATGATCCAAAAACGTCAATCCTTCCCCCCTGCACCAGCTCCACAGCCACGTATTCATCTGCTCTATTCTCCTATTCTTACTCTCAGTAGCTCATGGCACCGGGAGTATTCCAGATATTACTACCCTCGAGGACCTGCTTTTTAAATTCTTGCCTAATTTCCTACATTCTCTCCTCAGAACTCTGTCCCATTGTGTTAGTTGCAATGTGTACAATGACTGCATGCTGGTCCCTCTCCCCTTTGAGAATATTCTGCACCCTCTCTGAGATATCCTTGATCCTGGCACCAGGGAGGCAATGCACCATTCTGATGTCTCGTTGTTGGCTGCAGAAATGTCTGGCTGTGCATCTGACTAGACAGTTGCCTATCACATTCGATCGCTTGGAACCTGACATACCTCTCGTTACATTACAGCCAGGCTCGGTACCAGAAACCTGGCTGTCAGTGTTATAGTCCCCTGACAGTCCATCACCCCCTCCATTTTCTGAAACAGCATACGTTTTTGGGATGGGGATAGTGACAGGAGACTTCTGTACTTCCTGCCTACCTAGGTAACCGATCCACCTGACTGTATCTTCGGTTTATCTCCCTTCCTGCAACTGCCGACTATTAGCCCCTAGCTCCTGTAAATTCCTCATTACCTTGAACTGCGGTTCCAACCAATCTATGTGATCTGATAGGATTCGCAACCAGACAGACTTCCTGCAGATATAATCATCAGTAACATGGAAACTCTCCTTAATCTTCCACATCCAACACGAAGAGCACATCACTCTACTAGAGGCCATCTTTGCACCTTAATAATCTACAGACCCTGAAAATAGCACAGGCTTACTGGTCTAAGTATACTGCTCTAGGCTAACTTAGTACCTATATTTTATACTTCTAAAGTTTAATCAAGAGACAGATCTCAATAAAACATGTAATAAAAAAAATACTGAACTCGCTATTGTAGATTTACAAAAGAAACAATATTGGGTGATTCAGTTCAGTTTCTGGTCCACGGTAACTCCTAGGATGTTGATAATGGTGATATTACTAAATGTCTAAAAGAGATGGTAGGATTCTCCTTGTTGTGGATGGTTATTGCCTGTGCCTTGAATGGTGCAAACATTACTTACCATTTATCAGCCCAAGCCTGAATATCGTCTATGTCTTGCTGCATTTGAACATAGACTGCTTCAATATCTGAGGCAAGCATTCTCATTTCTAATCTTATGATGGATCTTTGATGAAGTAGCTGAAGATAGTTGGGCCTGGGACACTAATCCACAGGGACTCTTAGAGTGATGAACTAGGGCTGAGATGATTGAACTCCGATAACCATACCCCGCTTCCTTTATGCTAGGTGTTAGTCCAAACAGCAGAGAAGTTTCACCTTGACTCCCATTGACTCCAGTTTTGCTACTGCTTTTTGGTTCCACACTTGGTCATATGCTGCCTTGATGTCAAGGGCAATAATCTTCACTTCCCCTTGAATTCAGCTTGATCATGTTGACACCAAGGCTGTAATGAGGTAGGAGCTGAATTGCCTTGGCAGAATCCAAACTGCATGTTGATGAACAGTGTACTATTGAGTAAATGCTTCTTCATACGGACGCTGATGACACTTTCCATCGCTTTGGTAAGGATTGAGAATAGAGGGGATGATAATTAGCACATCGGATTTGTCCTGCCTTTTCTGGGCAGACCACACCTTGGTCATTTTCCACTTTGCCCAATAGATGCCAGCCTTAAAGCAGTACTGGTACCACTTAGCTAATCGTGGAGGTAGTTCTGGAGCACAATTATTCAGTGGTATTGTTGTAATGTTTAATCAGAGCCTTTGCAGTATTCTGTGCCTTGGTCTTTTTTGACATCCCTTGGAATAAATGGAATTGGCTGAAAATTGATATCTGTGATTTTGGGGACTTCATGAGGAGGCTGTGCTGTATTGTTCACTTGGTGCTTCTCAGCATTTCTGGCTGAAGATGCTTACAAATGCTTCAGCCTTGTCTTTTGCACTGATATGCTATACTACACCGTCATTGAGAATGGGGATATTTGTGGAGATTCCTTCTCTTGTTAGTTGTTTAATTGTCCACTACCGTTCACAACTGGATATGGCAGTACTGCAAAGCTTAGCTCTGATTCTGTTCAGAGCTTAGCTGTAATCTGGTTGTGGGATTGCTTGGTTCTGTGCATTGCATGCTGCTTATGCTAATTGGCATGCAAGTAGTCATCCATTGTAGCTTTACCAGACTGACACCTGACTTCTTAGATCTGCCTGGCTCTTCTCCTGCATTCTTTCCTGTGCTCTTCATAGAACCAGGCTCAGCCCCTACCTTATTAGTAAAGTTAGAATGAGAGATATACTCACCCATGCAGTTACAGATTATGGTTGAATACAGTTGTGTTGGTGCTGATGGCTTACAGCTCCTCATGGATGTCTAAGTTTGAATTGCTAGATCTGTTTGAAACCTGTCCTATGGAGGCCGTGCCACTCAACATGATGGAGCATATTCTCAGTGTGAAGGCAGGGTTTTGTACCCACAATGACTAGTGGTCGCTCCTGTTAATACTCTCATTGGCAGATGCATCTGCTGCAGGTAGCTGGTGAGGATGAGAACAAGTGAGTTTTTTAAACCTCTTCTTCATTCTCTCACCACTGGCTGCTAAGCTCAGTTTGCAGCGGTGTCCTTTAGGACTTGGCCAGCTCGGTCAGTAGTAGTGCTAGCAAGCCACTCTTGGTGATGTATATTGTAGTTCCCCACAGAGTACCCTCTGTAACCAAGTGATGGCAAACATGTGGAACATTGATCAGTTGATGGGGAAATAGTGGTTAGATGGTAATCAGCAGGAGGTTTTCTTGCCCATGTTTGGTGCTTTATTCGAAGCCAACTTCTTCCTGACTGTAAACCACTGTACTGCCCACATCTGATGTCTGGGACATTATAAGGTATGGTTCTATGAGAATGATTATGTTTGGCTGTTTCTTGCCTAGGCTGTGAGATAGCCCGGTCAATTTTGGCCTCAGCACCCAGATGTTAGTGCAGAGGACTTTTCAGGTAGCCTTCGTTAATACTAGATGGTCCAACCAATTGTTTTCCTTTCTAATCAGAATTTGCAGGCGTTAGATGCAACTCAGTAGCATGATGAAAACTGAAAGTACTGTGGATGCTGTGAAACAGAAGTTGCTGGAAGCTCAGCAGGCCTGACAGCATCTCTGAAGAAAATATAAGAGTTAGCATTTCGGGTCCGGTGACCCTTCCTCAAAACTGATGGTAGCTGGGAAAACATCTGTCTATATGCAGAAAGTAGGGAGGGGGTTGGGTCGGGAGTAAATGAAAGGATAGAGCCTGAAGAGAGAGAAGAGCAGTTGGATAGACAAAGGAATTGATAATGATCTGGCTAGGAGGGTGAACAGTTGTTAATGGCGACTGTTAGTGACTAACAATAGGTAGTGTGTAATGGCAGGCTATGTGATAACAAGGCCTGGTGTTTGGGATAGGGGGCTAGGACATGGGAGAGTTTAGGCCCTAAAATTATTGAACTTAATATTGAATCTGGAGGTCTGCAGGAAAATGAGGGGTTGTTCTTCCAGCTTGCATTCAGTTTCAAGCCAGAGACAGAGATGTTGGCCAGGGAACAGGGTGGTATATTAAAGTGAGATAACAAGGTGCAGAGCTGGATGAACACAGCAGGCCAAGCAGCATCAGAGGAGCAGGAAGGCTGACGTTTCAGGCCTAGACCCTTCTTCTAGACCCTGATGAAGGGTCTAGGCCCGAAACATCAGCCTTT
>NC_063353.1:28898488-28913197 GCF_021869965.1 Rhincodon typus | reverse complement strand
AGGATGCCTAGCCTGAAGAAGTTACCCTCCTCCCTCCGGACAAACCTCAGGGGATCTCTCTCCCACTGCAACTCTCTCGTAATCTCTTCGGCCTTGAAACTGCTTGACAATGTCCTGAAGCAAACCAGGTACTACAGCCACATCACCTTTCTTAGTACCTGCCTACGGAACCAGATCATCCCCAATGGACTACAGTCCACATTCAGGCCTTCCCAATTTGGCCCCAACCGTGACAATGTCTACATTCATAGCATTGAGATCCTTCAGAAGCGTTTCTCCCTGCGACTCCTGAAACATTCCATTTCTGATGAAGGGTCTAGGCCCGAAACGTCAGCCTTCCTGCTCCTATGATGCTGCTTGGCCTGCTGTGTGCATCCAGCTCTACATCTTGTTATCTCAATTAAACTAAATGTCTGGTTAAATGGTCAACCAGTTTTGATGAATGTCAATACTAGGGTAGCTGTATCAGTGGTTGCAGAACCAATCTTTAATAACCCCTAAGTTTGTGGAAGACCTTGGCCAGACTGAGAACTTATAACGGGGAACCACTCAATGCTGATAGACCCGATTAAGGTTATGACTTTTGTTTTGATCTCCTATGAGAAGCAGTTGGTGCAGTTACCTCTGATTGCAGTAAAATGCTCGGGACAAGCTTGATGGGGTGGAATTGGCAGTGAAAGATCTACCTTGAGTGGCTCAACATTTTTCAATTAGAAAATAGCTACTTGAGTGAAATCCTAATTAAATACCCAGAAGTTTTTCAGGAAGGTCTAGGGACTATCAAAGGAGCCAAAGCCACCTTACAAGTTGACCAGGAAGCAATTCCGCGATTCTGCAAGGCCTGCCCAGTGCCATTTGCCTTACGTGCAAAAGTAGAGGCAGAAATCAGGATGCTGGAAAATGAAGGAATCATCAAATCTGTACAGTTTGGGGAATGGACAGCAATGGCCATGCCAATTGTGAAGCCTGATGGGCCGGTTTGCCTTTGTGGGGATTTTAAGCAAACAGTACATCGCGTCTCGCAGCTGGATAAATACCCAAACCCTCGCATAGAGGACATGTACACAAAACTGGCACAGGAACTGTCTTGCACAAAGCTGCACATGAGCAATGCATACCTGCAATTGCGGCCAGATGAGGAATCCCAGAAGTATCCCATAATGAATATCCATAAGGGTATGTTCCAATATACAAAACTGCCATTTGGAGTATCATTCATTTGTACCCTTTCCAGCAGATGGATAACATATTACAAGGTTTACCCTAGGTTGTTATTTATCTGAAAGATGTGCTAATAACCAGGAAGACTAATAAAGAGCACTTGGAGAACTTGGACTTAATGCTTAAATGTTTCTCCTAGACGGGAGTATGCTTAGGGGAGAAAAATGCGTGTTTCAAGCACTCAAAACTGACCAGCTTGGACTGTAGATTTGACAAGTTTGGGTTACACCCATTGGAAGATAAAGTGAGGGCGAGCAAAAGTACCCCTGCTTCCACGTCTTTACCGGAGCTTAGGTCTTTTCTGGGGTTGGTGAGTTATTACAGAAAATTCATATAACCTGGCCTCCATCTTGGTGCCCTTACAGCTGCTATCGAGGAAGGGTCAGCCTTGGAAATGCTCATGTAGTCAAATAGCTTTTAAGGAAGTGAAAAAGCAGCTATCGCCATCGAAGGTGTTGGCCCACTATGATTCCAAGCGAGATGTGGTGCTGACGTGCAATGCCTCCCTGCATGGTATTGGGTAGTGTTGGCTTACCAGTGACCTAACTGAGAAGAACGCCCCATTGCATATGCTTCCCAGACGTTGGATGATGCCGAAAGCAAATACATCTGGACAGAGAAGGAAG
This sequence comes from Rhincodon typus, assembly GCF_021869965.1. Lineage (NCBI taxonomy): Eukaryota > Metazoa > Chordata > Chondrichthyes > Orectolobiformes > Rhincodontidae > Rhincodon > Rhincodon typus. Next base: position 28,911,350 of record NC_063353.1, on the reverse strand, counting down.
GTTTGGCAGCATTCTTTGATGTGAGAAAGGTCCATCAATACTTTTAAGGACAAATTTTTAATGGTCACAGACCATAAACCCCTGCTAGGGCTACTCAAAGAAGAAAAAGCTATGTTGCTCATAGCTGCTAATCAAATTCAGCAGTGGGCCTTTATTCTCAATGCATACAATTACAAGTTAGAACACTGTCTAGGAGGCCAAGTGGCAAATGTAGGTGCCTTGAACCACCCCTACTGGCATATACAACACCAGTGGTGCCTCCCCCGGAAGAGTCCATTCTGGCTTTAATCTTTCTGGATACCCTTCCAGTCACCACTTGCAAACATCATGCTCTTTTAATCAAAACATTGAAAAGTTAAGTGCAGCTATTGCAGACCAATCAGGAATTATCAGTGAAACAACACTTTGAGATAGAATGGGAAATATGTGGTTGAAAAGGAACTGTTAGCATGTATTTCTAAAGCAGAAATCATGTTTAACCAACCAAAAAAAATATAAACAGAAGTCTTAAAGAGTGTCTCCTCATTCTAAGGACCGGTTCTGAGCTGGCTGGTCAGAGTCCATGTACTGTGCACATCTAAACAAAGGGTGACTTGGGTGATGGGATGCCAAACTCTGTGCAGTTATGTCATCTATCATATAAAATATAACTTGTAACAAGTTGCTAATGTGCAATAAACTATCTTGTTAATATCACATTAAAACAAAGTGCTAAAGAAACTCATCAGGTCTGTCAGTATCTGTGGAGAGAGTATCAGGGTTAATGTTTTGAGTCCAGCATGGCTCTTTTTAAGAACTGGTAATATTATTCTTCACTGGGGTAGTAAAATAGAAATCAAGCACCACTATTCCCAGAGTGGTAACAAAAGTTAAAAATTTTATCAATGTACACAAAGTTCCCAATTTACCTGCAGCAGATGCTGGAAATCTAATATAAAAAGAGAAAATGCTGGAGAAACTCAGTAGGTCTGGCAGCATCTGTGAAGGCAGTTAACACTTCGAGTTTGATATGACTCTTCCTCACAGCTGAAGAGAGCTGGAAAATGGTGTTTTTTTAATACAATTGATGGAAGAGAGGAGGAGCAAGTGGAACAGATGGTGAGAGTCAGTCTCACCATCAGAGTGTATTGATTGTAATAAGGTTAGCCAGGTGGACCTGATAGAATGAGTTTCCTGATTGGGCCTGTTAATCTGGTCCAATCAGGAAGCTCTATCTGACAGATATAAACAGGAGTGTCAGAGGTACCATTCATTCTGAGAGCTGACTCTGAGGAAGCTGGATCAATGTCAAGGGTGCTCTCATAAGAGACTGGACCTGAAGTCATACCCCTTAATGTGTAAATGTTCTCAGTCTAGCTGAGGCCTTAAGCAAATTTTAGGATTACAGTACATAGAGAATTTTGTTAAAGGCTGGTTCTGCAATCACTGAAATGGCTGTACCAGTATTGACCTCCATTAGAACTAAACCATTTAACTAGATTTTTATTTTGATTGGTTCTGATTTGGATGTTGTTAAGCAACTTAACTGCTTCAAACAAGGTAGGCTTTCCAGAGTGTGCACTCTCCTGGATACTGGCCCCCAAATTCTCTTACTCCATTTAGATCTAATGGGATTCTTTTGGTGCCTTGAGTCTGCTTACTGGCAGCAACTACAATGGCTTGCTGGCCCACATCCTGAAGAAAATTTTAACCGTTGGCCAAGGCTAGGCTTTGTTTTGGGGTTTTGTTGTGGGCTGTTCTAGAGTCTCTCTATTCAGGATATATCCTGGAGTGAGATTACGCAATTGCCTTCACTCTGAATACCCTGCGATCATATGCTCCACTTGTTGCATTTTTCAATGATAAAGCTAGCTGTTGGGCCTGTTTGAAGTCCAGTTGGGCTTCAGCTAGTAGGCACTTTTGCATGGTTACATCTTTAATCCCACTCTCATCACCACTGAAATAACTTGAGGCTGGTATCCTGTTACCAAGTGGAAAGCAAAGAGATAGCCACTTGAGCTAACTGATGAATCTACAACTGGTTTAATTCAAAGTGCAACAAAGCTTGGTGAACAAATAGCTATGATAGATTTAAGTCTGATGTTAGATGCTGAGGGGACTTAGAAGAAGTAGATTCATGCAAAATATTTGGCTTCCTTATCTTCCCTGGGTGATTACTTATTGACTGTGACAGAGATCGTGCCAAGGCAGAAACTATTCTCAAATAGCAGATTTGAGGAAATTAACATGTTGGTTTCACCACTAATGCAGTTGCTGACAGCATAGAAAAGTATACAAATCAATCAACAAGTTGAAGTATGTTATGACCAGGTGAGGAGTGATGAAATCAGTATTATAAATATCTGTTCCTCTGCACTCTGCCCAAAAGCTGTTTGTTTGAAATACACCTCACTCATTCATTCCCATGTCTGGGTTAATTTTTCTTTTCAAAATGCTTGATAACCTGCAAGTGAATTTCATCCCAACATGTGAAACTTCTAGAAAGACGTAAATCAAAAATAGGAAATGAGGTTTCTTTAACTAGTTTTAGGCCTTTTGAGAAAATGCTCATTTGGCTTAGACTGTCTTTGTTTACCTTACATTGGTTTCATGAGCTTGGCTCAGCCTGGTCTGGTGACCACAAGTGCAAGAATTCTCTGAGTCCATACTGAAAAGTTATGCAGACTACTAGTGCCAGATCTCTTACTAAAAGAATGTCCAGTGTTGAAGTCACCTCCGGTGCAAATCCAGATCTGACGAGATGAAACCATTATTTGCTGAATAGTAAAATCTCCAGATTAACTGAATTTGTTAAGTTTGAGACTTAAGGGAAGATAAGAAGGTGGTATATGTATGTATATCAACAAATGTATATTATGAACAATGGATAAAAAAGGTTTGAGGGAAATGTATATCGGTCTGAAAGGGTCAATACTTAGGAGTGCCCTAAGCTCCACCCACTATGGCAATGTCCTGTGGATTTGAGGGCTGAACAGGTTAGGACCTCAAAAATGGTGAGACATATTATTTGGTCTTCTCAAAGTCTCTGTAACAATCTCTGTCGCATCAATGCAAACTGTAACTAGTTGTTAACATGCTAAAAACCATTTTTTGTTAACTACAAGAGACTTTTCTACTTAGGCCAGGAGTGTTTTTGTTCAAACACACTAGACCAAGCAGTTTCCTACAGGTTAAAAGAGGATGGTATCAGTATCCTTCAGCATGAGCAGCAGTCATGACATTGGAATGCTGAGTAATATTTCAAAAACTACCAATGTCCTGGGGATCTGGGTTCAAATGCTACCATGGCAGATGATGGAATCTGAATTCAATAAAAATCTGGAAACAAGAGTCTGATGATGACCATGAATCCATTGCCATTGTTGGGAAAACCCATCTGGTTCCCTAATGTCCTTTAGGGAAGGAAACTGCCATCCCTACCTGATCTGGAGTACATGTGACTCCAGGACCATTACAATGTGGTTGACTCTTAACTGCCCTCTGGGCAATTAGGGATGGGCAATAAATGAGGTTTAATTAAGGAAACTAATTAAGGAAACTTCAATGGCCTAGCTGGCGATTTTCCTCATACCATGAATGAATAAAAAAAATTCTACTTTACCAAATGCATCAAACTAACTAGACATTGAGAAAATTCAGCATGGAAATCAGAATAGGTACCTGGAAACTTCAGCACTCTGCTTGCTCCAAAGGATCGCTGTGTCGCTTAGGATCAAACAGGACATAAGGATACGATCTACATGCACCATCTGACTGCATCCCTCATCCACTGGCATCCAGCATTTGCCAACTTATGACAACCATCATTGCACCTGTCTTATCCATTGGCAGGATGATCTTCAAGTACAGGCTAACATTGCTGGGAGTACAGGCAACTAGGGTTAAGAAGGAGGGCAGGCACACAAGGACAAGGACTCAGCACATTGGATTGGACTAGACTGCATCTCAGGGATACTCATTTGCTCTGTTAGCATTCGCACACTTAGCACCTACTTGCTTACTCAATGCAACTATGCCTTGTTTTGTTTTGCCAATACTATGCCATTTTCGTATACTTTGCTTTGTATTCCATTTGGCTATTCTATTTTCATGCTAAAAATACTCTTAGTATTGTACCCAACAGCTATAATAATTGTGTAACATAATCATAAGTAATTAATTTTTAAGTTTGCAATTTAATGGGAAAGTGAACACAATAGTTGTAGTGCATTATCGCAATGTAGTGACAAGTAGCGCAGTGATGAAGGGTCTAGGCCCAAAACGTCAGCCTTCCTGCTCCTATGATGCTGCTTGGCCTGCTGTGTTCATCCAGCTCTACACCTTGTTATCTCAGATTTTCCAGCATCTGCAGTTCCCACTATCTCTCTCAGTCAAACAACCAACCAGCTTGCCTTGATGGTCAGCAGTCATCAGTTAAGGGTGTGTAAATCTTGTTGTACAGCAGTGTACTACATCAACAGTATGCTTGTACTATGTGCCAGCAGCTTATGCATCACACACAATGTATCTACAGCAAGCAAGCAGCCACGTCTCAAAGTCTTAGGGGTGTATTCTTCACTGAAATCCAGGAAGTAGCTGTCAGTCAGGAGGCTCCAATCAAGGGCAGCATCCCAAAGCAGTCCAGAGGATTGGCCACTTCAGGCATCTGGTCAGTCTATTCTCTGGGACTGTGCCTGCAGTCCAAAGAGTTAGGAATCATCAGTCTTGTGCTCCAAATTGGCTAGTCAAAGGAGTAGGGCTAATGTGTTTGGAGAGACGTACAGAAGTTTGGCTACTTCTTGTCCAGGGATATAGAAACTAAGGAGAAAATGGAGTGGTCGGTGAGGGAAGAGGGCTTTCGCTGCAGGAAGGAGACTTGGGAAAATATTCTTTGCGGATGGGGGATCTGGGGTCAAAGGCGGAGTGGCAATTGTGAAATGTAGCAAAAGTATCTGCAAGGTGGAGATCGATAAAGCATGTACGGGAAAGGGTTTATGGGAGAGAGGTGTTTGTCCACAGTCAGGAATATCCTAGCTTCAAAGGGACAGCAGTATTTAACCACAGTTGGCATGGTCACCTGACATGTCTACGGCTTGGTGTGTGCATGGGTGGGGTGTGGTGGTGGTGTATGGTGGGTAATGGTATACAAGTGTTGGCTCATGTAGACGAGTTGCATGAGGATCTGGGGAGGTGAGAAGCCTTTGGGGTTCACAGGAAAGGCTACCAGGAAGGGGATTCGGATGTTTGGGAGCACACTGAAACATAGAGGTGAAGACCAGAAGCCACTGTCCAAGGAGTGCTTACTGTCACCCTTCATCATGCTATAAATCGGAAATGTACAATGGCAACAAAAATAACACACAGATTGGGCCAGGTTAGCGTCTGGACCTGTGGGAAAAGGGATTGCAGGACCAACTAATGCGAGGGCTTTTGAAAGGAAAGAACATGGCACAGACTGCAGGGTCCCTAATCTCTGGCCATCCTAATGTATTACCCCTGCCTTTGCTGTACACTCCTTGTCACAGTCCTCACTGACTGAATCACTTGCACCATCACTTTTGGACACAAAGGCCTATTATTTCCAGTTGCGGTAAGCTCTCACCACAAACATTAATCCATGTATATATGTGGCCATGAATTTAAGCCTCATGAAGGAACAGTTACATTTCAAACTACACAGAGAGACAAACAATCAGATGTAAGGTTAAAGCAGTGTCATTTTTTAAAAAGTTCCAAATAAAGAACAGTGCACTGTCACCTATGCTACTTAATTGTCCCCAATAATTTTTCTTCTTCCTCTCCCTCCCACTACATCTTAGCGAACTCCCTGGTTCCACAGCTGGGTGGAGGTTTGGTTGGGTGACCTCAGGGATATGTATCTAGACGTGCTGAGGTTCTTTTTGTCAAATGCAAGTGGTTATTCCTCAGCACGAACTTCCAAGAGTCAGAGGGAGTTGTGTGGTAGACAGCCATGTCGATGGTTCTTCTGAGGCATTTGTAATCTCAGAGGCCAAGGACATGGCTTCTGTGGGAGCCAGTTTCACAGAGGAGGTGGTGAACATCTTACTGGTAACTGGAAGGATAAAGAGAGAGAAGCCATTATGGCCAGTGGTCAGACATGATGTGCAATGAATGAGATTAATAGCAGGGTTGATGGGAAAGTTACTGTGGAATGAAGAGGGATATACTCATTTAGAGAGGTCAAAAATCACACAAGACCAGGTTATAGTACAACAGGTTTATTTGAAGATACAAGCTTTCAGAGTCTCGCTCCTTCTTCAGGTAACGGTGAGAGAGGTGGCATAAGACACAGAATTTATAAGCCAAAGATCAAAGGGTCATAGAACTGATGCAAACGTATTGAACAAACCTAAGATGGCTGTTAAATCTTCTATCAGTCAGAAAGCAGACCTGTCTGCATTTGCAGATATGTTATTGCAGATATATTCTATTTTGTTCAAAAAGCACACAATTTGTAGACAGTCAATGTGGCATTTTATAAATTCCTACTTTGGAAATAAAACCAGTCTGACTCCAGGTTAATACACAGCCAGATTCTAAACAAGGCCTCACACCTAAAATGCCTTGTTTGATCTGAGATGTCACCTCTGGTATACTGATAAAACCTTTAATTATCTCGGGGCAGTGAGTTGAAAGAAATTCCGGGATTTACATATTAATCCTTTCTAACCAATTAAAGATTTAACAGCCATCCTAGGTTTATTCAATACATTTGCATCAGTTCTATGATCCTTTGATCTTTTGAGGTTGTAGATTTGCTCGCCGAGTGCCTCCAATAGCTGATGATGTTACCTAGCGGGTGACGAAACATCTGCAATGAAACACACCGGCTCAGCGTGCAAATCTACACCTCATCCACAACCCGAGCTACAAATCATCTCAACATAACCTTTGATCTTTTGCTTATAACGTCTATGTCTGATGCCACCTCTCACTGACACCTGAAGAAGGAACGAGACTCCAAAAGCTTGTGTCTTCAAATAAACCTGTTGGACTATAACCTGGTGTCGTGTGAATTTTGACCTTGTCCACCCAGCCCAACACCGGCACCTGCACCTCGTTTGGCGAGGCATGGATGTTTCAGCATCTCTGCAGAAGTGGAACCTGCCTTCTCCTGCTAGGACCAGGATTCTGTACTTTTATGGGCTAAGAAGCCTAATGTCAACAACTGTCCATCAATACAGATACAAGATCAAATGATTTCACTGGTAATCTGGGGGTACCAGTCACAGCCCCAAAACCATCCAGTAACCCTTAGCAGAATGATGTTCCACTGGTTGGATGTGAGTTAAGGTATCAAGCAGGGTCCAAGAGAGGTTGCAATAACAGTTGCTTGGGGTAGGATGCAGTCCAGCCACTGATATCCTGGTCAGAAGCAGACCTAGACTATTAGAAAATGAATACTCCAGTTGAAGATGCATCAACTTTCAATCTTAAACCTCCAAGCCTTAACTCAACTGAGCGAGGGCAGTAAACATTGATCATTAAGAAGTTTCCTTGTCCATGTTTGACCTGATGCCATGAGACTTCATGGAATCCAGAGTAAATGCCAAGGACTCCCATGAGCATTCTCTCCTAACAGTAAATATTACGTTTCTGATGGGCCAGTCCTGCTAGTGGATGGTGATGAAAGAGTCTGAGATGTGGATGATAGGCATGATTCTATGAATATGATAATGACCAGCAGTTGCTTGAATAGACTGTAGGACAGCTTTGCCAATGTTGGTATAAGTCCTGGATGCTCTTAAAAAGGATTTTACAAGGTTGACGGGGCTTGGTGTGTCTTTTTAGTGTCGAAATTCAATATATAGGATGTATATCTGGTTTTACTGTTATTGTACTTTTTTTCTGTAGCTGACTGATACAACCAATTGGCTTACATTTCAGAGGCCAGTTAAGTGTCAGCCATATTTTTGTGATTCTGGTACATAGACTGTAGGTCACATTTGACAAGGGAGATTTTAACCTCGAGCTGCATTGTGTCCAAAAACAGCCTACCAGGCGTCTAGAATCCAGTAAATATTCTAAGGAGCAAGAATCAGAAAATTTAAGAGGGGAATGAACTCAGATTAACTGCTTTTATCTGTAGAGATTGACTCTTAATGAATGACTGGCTACGGGAAGTAGTCTAAAGTAAAATAAAGGCTGGTGGCTAGAAGTGGATATTTAGTGAACTGGGAGGCGTGTCTACTTGCCATGATAAGAATAGAAACACATCAAGAAACACCAAGAGCAGTACAAAGATTTAAGATATAAGGAATTCTTTAATTGTGTCCTGATTTCTACTGACTGTGTGTTAAACACCTAAACAGATGCACTGAAGTGGTTTAAAGTGTCAGTGAGCATTACACAGGATTACTTGGCCATCCAGTCCAATCAGTCAATTCCAGCATTTACATTCCACTCAAAAACTTTTCCATATTTCTTCATCTACATCTACCATAAAAACTATTTATTCTCTTCCCCATCAAACATTCTAGTGTCCACTTAAATACATCAATGCGATTCTGTTCGAACACTTCCAACGATAAAAAATTTCCCATGCTTACCTCTCTTTAGGTAAAGACATTCCTTCTGAATTCCCTATTGGAATTCTTAGTAACCCTCTTATATTGGTGGCCTCTATATTCTTCCCCACAAAAACGTTTTCTCTCCATACCTATCTACAAAAGGTTTCATAATTTTAAAGACCTCTTCAGGTCACTCCTCAGCCTTCTGTTTTTCACAGGGAAGACACTCAGCCCTTTCCGAATATGTATAGACACACGTTTCCAATCTCATCCTTGCATATCGTCTCTGCAATTTCTCTTGTGTCTTCGTGTTCTTTGTATAACCAGAACTACGAATACTATAAATACAATCTTTCTTTTCAATTCTATTGTTCTTGTAATAGAGCTTAATGTTTGATTTACTTTCTTGTGGCCTTGCTAACCTGAAACACAACATTTAATGATTGTATTTGTACTCTGAGATCCCTCTACTCTGTTTAGACCTTTGCTTTTCAAGTGATCTCGTCATTCTTCCTATCAAAATGCACAACTTCAGATTTATAAGTGTTAAACTTTATCTGTCAATAATTTGTCCTCATGTAATATCTTATCGTCCCCCTCTGGATAGACTATTCACCCCTACTAATTTGATGTCACCATTAAATTTAGATATCGTGTTTCTGATTGCAAAGTCTGAGTCATTAATGTAAATTGTGAACTGCAGTAGTTCCAGCAGTGATCCTAGTGCCACTCTGAATAATCACTGTTTACTCCCATTTTCTGCTTTCTGTCCTGAAGCCAGCTAGTAATCCATCCTGTCACTTGTCATTTTGAGTTTGCTTTCTCTGGCCATGTTCATTAGTTTATAATGGACCTTACTGAATGAAGGCCTTTAAAAATCCAGACAACTTACATCAACAACATTACCATTATCTCCATGGTTACCTTCTCAAAAAGATCAATGAGGTTGATCAAACAGGATTTACCCTTTTGAAATCCTTGCAACTATTCATTATTATTTTTCTCATTTCTCGATGTTCTAGCATCGGTTCATTTGATAAGAAGATCATTATTTTTCCTACAACTGACATTAAGCAAACTGGCCTATAATTCCATGATCATGTTCCCTTCTTAAGTGTAGGAATTACATTCATTATTCATCAATTTGCTGGCACTGCCAACAAACAGTTAAATATGAGTAGGAATACCTCTGGTAATTCTTTGTTAGATTCTTCCAAAATAATTGAGATGCAATCCGTCCAGATAGAAGTTTTACTCTTTTTGAGATTGTTTAGTTTATGCAATACATCCCCTTTTTTTTTAACTTAAATGTACTAATCTAATTGCTCCTTTCATCTTACAATGTTATATGTACCTTTTTTTTGTCCAGCTGTACACTGAATCAAAGTAAGCAGTCAATATTTATGCCTTCTATTTTTACCTATAGTATTATCTTGTTTATCCCTTAAAACTATTTAATGCCTGGTCCTTAATTGTTCCCTTACGTTTTCATGCATCTCTGGAATCGCAATTGCATTTAGCTTTTCCTTTCCTTTTCGCAGAACATATTTTTTCTGGTGGGCTTTCTAAACTTTTTAAAATGTTGTTGTTCTATATCATTATTTACCAACATAGTTGCCCATTTTGTTTTCCAAAGTTGTATTGTCAATGGCATACTATAGTAGGCATAAAATTTAGAAGTAGTTACGCTTTTTAAATACCTTGGTTGATCTGGCAAACATTTGTGCCGTCTGGATTGCACTGATTTATTGATCAGTACTTATTTGATTTCTATCCATGATACACACTGGACAGAAATTAGACAAAAAATTGTAAATCTGAAAATACATATGCATTTGGAAACTACACCTTCACTTATTATGAATGCTTGTCACAATCTTGTCTCATTGTTATTTTCAGTGTTTGTACACTAGACTTTCACTAGTCATGATTGTTTATCACAGATTAAAGCAAAATTAAAGTGGGAACTTGTAGGGTATATCATTGTGCATGACTGATAGGCTGTTCCTTCAAACGAGGATTTTCAATCCAGGCATTGAGCTGAAAATCTGAGCCAAAATGTCTGAATGTGTTTAATTAATTACTGTTGTAGTCTAAGATTGATATTAATAAAGTGTGGCTCAGTTGGTAACATTCTTATCTCTGAGTTGGAAGTCCGTGTGTGTGAGTCCTTACCTTAAGATTTGGGTGCAAACTCCAAGCTTGACATGACAATGGAGCAACAAAATGTTGCACTCAGATATGTTTTGAATTCAACGTGAAAAATCCTATGGCACTATTTCAAACCATAGAGGGCTTCTATCTGGCCAATGCCAGTAAAAAAATCATTTAAACATGATCTGATCACTACCAGGTTGTTATTTTGTGGGGATCTTGATGTAGCAGTGAATTTGTACACATTTCCTTCATTACAATAGTGACTGCACGTTAAAAAATTGCATTATTTGATTAAAACGTTTTGGAGCATTCTGAGGTCATGAAAGACACTGTATAAATGCAGGTCTTTGTTTATGTAGATGGCATCTCTTCTTCAAGAATAAGCAAAAATTAATGTGCAGTGGAGTAAATTGACAAATATACTCACTGATGCTTTTGAAAGTCGCCCAACCAATATTGCTGCATCCACGGAGACTCAACTGAATAACAAAAGGACGATAGCTCCGCAAAAGATTTGCTATGTCATTGTCTTCAATCTGTTTTCTTACTGGGGAAAAATTAATCTGGAATGAAAGGTTTCAAAATTAAGACACAGTAAAGCATCATGTAGACAACATGCCTTTTTCATGATGTGACTTTACAAGTGCAAAGGTTTTTTGCAAAAAGGGATGATGCATATTTTGATTTCACGGTCCTGTGTTTCATTTAACATTTAGAGATTCATCCAGTCTAGTTTGAATAGGAAAACCAACCATCATGCCATGGAACATTGATAGATCAATTTCCATCCATTTACTACAAATGGAGTTTTGATGTTCCTATATTTAAAATGAAATAGAAAAACAGTCTTTTCTTCAGTCCTTCTTATATGAAATTTAGCTTATGCAAAACACTGCTGTACATATCCTAACTCATCCTAGTTTCCAAACACCTAACACCCTATGTTCATTGGTCAGTAATCCCTGTATGGTCTGGTGTCTGGTGATTGGAATGAGGATGGCCAGGTGGAACTCATCAAGTATGAAATCCCTGAATGGGATTGTTAACCTGGGCCAATCAGGGAGACCTGGCTGACAGATATAAACAGGAAATTCAGAGCGTCTCTTCTCTCTAGGGACTGGCTCTGAGCTGGTTGGTCAGAGTCCATGTATGTTGCACATGTAAGTAAAGGGTGACTTGATTATTGAATACCAGCCTCTGTGCAGTTACTTTAGTGGCAAGGAGAGAAAATTGCATGCCCCTGAAAAAAATTTACTTGCAACTGTCCTTGAGTTGGACTAAGCATTTTTGGCATCATACCTTAATTTGGAAAGCTTGACTTGTTCGATCCTGCTGTCGAAGACAGGGCCCAGTATGTGGAAAGAATGCATTTTTTTTTCTGGGCAAAAAACAGCAGGGCAGATGAAAAGTAATGAGTAATACTTCTGACTGCTTGTGGACCCGCAGCATTTTTGGTTGTTAGGGGCCTAACTTTCTCTGAGGCACTAGATACTAAAACCTTTCATGTGTTGACAGATTTAGTCAAGGTGTATTATGATTCTAAGCCCCCTCTAATTCTGGGATGTTATTGGTTTTATTCAGCAGTTCCTAAACCTCTCCATCTTTCTCTTTCTTTAAGACAATCCTTAAAACCTATCTCTTTTTCCAAGTTTTTGACCAGCCATCCTAATATCACCTTAAATGGCTTGGTGTCAAAAATGTTTTGATAATCAACATGCCTTAGGGTTTATCACTATATTGAAAGTACTGTATAAATGTAAGTTGTTGTTATATAAAGGAGTGGGCAAAGGTCATTCTGAGAGAATGAACAGCTGCTAATGGGCACTATTAGAAGCTGAAAACAGGTTGTGTGTGGCAGCAGCCTATGTGATGGCAAGGCCTAGTGTGTGGGGGTTGGGTTTGGACATGGGAGAAGGTACCTCAAGTCCTAAAATTGTTGAACTTGATATTAAATCCCAAGCAGAAAATGAGGTGCTGTTCTTCCAGTTTGCACTGAGATTTACTGGAATACCGCAGCAAGTCTGAGACACAGATGAAGTGGCAGGCAACTGGAAGTTCGGGGTTTTTTTTTTTTTGCAGAAACAACGTAGGTGTCCTGCAAAGTGGTCACCCAGTCTGGCTTTTACTTCCCCAATGTAGACGAGACTACGTTGTAAGCAGCGAATACTGTAGATTAGATTGAGTGAAGTGTGGGT
>NC_063353.1:28887238-28897988 GCF_021869965.1 Rhincodon typus | reverse complement strand
GATGAGCTTTTCCAGCAATTTATGTCTTTGTTTCTGATTTCCAGCATCCACAGTTCTTTCAGTGTATCACTTACCAATTTGCTATCATCTTTCACTCAAGTTACAAAATGAAGTCCTGTTGGCCTATTTCTGCTGTCCAGATGAATGTTAGAGATCAGATACTATTTTCGAAAGAAGATGAGTTCTTACAGTCTCCTGCTCAATATTCCTTTATTAACTCATATAGCACACAGCACAGATTAATTTACTATTCATCTTATTTTCTGATGCAGAATGCCCACCACATTTTCTTACATTTCAGTATTCACTTTAATTCAAAAATTCATCAGATCAGGCCCTTTGAAGTGCTTTGATATGAAAGATGGACTACATGTTGTTATAACTTAATCGTTTTTCTTCACTCAGAATATATGGGTTATGAGTGTCACTGGCTGGGCCAGCATTTATCACTAAATGCACTTGAGGAGGCGGTGGTGAGCTGCCTTCTTAAACCAATGCAGTTTATTCGGTGTAGGTACACAACACAATACCATCAGGGAGGCAGTTCCAGGATTTTGACGCCGTGACACTGGATGAAAGGCGATATATTTCCAAGTCGAAAGGATGAGTGCATCACATAATTTTATAGACATCTATCAAGTCTCTCCTCAGCCTCCACTGCTCAAAAGAAAACAGCCCAAGTTTTTTAGCCTCTCCTTACAGCCCATACCCTCTAATCCAGTCAGCATCCTGGTAAACCTCTTCTGCACCCACTCCAAAGCCTCCATATCCTTCCTGTAATGTGGCGAACAGAACTGAACACAATATTCTAAGTACAGCCTAACCAAAGTCTTATCAATCTGCAACATGAAATGCTGACTCTTGTACTCAATTCCCTGACCTATAAAGGCAAGCTTGCCTTATGTCTTCTTTACGACCCTATCTACTTGCATGGTCACTTTCAGGAAGCTGTGGACTAGAACCCCAAGATCCCTCTGCACATCAATGCTGTTCAGGCCCCTGCCATTCAAACTTATGACAGTTTTAATTATGTTTACCTATAACTATCTCTGTATACATGCATGTGTATGTGGCAAGAAGTGTAACAGTTGTCACATTTTATATTCAAAGTAAATGTGTGCAAATAAATAAACTATTTTACTTTAAGGCTCACAAATATTCCCCAATATTACAGATGGTAGCAGTGGAATAGGCAGCATCCAGGCTCCTGTGCCCAGGACTTGTCCTCTCTGTCCACTTTTCTTTCTTTTTCTTTTCTTCTTTTCTTATTATTCTTTCTTTTTAGCTTTTGCTTCTACTTATCTTCTGGAGACGGCTCAGTCATGGAGGCACTGGCAGCAACGACATCGATAAGGAAGGCGGTAGGAAGGTGGCTTCACTGTGGTCCAGAGCATAGTGACAGCTGGTGAGCACAGAGTGGGACTCTGGCAGACAGTGGCAAGGCAGCTGGTGAGCCCAGAACAGGACTCTGGCAGCCGCATTGAGCAGACAGTTGATGGAGGGCCAATTATGGGACCCAGTATTGGTTGCTACATCGGTGGAGGTAGCATCAGTGAGGTAGGCCCTGTGGCGAAAGATGGCTCCTGAGGAACGGTGACTTCAGTTATGGTTGGGTCCATTGCTGGTGGCGCCAAAGCGGAAGGGTTATGGACTCTCTTTAAGCTATATCTTTTTTTCTATTATTCTTAAACTATTTAAAATGATACCAAAATCATGGCAACAGTGGATGATTTTCAGCGTAATTTACTGTATTTCACTGCATTTACTGCAAAATACATATGTCAATTAAATCATTCATTCATTCAAAAGTTTACTGCTGAAATTATTTAATTGGAATGCTCACACCAGGGACAAGAACACTCACACTTTGTCTCTATTGATTTCTGGCAGTAAATGGAACACAGATTTCATCTGTGACAAAAATGTTACAACTATGATAGGAGGAGTATCCTGATAATTAAGCTCCACTACTCCACCAATCTCACTAATAATATAAATGTTTTGATTCAATGACTAAAATAGTAAGTTGTTTCTCTTTTTACTACTATCCAGAATAAAGGAGATCAGGTTTCTTTAATGAACTTAAAATATTCATTTTTTCAAAATAAAGTTCATTCTAAAAACAGTTAAACATTTGTCCCTTAGTCCCAAAGACAGACAATCATACAACTCAAAAAGACAATAATCTCTCCAGAGATGGTGGGGAGAATCCTCCCAGCCCCTAAATGAGATGGGCCATGGTGCGAATGTTGGGATAATTATGTGAGATAATCAGTGAGGAGTTTCTAAGTGTTGAGAGCAAGAAGTCCCAATTTCCAACCAAGTGTGGCACAGTTTGACAGGATTCTCACAAGTGAGCAGTGAGAAGTTTATTTGCATTCATTAACATCTTATTATCACCTAATCTTGTCTCATTTATACGAAGTTTCCCATTCTTTCACCTACTAGACAGAAACTAGACAGCGTCAATTCTTGATGGTTACCTGGTAACTCCAAATCACTGCTTACTCCTCCAGATCTCCAAGGACACCCGGCACCAACATCCCTGGGCGTACTCCATGGGTGCAGCAGATTACAACCCATGTCCATGGACATTGGCATGTATGAGCCACACCACAGTATCTTGGCACATCTCTGATTCGGTTACAGTAGAGTTCTGCACTTCAATGCTGTACTTTGGAACACACTAGCACCTTTCATTAGAATACTACTGTAGGAACACTTTGTACGCAGGCACCCATCTTAAAGATTAGACTAGGCTGCATCTCAATGATAACACAGTGTGGAGCTGGAGGAACACAGGCCGGGCAACATCAGAGGAGCAGGAAAGTTGATGTTTCTGAAGAAGGGTCCCAACCTGAAACGTCAACTTTGTTGCTCCTCTGATGCTGCCTGGCCTGCTGTATTCCTCCAGCTCCACAATGTCTTATCCCTGACTCCAGCATCTGCATTTCTTACCATCTCTGCATCTCAATAATGTTCACTTGCACGTTAAACTCTCACTCGCACTTTGCCTATTTTGATGCTTACAGAATCCTTGCCTTGCCTTTTGGCGCTTTGCACCCTCAGCCACACCTTAAAGGTTCACAGTTCTCCTGTCTTGCTGTGCTGCTTAGCACAGGCACAAAGCCAGGTAATTTTTCATGGCTGTCAGCAGTCATGAGTCAAGGAGGGTGGACATGTTGCTGTGTAGCACCGTGCTATGTCAATCTCACATCTACAGCATGTATCAGCAGCATACAAACACATTGCACGTGCATCAACCAATTAGAGATGTACCAATGTCTAAGGGGAGTTGTCCTCAGTTAAGTCAAAGGGGGGGCTGCTGTAGGTTAGGGAGTCTCAATGGAGTAAGGTAAGGGCATCTTCTGATCTCAGTCGAGGCCTTGAGCACAGCCAGTCAACACCTTAGGGTAGACACAGTTTGGGGGTTTGTTTCATTACAGGACAGGGAGTGAGCCAAGGTCAGTACTGCAGGTCCATTTCAACAGTTAGGGAACTTGTGGTAAGTCAATCAGAAGCTGTACACAGATCAGGTAAGGATTTGGTTAGTCATTAGTTTGGGCTGTCTGTCCAAGTCAACATAGGTGTCAGCAGAATAAAAGTCACTGTTATCAAGGGACAATGCCATATTAGGGAAGTTGGGAAACGACATGCTGGAGACTGGAGGTAGCAACCTGGGATGCAGAAGGGACATACGTTGTAAAAGAATCAAATTTCATCTATAAGGTGGTAAGATGATATCTTTTCAGGAGGACATATGATACTTCAGTCGGGGAGGGGATTACTGGTGATCACTGCCATTGTGGCCTTGACAGAGGAAGTACAAAGCATGATGGGGGCATGACTAAATTGTAGGGCTAGGGCTTGGGGACAGTTGTTTCTGACCTAAGTTTCTCACACTCAAAGCGAATATTAAAGTGCGTCATGTTTTCATCACTATTTCCTAGGGGATCTTTTACTCAGGGGTAATTTATTAAACTTGCCTCATTACCATTACCATTACCAGACCCAGGATTGACTACTTCCTGGTTGGCTGTATGACATATAGCCCTAGGAAACTATCCCTAATGTACTCTTGAATTCATTGTCATTGCTACCCTTTCCGATTTGATGAACCCAATCAACATGAAGAGTAAAGCCACCCACAATTATTGCTCTATTCTTTTTATATGCTCCTATTATTTGTTACTTTATTAGCCTTTCCTACAGAGTGGCTACTGTTTGGAGGTATATATACACTACTCCTAGCAATGTCTTCTTTCTCTTGCTGTTACTTGCCTCCAAACAAAGAGACAGTACATCATCCAAACCTAGATTGTCTCTCATTTCATCTCTTATTAACCATCTTTCTCTTCCCTCCTGTCTTTCCAGAAGATCAATTACCCCTGAAAGGTGTCACTTCTGATGGCTACATGATCATATCTATTTACTCAATATGCACCATCAGTCTCTCTCTCTCTCTATCTCTCACCTCTTATCTCTTTGAAAGGTCTGCTCATCTTTTCTTCAAAATCACTTCGGCTTTCAGTAAACAGCAAGTGACTTACAGCATATTTTAGCTGCTGACCTCATTCCTTAATAAAATTACAACCATTCCATAACTTGCAATTTTTTCATTTGTTCTTAAATATAAATACATATTCCAAATGAAGGTACTTATAACGATTTCAGCAGCAGATGAGTTGAGGCAGGAACTGAGTTGGGCAATACAATGGATGTGACAGTAACTGGTCTTGATGATGTCAAATACTATGCCAAAATGCAAAAGGGGATGGAACATGGCAGGGATCAAAAGCAAATTTTTCAGTCTTCCAAATATTCACTTGGATGAAATTATCGTTTATTAAATATTAGGTGACATAAGAAATTACAATGAGAATTTGGCTTCATTAATTCAATACGGGCTAAAGGGAGAGGCTGGGGCTATTTTCTGTGGAGGGTCGAAGGCTGACTTTTATAGCATTATAAGGATCATGGATAAGGTGAAGAGCCGAGGTCTTTTTCCCAGGGTAAGGAATCCAAAACTAGAAGGCGTAGGTTAAGGTGAAGGGGAAAGATATAAAAGAAACCCAATTAGATGGTGCATGTGTAGAATGAGCTGTTAGAGGAAGTGGTGGAGGCTGGTACAATTACAACCTTTAAAAGGCATTTCAATTTTTTGGTCAGCATGGACAGGTTGGACCGAATGGTCTGTTTCTGTGCTGTACAATTCTATGACTCTATAAGCAATAAAAAAATTACACATGCTGGAGAGGTCAAGAGAGGTGGTGGTGAAGTAAAGCTGGGTGCCCTTAGGTGTCCTTCTGAAGAAGGGTCCCAACCCGAAATGTCAACTTTCCTGCTTCTCTGATGCTGCATGGCCTGCTGTGCTCCTCCAGCTCCGCACTGTGTTATCTCTGACTCCAGCATCGGCAGTTCTTACTATCTCTGCCCTTAGGGAATATGTTTTTGGATGATGTAGTTGAGATCAACATGTACATGAGAAATAGGAAAGAGCTCAGGCTAAACTCAGGGACTTCAGAGTCAACAATGTGGTAAATGAAGCTACTTGTACATTATTCAAGGCTATGGCATGATAGGTTCTCAACAAGGAGATGCCTCAATAGTTTCAATCACTGCAGTTACCCTTGTTCAGTTACAAGGTAACAATTTTTGGATTGCATATATCATGAGACACTGCCTCCTCCTTCTAGCAGACTCACAGGTGCTACAGCAGAACTGGTTCCCAGGCTTGATAAGTTCAGGTAGTACAGTATCATCACATGAGGATTTGTCAATGATATAGGAACTTCAGTAGTCTACTCAATTTTATGAGTCTGTTCTTCCATTCATCTATTTGATAACAGGTGGTCTATTTTGTTTGCCCACCCGATATCCTTATAGAGTCATAGTCATACAGCACAGAAACAGACCCTTCGGTCCAACTCGTCCATGCTGACCAGGTTTTCCAAACTAAACTAGTTCCATTTGCCTGCATTTGACCCATATCCCTTTAAACATTTCCTATTCATGTACCTGTCCAAATGACTTTTAAATGTTGTATCTGTACCTCCTGCATCTACCACTTCCTCTGGCAGTTCATTCCATATACAAACCAACCTCTGTGTGAAAAAGTTGCCCCTGAGGTCCCTTTTAAATCTTACCCACTCACCTTAAAATTATGCCCTTTAGTTTTGAACTCCCCTACCCTCAGGAAAAGACCTTCGCTATTTACCTTATCTATGCACCTCATGATTTCATACACCTCTAAGGTCACCCCTCAACCTTGTACTCTCCAGGGAAAAAAGTCACAGCCTAAACAGGCTCTCTTTATAACTCAAAACCTCCAGTCCTGTTAACATGCTTGTAAATCTTTTCTGCACCCTTTTCAGTTAAATAATATCCTTCCAATAGCAAGGTGACAAGAACTGTATGTAGTAAAAGTGGCCTCATCAATGTCCTATACAACTGTAACATGACATCCCAACTCCCACATGCAATGCTCTGACCAATGAAGGCAAGCGTTCCAAACACCTTCTTCACCACTCTAACTGTGGTGTCACTTTCAAGGAACTCTGTACCTGAACCCCTAGGTCTCTTTGTTCAACAACACTCCCGAAGCCCTACCATTAACTGTGTAAGTCCTGCGCTTGTTTGCCTTACCAAAATGTAACACCTCACATTTATCTAAATTAAACTCCATCAATCTCAGTCTAGAAACCACCATTCTCTAATCCTGAATTAACACACAGTGTGTGATGTGCTTTGGAAAATTTCTGAGACAACTGAGGAAGAGAAAGGCAGTAATGTAATGGCATTGCCATTGGAGGGGAATTCAGAGTCGCAGGCTAAAGCTCCAAGTTCGTAGGTTCAACTCCCTCCAGATATCCAGAACCTCCTGTTCCCCAGTGGGCTCTACCACATGCCACTTCAAAAGACCATCTCATTGACATTCCATGAATTCCAAGAAAAGGAATTTGTGGAATGTTTATGAATAGCTTTTTTGGAGCAGCTTGTGGTAGAGCCCACCAGGGAATAGACAGTTCTGAATTTAGCTTTTCTGATGAAGGGTCTAGGCCCGAAACGTCAGCCTCTCTGCCCCTATGATGCTGCTTGGCCTGCTGTGTTCATCCAGCCCTGCACCTTGTTGTCTGAATTTAGTGATGTGTAATGATGCAAACTTCATTAGGGAGCTGAAGGTGATGGAAGCCCAAGAGGACAGTGACTATAATATGATAAAATTAACCCTGCAATTTGAGAGGGAGAAGACCGAATCAGATGTAGCAGTATTATAATTGATTAAAGGTAACTATAAAGAGATGAGGCAAGAACTAGCCAGAGTTGATTGCAAGAGAAGTCTAGCAGGGAAGACTGTGGAGCATCAATGGCAGGAGCTTCTGGGGCTAATTTGGGAGGCACAACAGAAATTCATCCCAAGGAAGAAGAAACATATTAATGATGGATGAGGCAACCATGGCTGACAAGAGAAGTCAGCAAACGGAAAAAATCATACAATGTGGTGAAGATTGGTAGGAAGCCAGAGGATTGGGAAGCCTTTAAAAACCAGCAAAGGATAACTAAAAAAAAGCAATAAGTGGGGAGAAGACAAAATATGAAATTAAGCCAGCTAGTAACATAAAAGTTGATTGCAAGAGTTTTTTTTTAATTCTAAAAGGTAAGAGAGAGGCAAGAGTGTACATTGGACTGCTGGAAAATGAGGTTGGAAAAGTAGTAACAGGGAGCAAAGAAATGGCAGAGGAATTGAATAGATACTTTGCATCAGTTTTCACAGCAGAAGACACCAGCAACATACCAGAACTTCAAGAAAGTTAGGGAATAGAGGTATTAAGAAAGCTGAAGTCTGAGCAGATAAATCACCCAGACCAGGTGGACTACACCACAGAGTTCTAAAGGAGATAACTGAGAGATTGAAGAGGCATTGGTAGTGCACTTTCAGGAATCACTGGAGTCAGGGAGGGTCCCAGAGGACTGGAAAGTGGCTAATGTAACACTCCTTTTTAAGAAGAGAGGGATGCAGAAGACAGAAAACTATAGGCCGGTTAGCAAGACCTTGGTCACTGGTAAGATTTTAGAGTCCCTTATTAAGGATGAGATTGCAAAGTACTTGGAAGTGCATGGTAAAATAGGCTGGAGTCAGCACTACTTCATTAAAGACAGGTCATCCCTGACATATCTGTTCGAATTCTTTGAGGAGGTAATGACCAAGTTAGACAAAGGAGAGCCAGCAGGCATGATCTATTTGGATTTCCAAAAGGCCTCTAACAAGGTGCCACATGGGAGGCTGCTAAATAAAATAAGAGTCCATGGCAGCAGGAGCAAGGGACCAGCAATGGAGAGAGGATTGGCTGACTGGCAAAAAGCAGAGAGTTGGGATAAAGGGGCATTTGTCAGAATGGCAGCAGGTGACTAGTGGAGTTACGCAGGGATTAGTGTTAGGATCACAACTATTCATGTTATACTTTAACAATCTGGACAAAGGAACTGAGGGCATTTGCTAAGTTTGCAGA
This sequence comes from Rhincodon typus, assembly GCF_021869965.1. Lineage (NCBI taxonomy): Eukaryota > Metazoa > Chordata > Chondrichthyes > Orectolobiformes > Rhincodontidae > Rhincodon > Rhincodon typus. The sequence continues at coordinate 28,889,478 of NC_063353.1, read as the reverse complement.
TGGCACAAAGATAGGTGAAGGTAGTGTTGAGGAAGAGGGGAGACTAATGAGGGATTTGGATATGCTAGGTGAGTGGGCAAAGAGGTGGCAGAAGAAATACTATTTGGCATAGTGTGATGTTATATATTTTAGTAGGAAGAATAGAGGTGTAGACTATTTTCTAAATAGGGGAAAGGCTTTGGAAATGTGAACCACAAGGGGACCTGGGAGTCCTAGTTCGGTACTCTCTTAAGGTTAAAATACAGGTTCAGTTGGTGGTTGAAGTCAAATGCAATGTTGGCTTTCATTTCCAGAGTGCTAGAAAAGAAGAGCAAAGATGTTCTGCTGAGGCTGTATACAGTTCTGATCAGATTGCATTTGGAAAATTGTGAGCAGTTTTGGTCTCCATTTTAAGGAAAGATGTGCTGACATTGGAGGGATCCACAGAAGATTTACAAGAATGATCCCAGGTATGAAGGACTTGTCATATGAGGAGCAGTTCAGGATTCTGGGTCTGTACTCAATGGAGTTTAGAAGGATAAGGGGGGATCTGATTGACATTTACAAGACACTGAGGCCTGGTTAGAGTTGACGTGGAGAAGATGTTTCTACTAAAAGGAGAGACTAGGATCTGGTGGTACAGCCTCGGGGTGAAGAATTAACCCTTTAAAACTGAGATGAGGAGGAATTTTGTCAGTCAGAGGGTGGAGACTCTGTGGAACTCATTGCCGCAGAGCTGTGGAGGCCAAGTCTTTGTGTGCATTTAGGACAGAGATAGATAGGTTCTTAACTAAAGGGAATCAAGGGCTGCAGGGAGAAGTAAGGGAAATGGAGTTGAGAAACATATCAACCATGATCAAATGGTGCAGCAGACTTGATGGGCTGAATGGTCTAATTCCGCTCCTGTATCTTATGGTCTTATGGTTCCTCCATAGCACATACTGAAATCTAAACTCAATTGAATCTAAAATTAAAAGCTCATTTAACGGTGACCGTAAAATGATTTTTGTTTAAGAAAAACTGTTTAGTGAATCTGCATTGGTCACCTATTCTGGACATGTGACTCCAAATCAATATAAATGTGGTTAATTCTCTCAACTCCCCCTCTAAAATGGCCCATCATGCTACTAGAGCAAAGACCTGAACCATCCCCACCCACCACCACCGTCCTCCGCTTGGCCGAGCTCGTCCTCACCTTCAACATCTTTCTTTTTAACACCTCTCATTTTCTTCAGGTCAGAGGGGTGGCCATGGATACCCGCTTGGGCCCCATTTATACCTGTCTTTTCATGGGTACGTGGAACATTCCTTGTTCCAGTCCAATTCTGGCCTCCACCCACAACTCTTTCTCAAATCTATCGATGACATCATCAGTGCTACTTCCCTCTCCCGTCCAGAATTGGAAAAGTTCATCAATTTCACTTCCAATTTCCATCCTGCACTCACTTTCACCCGGTCTATCTCTGACTCCTCCCTTCCCTTCCTCGACATCTCTGTTTCCATTTCTGGGGATAGACTGGTCACTAATATCCACTATAAACCCAGTGACTCCCACAGTTACCTGGACTATACATCCTCACACCCTGCTTCCTGTAAAGACTCCATCCCATTCTCTCAGTTCCTCCATCTCTGCTGCATATGTTCAGATGAGGCCAACTTTGACAAGGGAGCCTCCGAAATGTCCCCTTTTTCCTCAACCGAGGACTCCCCAGCACCATTGTCGACAGAGCCCTCAACCGGGTCTGACCCATCTCCCACACTTCCGCCGTCACCCCTTCTCTTCCCTTCCGCAACAGCGATAAGGGTCCCCATGTCCTACCATCCCACCAGTATCCACATCTAGAAGATCATCTGACACCATTTCCACCACCTCCAGCGAGATGCTATCAACACGCACATATTCCCCTCCCCACCCTTGTCTGCTTTCCGCAGGGACTGTTCCCTCCAGGACACCCTGGTCCACTCTTCCTTCACCCCCAACACCCATTCACAGCACCTTCCCCTGCAACCGGCGAAGGTGCAACACCTGCCCATTTACCTCGTCCCTCTCCACTATCCAAGGGCCCAAACATACCTTCCACATGAAGCAACACTTCACCTGCACTTCCCAGAATCTAGTCTACTGCAGACGCTGCTCACAATGTGGTCTCCTCTACATTGGGGAAACAAAGCGTAGACTGGGTGACCGCTTCGTAGAACATCTACGTTCTGCTCGCAAAAAAGACCCTGAGCTACCTGTTGCCTGCCACTTTAATGCACCA
>NC_063353.1:28836086-28886738 GCF_021869965.1 Rhincodon typus | reverse complement strand
CTCCAGCATCTGCAGTTCCTACTATCTCTGATTTAGTTTAATTGGTTCTGATTTGAATGTTGCTAAGCTATCTAACTGTTCCAAACCAGATGTAGGAAGACTTTCAAGGGTATGCACTCACCTAGATACCAACCGATGAGTTCTCTTACTCGAGTCAGCATACCAGCAGCAGCTACAATGGCTTGCCGGCCTGGATCCTGAAGAACATTTCAGCCATTTGGCCAAGGCTCGGCTTTGTTTTGGGGTGTTGGAGTGGGCTGATCTAGGATCCCTGTGCTCAGGATATGTCCTGCCTGGGGCTCTGCAATTGCCTACACTCAGGTGGTGTTCTCCAAGCGCAGACAGGTGAAGGTGTCCACTTGCATTGGAATGCCCTGTAAATTACTTGTTCAATTGCCACGTTTTCTAATGACAAAGCCAGTTGTAGTGCCTGTCTGAGGTCTAGTTGGCCTCCAGCATGGTTATGTCATTAATCCCACATACCAAACTGTCTCTAAGCATCTCATTCAGGGTTAACCCAAAATCACATGCCACTGCCAGTCAACTTAACCTTGTCAAAAATCCAGATACAGATTTCCCTGGTTCTCAAACTTCCGATTAAAACTGATAGCATCTCAGAGTTAGAGGAGGCTTAGGGTCATAATAATCCTTAACTAAATCTGTCTACTGTTGACAGGTTTTAGTATCTGGTGCCTCAAGGAAAGTTACGCTCCTGATAACCAAAAATGCTGTGGGATCACAAGCAGTCAGAAGAATAACTCGTTGCCTTTTATCTGTCCCAATGTCATGTGCCCAGAAAAAATAACGCCCTCATTCAACATACTGGGCCCAGTCTTCGACCGCAGGATCAAATGAGTCAAGCTTTCCAAATAAAGGCATGATGCCAGAAATACTTGCCCCGACTCAACGATGACTATTGCAAGCAAATTTTCTTCAGAAGTGTACTGTTTTCTCGTTGCCACTCAAATAACTGCAAAAGGCCAGTATCCTGTCTCCAAGTCACCCTTTATCTACATATGCACAATACATGCACTCTGACCAGCCAGCTCAGAGCCAGTCCCTAGAATGATAAAAATCTCTGAGACTCCTATTTATAACTGTCAGCCAGGGCTGAGTGGTCAGCCCAGGTTAACAACCCCAATTGGGGATCTCATACTCAACGAGATCTCCCCAGCCATCCTTGTTCCAATCACTACAACAGGCATTGTTGCAGAAACTTTGAGAAAGGCTAGATGTTAGGCCTTGCTCCTTTAGGATGTTAAGCTGTTTTGCCCAAAGTCTACATGATGTCATCATAGTGGGTGTGCTTAAGGCACTCCTCTGTAATTAGCCTATCAGTCCTGAAACTTGTTTTTTATCCAAGCTGAAACTGTCATTCCCATTGTGTGAGCCTCAATTTTGTTAACCAACCATTTATATATTACTTTAGCAAAAACTTTGCTAAAATCCATCTAGATATGATTCATCCCATTTCCCTCATCAACCTTATTTGCTGTTTCATCGAAAGATCATTTACTTTATTCAAACACCATCTTATTTTACAAATCCTGGATTTCCTTTCATTAGCTCAAACCTCTTCAGGTGCGTGGTGATTTTCCCCCTTGATAATTGTTTCTAAAACCTTACGAACCATTAGTATTAAACTGACCTATGATGACTGGGAACGTCATTACACCCTTCCTTGGATATGAGTTCCAGAAGACTATGGTTGCTAAAGATTTTCTGACACCTGCTTCATGTGTAAGGTCAAGATGGCGGCAGAGTGTGATGCTCCAACTGGAGCTCCTCCGCTCCTTATGATTATTTCGTGTTTCCTTCTTTTTATTCCCCCTTTTTGGTGTTTTCCCCCTCTTGGTGTTCACCTCCATTGTGGCAGATCTTGGCCTGGTCTCTCGGCGGCTCTCAGGCTGATCTCTCGGCTGCTCATGGCAGGGAGCAGGTTATTGGACAGGAGGCAGTCACACCCTTTTAAAATAATGTCTTCTAATTTGTTCAGTGGCCAGGGATAGGAGAGTGTGACTTTGTGTCAGGCAAGTACAGTCATGCAGAAGATGAAGCAATTGTCTAATAAGAGAAATTCTTGCAGGCTCAGGTGGATGATCAAGCTGTCCAAGGCACTATAGTAGAGGAAACTATTCAAGTAGTGGGAATTAATGAGTAGGGGCAGCATTGTTGGGAGATGTATCATGTTCTTTGCAGCCAAGAGTGAGAGTCCAGATGGCTTTGTTGCCTACCTGATGGAAGGGATTGTGATATTTGGTCTGGGTTGGAGGGGATCTTTCAATGGGAGGGGGAGGATCCATTATTCATAAATACCCACAAAATAATTAAAACTAGAAAAGAGGTCCTGCTAAGGGTGTGAGCAGTGAGGCTCCAAATTTGAAAGTAGACCCTCAAAGATAATAAAGATAAGTAGACCATATAGGCAGAAGGTGAATGCCAGATTAGGTAGATGAATGCATGACTTAAAGATTGGTGTGTGAGAAATAGGTTTTGATTTGTGGGGCATGGGCACCAGTTCTGGGAAAATTTGGAGCTGTACTGTTTGGATAGTCTCCACCGATCTGTGTTAGGACAAAACAAAAACAGAAATTGTTGGAAAAGCTCAGTAGGTCTGGCAGCATCTGAGGAGACGTCACTTGACCCTAAACATTAACTCTGATTTCCCTCCACAGATGCTGCCAGACCTGCTGAGCTTTTCCAACAATTTCATCTTTGCTTCTGATCCGCAGCATCCACAATTCTTTTGGCTTCTGTGTTAGGACCAGTTTTTTGGTGAATCATATAACTAGGGATGTTGAGGGTGCTTTAAATTTAAGTAAATAGAGGGAGTGTGAGATCAAGTTTGGAAATATTTGATAATTAGAGAAGACAAGGCAAGAGGGCAATGGCATTCAGAACGTGACAGAAAGGGTTAGAATATGCAAACTCAAAAGTTCAACAGTAGATATAACTAGAGATCATAAAAATAGCAAAAAGACAGAACTTAACACTCCATGTTTGAATGTATGTAGTTTTTATGACAAAACAGATGAACTGACATCCCAACGAGAAATAAGTACATATGATCTGATAGCCATTCCAAAAACATGGCCATAAGATGTCAAAGACTGGGACCTGAATATTCAAAGATGCATGACATGAGGAAGGAAGGAAGCTAGGAAGAGGCAGAAGAGTAGCTCTTTCAACTAAAGGTAGCATAGAATGTATTACCTCATATCCATAGGTCAAAATGTAGAATCAGTTTGACCAAAGACTAGGAATAACAAAGTTAAGAAGTCACTTGTGGGAATGGTTTATAGGTCCCCCTGACAGGAGCCATGCTGTAGAATGAGAAGTACAGGAATTGGGCCTTTTGAGAAAGTATGGCGATAATCAAGGGTGACTTTATTCTACGTATAGTCTGGGAGAATCAGATTGACAAGAGTAGTCTCGATGATCAGTAGTTTTGGGATAACATGTTCTAAAGTCAATCAGAATGCAACAATACTAGATCTGGTAATATGCAATGAGGATTGGTTGTTTCATTAATTGCTCCACAGTAAAGGTGTGTCTAGGTAGCAGTGATCGTAATATGATTGGATTTTGTATGAGGGAAAGAAGAATGGATCAAACACTAGTGTTTTAAACTTACATAAATGCAATTTTGACAGCATGAAGACAGAGTGGCTAAAGTGAACTGAGAAACTAGGTTGGGGGATAGGTTAGTAGAGATACAGCGGCTGACATTTAAGGAGATGTTTCAGATCAGTCAGGATATATTCACATAAAAAGAGAGATTCTGAAGGAATGATGTGTAATTCATAGCTAACTAAGGAAGTTAAAATCAGTAACAAACTGAGCAAAAGAAGTGTATAATTCTGCAAAGAGAGTGACCAATCAGAAAATTGGACAAAATATAAAGAACAGTAAAGAATGACTGAAAGATTAATAAGAAGTGATAAATTAGAGTATGAGTGAGTGCTGTCTAGAAATATAAAATCAGATAATAAGAGTTTCTATTGATATTGAAAAACAAAAGGCTAATATTAACGTGATTCTTCTAGAGATTGTCTGGGGAATTAATAATGGAACATAGGAAATGAACAGATTTTGCATCTGTCTTCACTGCAGAGGATTCAAGCAACATCCCAGAAATAATGAATCAGAAGATGAAAGAGACTGAGGAACTTAAAACAATTGCAGTCAGCAGAGAAAGAATACTGAGAAAATTATTATAATTAAAATCTCACAGTCTCCTGGCCCTAATGGATGACATCCTAGGGTGTTAAAAGAACTGGCTGCTGAGGTAGTAAGTGCTTTAGTTTTAATTTTCCAAAATTGCCTCAATTCTGGTAAGACCCCATTAGACGGAATACAATGTGGAAATATGTGAGTTTATCTACTTTGGTAGGAATAAAAGATCGGTATGTCTTAAATGGTGCGAGGTTTGAAAGCAACAATGTGCAAAAGGACTTGGTGTCCTTGTCAATAAGTTACTGAAGGCTAATAGATGCAGTAAGCTATTAGGGAGACAGTTAGAGTGTTAGTTTTTATCACAAGAGGACTCGTACAGGAGTAATGAAGTCTTCATTCAATTGGAGTTCATTGAAGAAGTGACAGGCAATGTAAATAAAGGAAAACCAGCTGATATGCGTATTTTGATTTCCAGAAGACATTTCACAAAGTGCTACATCAAAGATTATTAAATAATGTAAGAGCTTGTAGTGTAGGAAGTGGTATATTAGCATGTATAGAGGATTGGTTGCCTTATAGCAAGCAGAGGGAGGGAATAACTGTGTCATTTTCAGGTCGGCAGCATGTAATGAATGGTGTGCTATAGGGATGAGTGTTGGGGCCTCAGTAATTTGCCAAGTACATCAATTACATGGATGAGGGACCAAATGTATGGTTGCTAATATTGCTGATGATATAAAGATGCGTAAGATGTGTATCTGTTAGGCATCACGGTGGCTCAGTGGTTAGCACTGCTGCCTCATAGCACCAGGGACCTGGGTTTGATCCCAGCCTCAGGTGACTGTCTGTGTGGAGTTTGCACATTCTCCTTGTGTCTGTGTGAGTTTCCTGCAGGTGCTTTGGTTTCCTCCCACAGTCAAAGGATGTGCATGTTGGGTGAATTGGCCATATTAAATTGCCCAACGTGTCCAGGGAAGTGCAGGCGAGGTGGATTAGCCATGGGAAATGCAGGATTACAGGGATTGGCTAGAGGGGTGGTTCTGGGTAGGATGCCCTTCAGAGGGTCGGTGTGGACTTGATGGACCGATTAGCTTACTTCCACACTGTGGGGATTCTAGATCCTGTTCGAAACAGTTCGGAGAATGTTCACTCAACTGATTTTTGGGATGGGACATTATGAGGAAAAGTTGGACCTCATTCCATTGGAGTCTCAAAGAATGAGAGAATATCCTACTGAGATGTACAGCATCCTGAGGGTAAAAAAGGAAAGAACTGCGGATGCTGTAAATCAGGAACAAAAACAGAAGTTGCTGAGAAAGCTCGCAGGTCTGGCAGCATCTGTGAAGAAAAAATCAGAGTTAACATTTCAGTCACTGGACCCAAAATGTTAACTGTGATTTTTTTCATCACAGATGCTGCCAGATCTGCTGATCTTTTCCACCAACTTCTGTTTTAATATCGTGAGAGTATTTGACGGGGTCGATGCTAAAAGGAGATTTTCGCTTGTACGTTCACGAGTCTTTGGAATACTTCTTCAGCAAGCAATACAGATGGAGTTATTTTAGGTAGAAGTAGATAGTGTTACTGGAATGGAGTATTCAAACCTTTTACCCATGTATTGTTCCCTTGGACAGGGAATCCACTCAGACTTTAATGAAACACACTCTTCTTTATTTAACCCTTCAGGGACTACAAATCAGTATAAAATGTACATTTGTTGTAACATTTACTTCTTACTTCATCTAAATACATTTCAACTCTAACTCATTTCATTTAACTTCACTTTACCTTACTTAATTTAATTCACATTTAACCCTAACTCTAATTTTACCTGTACAAGTTTGGCTTAAAATAAATACTACCCGATTCGAGTGGAGTGGCCAACTTTGCTCTTGGTGTAGTTTTTGCCTCGTGGTTCTTTATCTTCTCTGAAGATAACTTCAAGGCATGAGCTTCTCAAAAGCTGTCTCGAGGGCTCATTCTTGCAAAATCCTTTGTTCTGCTAAATTTTATCCCAAAATATGCTCATTTTCCAGAAATTTCCCTGGCACTCAGCCAATGAATTGACCAAACCTGATCACAATGTTCGATCCCAACCAATGGAATTTACTGGTTAACAACTCTCAATAGTTTATACCATGTCATAAACAGCCACATTCCATGCTCTATACAAAGTAAAATGGTGCCTTTATGTCTAACAGACCACCAGAAAATTTCCCTTATTTGGTCAACACAGGAAACTGCAGGTCACATCTAACAGGACCAGTCCCAACATGTCCTGGCTGCAGTTTGAAGCTAGGTCAGAGTTTAAACTAGCTTGACCAAAATTCCCAGCATGCTTGATTGTAGCTCTTAATCAGTTTCATAGCCATGTCTGCTGCTGGCCATCTGTCCATAGTAGGTTCTTGACTAATAAGGAAGTCACTGGTTGTCAGGTATAGGTGGAAACTGGAGGTGAGGTCACAGTCAGATCAGCCATTATCTTGTTGAGAGGCAGAGCAGGCTGGAGGGAATGGATGGCCTACTTCTGCACATACCTTGAGTGCTCACTTGTAAGATAAAGCAAGTCTTTCCCATTGTCTTCACCATCACTGATACTTTAACAACCTGCACGCAAGCTATCTGGACCAGGCAAGTAATCCATTTTAAGCAGCACCAGCCTTTCCAGTTCATCCTGCCTATTCATTTTCATCATATGCATTACTCTGCCATCACTGCTTCTATCAATGTTTTGACACTGTCATTTTTTTTAGCAACGTATTCATTAGATGTTTTAAATTTTAGCCCTCTGTTTCTAAGCATGTGTCACCTTCAACATCCCTAAAAGGATGCATCCCACTTCTTACTATCCATTTACTATTTAAATGCTGGAAGCAGATTATTCGTTGCCGTTTTGTATTATGTTCAATTTGATTATCTTATTCTCTCTTCCCAGACTTATTTTCCTTTACCCTTCACCTTTCAACCTCTTGTATTTGGAACAGTTTCTGCTTGATGAATTCACCTGACTTACATTAGATACTCTCTTTCGATTTTGTTGCTTCATATTCTCTATATCCCTTGTCATTCAAGGAGCCCTGACTTCAGCATCCCTACCTTTTGCCATAGATATGGTACTAAGCATGTACTTGCTTTTATTTTTCATGGGATCTAAGCATCAGTGATGAAGCCAACATTTGTTGTCCATCCGTATTACCCACCTTGAGATGGTAGTGGTGGGCCACCTTGGTAAACTGCTGCAGTCCATTTGGTGTAGGTATGTGATCATTGTTTTCTTTGTGCCTGTTATGAGGGGTATTCCAGGATTTTGACCCAATGGCAAATGTAGTTCTAAGTCAGAAACAAAAACAGAAATTGCTGGAAAATCTCAGCAGGTCTAGCAGCATCTGTGAAGAGAAATTACAGTTAACGTTTTGGATCCAGTAACCCTTCTTCAGAACCAAAGTTTTGTTCTGATTCCCAGCATCTGGAGTTCTTTGGTTGTTTTGTTTAATTCTTAGCCAGGATAGTATATGGCTTAGAGGAGAACCTACAGGAGGAACCTGTAAAAGGCTGGCCTTTTCTTTCGAGGTGGTAGAGGTTACATCTTCGGAAGGTATTGTCTAAATTACCTTGATGAGTTGCATAGCACATCTCACTACTGTCCTTATGTATTGATGATAAACCGTTTAAGGTGATGGATGTGGTGTCTCAGATAATATCAAACGTTTTTAGAATTGTTTGAGTCACACTTCTTCTGGAAAATGGAGAGTACTCCATAACAATCCTGATTGTAGATAGTAGATAGATTCTGGGGACTTAGGAGGCAAGTTACTCACCTCATTATTACCAGCCTTTGACTTGCTCTTGTAGTCACAGAATTTATATTATTTAATTTTCTGATCATTGGTAGCCCCCCAGGATATTGAAGGTGAGGTATGTGGGTTTTTTAAAGCAATGTTTATTGTAATCCAACAGGCAATAAGAGTCAATCACATTGCTGTAGGTTGGAGTCACATGAAGACTAGGCCAAGTAAGGAGGAGGGCAGATATCCTTCCTTGAGGACCAGAAGTGATTTGGATGAATTCTTAAACAACATTTGACAGCAGCCATTTTTTTATTCCAAATATTTATTGTATTCAAACTTTACCATTTGGTATGGTGGGATTTGATCGTATGTCCTGATGGGGTTCTGGATTACCAGTCCAGTGACATTTCCACTGTGCCAATACCTCCTCATTGTACCATCATTGAATGTCAAGGGTAGACAGTTAAAATTTTCTTTGGCTGGAGTTGGCCATTGCTAAATATTTATGTGGTATGAATGTTATTTGCTAGTTATCAACTCAAACCTGAATATTGTCAAAGTCTCACTGCATGTGTATGTGGGCTACTTCAACATCTGAGAAATCACAAATAGTACTGAACACCCTGCAATGATTTGCAAATATCCCCACTAATGTTTGAGGGAAGGTCATTAACAAAGCAGCTGAAGATGGTTCAGCATGAGGAACCCTTGCAATGATGTCCCCCTGGGTCTGAGATGATTGGCTCCAATAATCACTGACATCTTCCTTTTGCACTAGGTATTGCTGCAATCAAAGGTGAGTCTTCCCTGATTCCCAGTGACTTCAAATTTACTAGGGCTGTTTGATGCACAAATGATGAAATGCTAAGATGTCAAGAATGGCGACTCTCACCTAACCTATAGAATTCAGCACCATGTTTGAACTATGGCTGTTATGAGGTCAGGAGCTGAGAGCTCTTGTTGGGATCAAAATTCAGCCTTGGTGCTGTATTTGAATAGCCAGGCTAGGAGAGCAGTTACATTTCAGCATATCTTTAGCAGGAAGACAGAATATTGTAAGGCCCATAGCTTTTGCTAAATACAATTCTTCCAGGTGTTTATTGATATCACATGGAGTGTGTCAAATTGGCAAAAGACTGACATCTGTCATACTGTGGAGGTCAGGAGATTTTATCTGAAATCTCTCAATGACCACCCATTGTTCAATTAAGATCTTTCCTGTCATTCTTTTGCTTCATTTTATCTTTGCTAGGTCCTCTCTGATCATATTATAGTTAGCTGTCTTATCAATTTAGAAGTTCCTCTCTATTACCAGTCTAAACCTTTATGATACAATTATCACCCTTCAGTTTTGCCAATGAAAGTTGGTTTATTTGACGTATCTCAAATTCTCCAGCATCAGATGCTTCCTTTATAGTTTGACCTGAACACATTTCAAAAATTCCTTTCCATTTTCCTTTATGTTGCAATTGTTCTGATTGATATTTGGGTAATTACAGTTCCCCAATATAACTATTTTGTATTTTCTTTGCATATCTCTGACATTTCCTTGAAGATATCCTTCTCTGTGTCTCTTTCGTTATATGGAGTACTCTTTGAAATGTGGTCATATTGTTCTTGGTTCTCAACTCCAACCAAATGGACTCTGTCCTTGCTCCCTCTAAGCACAGCTTCTCGTTCCAGCACTACAGTGTCCTCCCTAATCATACTGCCACTTTTTCAATCCCAACGTTTTCAAAAAACACTTTGTATCATTGAATATTAAATACACTTTCTACATTATTTAAGACATTTATCTGTTATTTCCATCTTTCATATTCCCACACTATTTGAACTTATAATGCAACCTTTTTCACTGTGTGTTTAGATACATGCATTCTAAATCTGCCTTTGTTTTCCTCATAGTAATATCATGTTAGATAGGAGCAGAAAAAATCTGTCCCTTTTTTGCATTATCCAACAATCTCTCTCAGCTTTTATGCAGTTCACTCTTTTCTTCTATTTCTTTGTGCTTGTGTGCACATCCCTGCCAATTTTATTTAAATTCTCCACAGCCACAGTAATGGCTTCAGGTTAGCCTCCCATTTTATATCCGCCTTGATTTTGCTCCCCATTAAAATTAGTTGAAGGAAAATTTGGGAGAGGTGTCTGATGCAATCCTGCTTTCTACCCAAAGGAATGATCTTAACATTGCCTCATGACATTCAAAGTAGAGGACACAACATGTGAGACATCACTTTTCCCCAGCATGTAAAACATTTGAGTTTTTTTTTATTTTAACAAAATGTTTACAAAGCTTTAGGTCAAAATAAGAGCTTGAATAGCATATTAAATTAGATGGGATAAAAACTACAGATAAATTTCAAAACAATGTAAAAAATTACTATCAGGAAGATAAGTTTCATTTAACACAGAAGAATGATTATGCAGATGCAAACATTCCAGAAACAATGTACTGATCAGCAGGAAGTGAGGGAAATGAGTCCACTGCTGAGATTTTTCATCACCTAATTTCCGCCAAACAGGTCATACTAAAATTACCCTTGATGTTTACACAAAAATAATAACTTGAAATTAAATTAAGATGTTTGAGGTAATGTAGTCAGGTGAAGCTAAACCAAAGGTTAATTTGACAGCTCAATGGAACATGCAGAACAAGTATCTCCATTAAACTTGCTATTGATTTGGTTATCCCAGCAAGCACAAACTGAACTGTTGTGAAAAGAGGGTTAAACTGATCTAGTAGTGATGTCTCACCAGTGAGGAAATCAGCCAAAAATTGGAATTGAACAGTAGAACAGAGGGAGCCCAACATCAAGAGTTGAGAAGAAGAGACAACATAACATTGAGATGTACAATGGAACTATACAGGAGTTATGCTGGTCACTAGTGTAGTTTACACAACTCTTGTGGCTTTTTAATCAAGCTAAAGTTGTTAGATGATGCAGTTTGAGGGTGAATGTAGAATTATACTAGGTCTATTAGAGAATGGAAAGAGGACCACTTCATTTGAAGGAATTTTTCTGGGACTTTAGCAGGACTGATTGTTACCAATTGTTAAAAGGCAAGACATTATACTGAATTCGGGATAATAAAAAAATACAATGCATTTTTTTAGTCTCACAATTGCCTTACACTGCAAAACTAGTTTGGGTATAGCATGCCAATTTGTTAGCTGCTAAATGCTTCCATTGGTTACAACAAAGTTTGAAATGTGATCTTAACTCATTACTTAGAGTTAAAACATCCATTCCAGTTTTGGGCCATTATTTCCTTTACATAGCTTTTTGGGGACTGTCAGCTTTGATTCTATTTTGATCTTAACCTTTTAAATATTTGAGCCAAAGTGGTGATAGTAGTTACCATGTTCATTAACAATGGGAACATTTCTATTTCAGAATTCCTACAGCTTGCATTTTACACAGCAAGTATAATTAAAAACTAAAACAGAAATTGCTGGAAAAGCTCAGCAGGTCTGGCAGCATCTATGAAGAGAAATCAGAGTTAATGTTTTGGGTCCAGTGACCCTTCCTTAAACCAAGTATAATTAAATATTTGTTTCATTTTGGCTGACAGACTACATAGAACTGGCTCTGAAGCAGTATAAGCTATAGCAATCAATTGCTGGGACTGATCTAGGGGTGAAAAATTAAAAGCCCTGACCCTAAGTGACTCCAAATGATTAATGATTATATGGCAATTAAATAAGAATTTTCTATTTAGTTTCTTCATATGGAACATAAAGAAAATGTCTTCCAAAAAATCTTAATATATGGCATAATCACATATGGCAGGAAGTGTGCATAAAATGTGTCCAGAATTATTAGGCATTCAAGTGCTCATTGTTAGAAAGCCTGAAATCATTTGATAGTATTTTCTTTATTTGGTACTGCTACTGTTTTCTAGATTATTACAAAGGGTAAAATACAATAGAACATTTCATAAAAATGCAGCAATACTGTAAAATATGGATTTTATTTCAGTTGACTTACACCTGCCTTACAAAAAAACTATGTGAAATTCCTTGAAAAAGTTGGAAAATGCACACCTGAAACATTCATTTTTCATAATATTGTAATAATATTCAAGGAGGGCTAGGGCAATTGGTTTTGACATATCTAAATGCTTATGTGAAATAAGGTTACATATTCATATGTGTAGTTATGTTTTCATATGTAGTAGGTAAGCATGGATTATTTGTGCTACAACTATTTAGGGTAACCTTCTGCTTTCTTCTTCTGATTTATCAGAATCATGTGTATCAAAATCAGCTATTGTCTTTTCTTTGGGGCAATCCTCATAATATTTTTTGATATACTTCTGCACAGTCCAACCCTTATATTCATTGGGCATTGTGCATTCAAGGCCTTCAAACTGTACATTGTAGTGAACCTGCAACCAGTAGGCCAAATAGTGGATTTGAAAATCACACCTCCATGGATTTCCAGTAAGAACCAGCCTCTCTATAAAGTATAGGTGCTCCAAGACGCCATATTCAAAGTTGTACAAAACATTTGAAGATAGATCCAGCTCCTTCAGGCGCAAAAGACCAGAAAATGCAGCTGAAATTGAAAAAAAATAACTTTCTGTCTCAAATTACTTCATATAGAGTTTACTTTAAGTCATTTTAAGTTCACTGAGATATAAAACAGGTCAAAAATTGGTCCAACATAAAAAGAAGCTATTTGGCTGCTTGAGCTGATGCAATTCATCCAGTCCCTCTACCACTAACCTCCTCCCACTCTTGCCCTGGAACTTTGCAGTTTTTTAAAATCAACTTTTATCTCATTCTCTTTTCAATGCTATGATTGAACATGTTTAACACTTTGTTAGGCAGCGCAGTCCAGATTTTAAGTATTCACTGTAAAGAATATTTTTCCTCATGATTCCTTTGATTCATTTGTTAGTTACTTTAAATCCATATCCTCTGGTTCTCTTATCACCTCCACCAAAGAGAGCAGTTACTGTCTATCTGTACTAAACTTATCCCTTCTAAGGAGAAAAAAAACCCTATCTATCCTTGTAACTGAAGTATTTAATCTCTTGAACCATTTAAATATACCCATCCTTTCTAACATATCCTCTTTTAAGATTTTAATCCATTCGGTATCTCAATGAGCTCTTCTTTCACTATAATTTTAGTAACATCTTAAAGACAGATACAAAGCATTCATCCACACCTGAGCCAAGCTCCCATTCTTTTACTACTGCAATATCTATAGGAAACGTTTGGATTTACCTTTGTGGTTGTTGGTGTTTTACATATTTTCCTTTTGCCTCTTTGTCTCCTACTCTACTGTCCCCCTGAATTTGCTGCAGTCAGCTTTCTTTTCCCTGTATTATCAATTTAACATCTATCAAATGTATAATTTTTGTGCTTCATTTCATAGATATTTTGTCAGCCAGCTCTGGTTTTGGGTGTTGCACCCTTTTCCCTCTTGGAAATTACGTTGTTAACAGAACAATCTTCTCTGTAAAGGTTTGCTTCATTGTGTCGTTATAGTTTTGTTTTAAACCTATCTTTCATTCCAATTTACCTGGGAAAGAAAATCTGGATTCAATTCTGTAGCTGCAGAGTCCCTATCACCATTACATGATCTTCCTGTTCCCAACCTTCCATGGTACCACGTTCATGGTTTTTATGTGGTTATCAAATGAACCATGAATCTCACTACTGTTCAGAATTGAATACCGGTTTTGATGAAGTCAGTGGACAAAACTGTGATGAATGTTTCTCAATATAAATAAATATAGGATCATTCAGTTTAGATTTAATAGGAATGTAGCTGAGCAATTTCTAAATGGTGAGAAGCTACAAATAGGCGGGGGGGGGGTGTGGTTTCAAGAGGTACTAGAGGGTCCAGGTACATTAATGATTAAAATGTTATGAATAGATACAGAATTGAAATGCTGACCTTCATATCTAGAGAATACAAATGAATAGAAGTCATGCTTGGGCTATATAAAGCCCTGGTTAGACCACAACTGGAGTACAGTGGAGGTTTGAACACTACAACATAAGGAAGGATGCATTGGCTTTCATAAGGGTTCTGAGTAGACTTAGCAGAATGACACCTGGATGCTAAGGGTTAAATTATGAGGATAGATAGTGGTAGAGATTTGGGATTTTTTCTTCAGTAATCATGCTAGATCAAATGTCAGTTTTAAAACTTGTTGCAATTGGTATCCGAAGGCATTAATTATATCGCAAAGTAGCTATTATTTCATTGAATAAAGGGCTAAATTTCTTACTCCAGTTTCTGTATTGATGGCTTCAGCTAATGGGAAAAATAAAGTCCCGTTCTTTTAGGAACTACCACTGCATGGCATAAAGTTTGTAAGTAGATTAAAACAATTGTGAAGAGAGAAAAAATAGTTTGTTCCAGGTCTGTGATATCCTTTCTAGTGAAAGGTCACAAATCTGAAACAATGATTCTTCCTCTCTTTCTGCAGATACAGACCTGTGGAGTAATTTCAGCCCTTCTCTGTTTTTATTTCAGATTTCCAGCTTCTGCAATGCTTTATTTTTATCGAACCAATTGTTTTCACCTCATATCATGTCAGATTTCATTTTATCCATATTATTCAGAATTTGCCAGGAGAATGTCAATGATCTTTCTGAATTAATTAATGCAGTCTATTTAGAAAATTTCTTTACAGATTGAGAATTTGTTTGATAATTTGCATATTCACACCGTGAACATTTTGAGGGACTTCAGTTTCACCTCTTTTTTTAAACAACATTTTAACACATTATAATAATTGTATGTAAAACACATTGTAATGTTCTTACCAGGATCTATGTATCCTATTGCATTGCTGCTGAGGTTTAATGTTTCTAATTCCTTAAAATTCATGAAGTTTTTGGCGTTCAATTGCCTGATGTTATTCCTAGATAGATCAATTTCCAGAACTTCAACAGGAATATCTATTGGAACTTTCATTAGGTCTGTGAAAACAATAAAATTATGTTAAGCCTTTTATATAAATCAGTCAATCTCTTTTGCTGTTGCACATGGAAGTCATGCACAACATTCCCTCTAGCTATTTTTGTATGTACAGACAATACACAAATGAAAGAATTCAGAGCTCAGCGACGCAGAGGGATATGGGATACACTTGGCAGATAAGGCTAAGGGTAATCCAAAGAGATTCTACAAATATATTCAGGGCAAAATAGCAACTAGGGAGAGAATAAGGCCCCTTAAAGATCCACAAGGTCAACTATGTATGCAACCACAGGAGATGGAGGAGATATTAAATGAATATTTCGCGTCAGTTTTTACTGTGGAGAAAGAAATGGAGGCTAGGGAACTTGGGGAAATAAATATTGATGTCTTGAAAAAAGTTCACATTACAGAAGAGGAAGTGCAGGAGGTCTTAAATAACATAAAAGTGGATAAATCTCCAGGACCTGATCAAGTATATCCCAGAATGTTGAGGAAGCTAGGGAAGAAATTGTGGGCCCCCTAGCAGAGATATTTTATCATCTACAGCCATGGGTGAAGTGCCAGAGGACTGGAGGGTAGTTACTGTTGTGACTTTATTTAAGAAAGGCTGTAGGCGAAGCCTGTTAACCAAAGACCTTTGAGTCTGACATCAGTGGTGGGTGAGTGTTGGAGTGGATTTTGAGAGATAGGATTTACATGCATTTGGAGAGACAGGGACTGATTAGGGATAGTCAACAGGGCTTTGTGCATGGGAAATCATGTCTCACAAACTTGATTGAGTTTTTTGAGGTTATACCCAAAACATTGATGAGTTCAAAGCGGCAGGCATTGTCTACATGGGCATTAGTAATGCCTTTGACAAGATTCTGCATGTTAGACTAATTAGTAAAGTTATATCACATGGGATTCAGGGAGACCTTGCCAATTGGATACAAAATTGGCTTGACAGTGGGAAACAGAATGGAGGTGGAGGGTTGTTTCGCAGGTTGAAGGCCAGTGGCCAGTGTTGAACTGCACGGATCAGCGCTGGGTCCATTATTGTTTGTCATTTATTTAAATGATTTAGATGAAAATTTAGGAGTCAGTTTAGTTAGTCAGTTGTGGCTGAGACCAAAATTGGTGGTATAGTTGGTGAAGAAAGTTATCTAAGATTACAAAGGGATCTTGATCAATTAGGCCAATGGGCTGAGAAGTGACAGATGGAGTTGAATTTGGATAAATGTGAGGTATTGCATTTTGGTAAAACAAACAAGGACAGGACTTATACAGTTAATGGTAGGGCCCTGGGTAGTATTGTTGAAAAAAGAGACCTAAGATTCAAGTATATAGTTCTTTGAAAGTTACATCACGATAGACAGGGTTGTTAAGGTGTTTAGCACACTTGCCTTCATTGCTCAGATCATTGAGTATAGGAGCTATCATGGTTCAATGTGTCACTGAAATTTGACTACCAACCAAAAATGTTGCTGTGGACAATGACAGCACTCAAAAGTCCACAAGTCAAACAAAGTCGCATGCAAGGTTCTACTTGCAAAGTTCTCTGTCAATGGCGAACGGGTAACAGGTATAGGTTTGTGAACCTGGAGATCCTAATCAAGAGACCTTACACGGGCCGCTTTTGCATGCATGTTGTTGGATGTCTTTGTTGCACAAAGCTATCTTTCTGGACTGCACCATTCATAATTAAACAGACTATATTGGATATCTCTGTTCACCTGAATAGGGAGGTGATTTAGGAAGGGTGCCCTAAAAATAGGTGGGTAATTAGATTAGAGGTGAAATGGAGGAAGTTGAGAGATGGTAAGAAGGGAAGAAAGGAGTATGAAAGAGTACAGGAAACCCAGGTGGTGTAGCAAGTGGCTGACAATAGTAAGCTGACTAGAGATAGGATAGGAAAAGGAAACTAGGAGGGGGACACAAAGCTTAAGGAAAGGACAGAAGGAAGAGTGGAGGGGACAGGATACAGAAATGTGTAAAAAAAAACACAGGATACAAGAAGTAAGGAAGAAGGTTGCGTAAGGGTGATGAGGAAAGAACAGAAATATGTTTCACAGGCAGAAGGTATGTCTGGTCAAAAAAGCTTCTCTGAAAAGAAAGGGAAAAATTCAGCCTAAGTTGGATAAGGGTGTGGAGGTCCACCGTGAAAAGTAAGAAAGAGAGAGCGATAAAAGGAAGGATCATGAGTGAAAGCTGCTTGCAGCTGTTACTAGTTATAATCTATCACACTGAAAATGTTAAACAGCATTGAAAATTCTCTGAGGGATTTTCTTAACGTCATTTCCAACTGCAGATGGCGCTAGACATTTATAATATAAAAAATTATGACTGCCGATGCTGGAAAGCATAACTGGACAAGTGATTCACTATACTTTTTCCACAGAAGCTAAAGAAATTTGTGTCAGCACAAGGAAATTATCCAGTTTGGTGCTAGCTGCCTCACCTCTGAATCAGAAGGTTCATGGGTTTAAACCCAGATCCAAAGACTGAAGTCAATAACCTAGATTAATATATTAATACAGTGCTGAAGGAAGGTTGTACTTGCAGATGAAAAACAGTCCGAAGTGTGCATTCTCATGGAGGTAAAATAATTCATTGCATTATTAGCGGAAGAGTTTTGTAGTAGCGTGATCCAGAATTTATCCTGTAATCAACACCATCAACGGTGTTTGGTCAATAATTTAATTTCTTTGAAGCTTGTTGTATACAGACTGGCTATTGCTTTGCCCTTCAGTTATGATAGTGACTAGTTTCAAAATTACTTAATCAATTCTAAAACATTTGGGTTATCTTGAAGTGATTAAAAATGCTAAATAATGTTATTCTGTACAAAAATCATTTCTTTGAGAATGCGCTCAATCTCTCAAGTTTCCCAAAATGATCTCCTCTGTGGATGTAAAATGCTAACAATTTTCTTCATTTGAGGTACCATCCTATATCAAGGAAGAAAGTTTGAATACAGCAAGAAAATTGATGTGAGAATCATGGCATAAGATTAACTGACACCCATTCTTAGCAATGCAGACAGACTGAAAACCTCCTGTTGCTAATTTACATTACAGTATCAAGTGGTCTAACACTAAGTTAGAATGGCTTGGCAGGAAGTCCAAGTTTGTATGAAGCTAGAAACACTTCAAGCTAGTCTGCATTTAAAGGCAAAATGTAGGTTGACTGGAGCAGGTGCTAAAAACCGCTAAAGAAGAATTTATTAGCAGAAAGAGGAGTGGTTATGGTGCAGCAGGCCAGAAGAATTTACTGCATGGCTCTTCAATGCAGTATTAGAAGTCTTAGTGCATAGGAGAGAGGTCCTTCTTAATCATTAAGTCATAAGCAGTGGGAACAAATAGACATTGCATAACATCAACAGTGTAACTCCAAAGACCTGCATACAGTGCCACAAAAAATTCAATGACCTTGCATGAGTAGTCAAAATCAGTGAATACTTTTTTTACATAGCAAATCATTTAAAAGTGAACATTAATCTCATGTATTTTCTCTGTTCAACAAATCCTCTTCATTCTCCTATCAACAGTCTTCATTAAGCATACCCAACATCTAACATTAATAGCTTTACTTCACCTATTTCAAATTTAGCATCGCTGTAAGCCTCACAAGCTCATTTCACAACCTGTGCGTATTGCCAACCATTCGACTGCCTCAGGCACATCACCAAAACACATTCACCTGGCAATTCACTTTCCTCATCGGCAAACTTCCTTTTCTTTTGTGGGACGATGTGGCCCACAATCGAGAAAGCATCTAATTGGTGAATGATGACTACGTATGATTCTAGATATCCTTAGAGTGGCCACAACTAAGGCCATAAACAGAGCTGAAACTATCCAGAACAAATTTATGTTCCTACCTCCTACTGCCTCACATCACATTTCCCCTTGACCAACGAACGCTAGCAAGTTACAGTTGCAGTTGATGTAAACATGCATCTCTTGCTTACTTACCTCACACACACCTAACCTCTCCCTCACCATAACCCGACCATTGTTCCTTTATCCTTTCAGATATCCAGGAAGTTCTACCTGGTCAAGCACTGGTGCTCCTGCCTGAAGTCCAAAAGAAACAAAAGAAAAGCATTGTCACTTGATCTCTCACTTGCAGTCCCTTTCAGAAACCAGCAGTGCATGTATTTTAAAGATCAGCGTAGGGGTGGGATCTGCATATGGTAAGTATTCAGGCATGTATTGCCTGCAAACAGTACAAGAAGAAAGGATTGAGCAGGTAGCAACACCCTGGAAGACAAGGTCATACATGAGTTCTGCTGCAGAGGATATGGATTGGGTTTCAGCAGGGCAGCCCATGGAGAACCATTGGTGGGCCCTGTCAAAAGCCACTAAGAAGTCCACTCTCTCGGCAATAAATTTTGCATAGTGTTTTTAGACTATTATTTCCAGTGTGGAAATGGTGGATAACCCCATGATGCTGACAGATGCCTTATCTTCCACTGCAGTACAAGAAGAACCACTGAATGTCTCTGATCTGCTTGTAACCTCAGCCTGCTCTGTGCTCAGTGGAGCTTTCAGGATCTCACAATAGTCCAGCAGTCTGCGCTTCAGCCAATTGTCAGGAGTACTGAGGCACTGCTTTAGGAGACTGGTGATGTAGATAAGATGAATGGAGTATGAAACAAACACAGAAGTTGCTGGAAAGGCTTAGCACATCTGGCAGCATCTGTGGAGAGAAATTAAAGTTAACATTTCAGGTCTAGTGACCTTTCTTCAGACCCTGTTGAGTTTCTTCAGTAATTTCTGTTTTTGTTTCAGATTTCCAGCATCTGCAAATCTTTATTTTTAGCTTTGCAGACATGCTGAAATCTCTGAAGCAGTATGATGTATCAGCATAAGGCCAGCTTAATGCACGTGCCTGACATATTATTTATAAGGGTGACTATTTGAAACTTGTGCAGAATATTGGATGGTTTGGAAGTTGTTTTGTGTTGGTGGTTATGAATAAGAGGGCAATATGATGCTCCATTAAAGTAAAGTCAATGTTTGCGTGCCTGTTGTACCATGGGGATTTGAATGTTGTGTTGCGTGGAACAGTGGTTGAATGAGCCAAACACAGGCAGCCCATAGACCAAACATGTGTTGGTTGCTCCCTGCCTTCCTTAAGTTCCTGACCTGCTCACCATATTCCTGGTGGCAGGGGCTATGCAGTCATAATGGCACAACACCATAAATCTGGACAAAGCTCTGGTGAGTAGTAGAGGACTCCTCCAGAGTGGTCCAGGCAATTGACACATTGCCTTAGCACTCCAATGGTCAGCTTTACAATGTTATGTGTGGCAGCATGGCTTGCATTGTATGCATGCTGGCCACATCTGGTTGGACTGCAGGCAGAGTCATGAGCCAACTGTTAGGTTTTTATTGCCAACAGCTCCAGTTGTCCTCTGGTTTGATGTGATGGCTAAAATAAAGAAAGAACAATAAACTCACATTGAATGTAAACATCACGACTGCTGCCAACTTGTATGATTATACCAAGTGCACAATCAGTGACTGATGGCCTTTGGGGATACATCTTAGCATTTAGCTATTGTGACTGTAAAGTCACATCCTGCTCAGTGAGGAAACCCACTGTCCCAGCTGTCTTTCTGTTGTCATTCAGTCAGCCAGCACAGCTGTTGGTGCCCATGCCACTCGAACAAAGAGAGAACATAACAGACTCCTGATATAAAGAGTTTCTGTTGTCCTTCTGAAACAGCTGTAGGTGGCTGAAAACGCAAGATATTAGAAGTGTTGTCTGCTGCAGACAGGGAGGATCCTCAAACAAAGAAATTCAGAAACACAGTCACCTTGACAGCCACTGGCATTGCCATCCATTCCAGCACTGATTGGTAGTAGTGGTCGAATTCTATGAGCAACACTTTTGTCAAGCACTGAAAAATATACATTGTTTCTGGCTTAGCTGAAGGAAAGAGAAATGCTCACTGAAGATGCTAGGTGGGTAAAGTAGCCTGCCAAGAAACCCTTCTCTCTCCCCACACTGTAATTGTCTTGTTCAGTTTATCTTTTGTGCTGTAGCTGAAGGGCTTAGCAACCCATTGATGGTCCCCTTAAACAGAAATTGGGAGGAGATCCTTGCTACTGTTAAACACAAGTTTAGCTGTGTATGTTTAAGACTGTTAGCTTGAGCAACAACACAAAAAGTGGCAGCACCGGCATCAAATCAGCATTAAATGTGTACTTATTTTTGATGTAATCTCCTTAGCAAGATGGCATTTGGGACAGGATATGCCTGGCAGTGCAAATACTATTTTGACACGAGAGAGAGTGCTAAAGTTGAAGGTATTATGCAGTCCATTTTCCTGCCCAGATCTTTCTATACACTGTATATGAACAGCACTCCTCATAACTTGTTCAGACTGCTTCGAAGTAAATGATACAAGATTAAAATCAACCTATACACTTTATTGCTATAGTTTATCATTTCCATAAATTAACAATTCCCATCAATTGTGATCTGCAAATGTTTTTCGTCATTCATGGGACGTGACCTGCTGATCAACATTTATTCTCCACCCCTATGAGCCCTTGAAAAGATGATAGTGATCTGCCTTCTTGAACAGTTGCAATCTTAGTGCTGTAGGTTGACCCAAAATGCCCTCCCAGGATTTTGACCCTGTGACAGTGAAAGAATGGTCATATATTTCCAAGTGAGGACAGTGAATGGCTTGGAGGGGAGTTTTCAGGTGGTGGTGTACCCATGTATCTGCTGCCCTTGTCCTTCTAGACAGAAGTGGTTATGAGTTTGGAAGGTGCAATCCAAGGATCTTTTGTGAATTTCTGTAGTACATCTTGTAGTTAGTAAACGCTGCAGCTACTGAGTGTCATTGGTAGAGAGAGGAGATGCTTGTGGACGTGGTGCCAATCAAGCTGGCTGCATTGACCACTTGAGTGGTGTTGGCACTGCACCCATCCAGGCAAGCAGGGAGTATTCCATCACATTCCTGATTTGTGCCTTGTAGATGATGGACAGGCTTTGGGGGATCAGGGGGTGAGTTACTTGCAAAGTATCCCTAGCCTTGACTTAGTTCATAGTCACTCTATTAATATGGTGAGCCCAAGTGACTTTCTGGTCAATGGTAACCATCTGGATGTTGATAGTGGGGGATTCAATGATTCTAACACCATTGAGTATCGAGGAGTGGTGATTTAATTGTCCCGTATTGAGATGGTCATTGCCAGGCATTTGTGGGTGTGAATGTTGATTATCCAATGACACACCAAAACCAACTAACAGCCCTGCACCTATGCCAAAACTCTTCCTCGCTCAAGAAGAAATTTTATTGACCTACACTTCTCTGTTGATCCATTAACCTGAGCTCCCTCTTTATCTATATCGCAAATAGTGCTGTCACTATTATTCGATTCTATTATTCTTTTATCCAGCATTCGCTTTAATCAGAATTAAAAACAGCAAGTGGAAGGAAACAGCTGGTGACCACTGAAACGGTAGAAACTATGAAACCACAATTTTAGTACGAAGGACCACAAAGGCTTTTGGTAGTGAATCATAGTCATCTTACATTCTATGATGAAAATGATTTTAAATTAAAAGCTATGACATATGGATATTATTAAGAGGGGTTTGTTTGATCCAGTGAACATAAAATAGCTAAAGCTAGTGTCCAGACTATGCATTCATTTAGTAATTCAAGAAAACATATAATTAAAGATTGTTTCTTTGTTGGCATAAGAAAGCTATCATACCAAACCACAAACAAAATGAGATCCATTTGAATATTTAACATGAAAGTCTTTTCAAAAATACCACACTCCTTTCAATAATACTTTCTGACATACCAAATTTTGAGTATTGTATTCAATATTCCAGCTGTGGTCTGACTAGTGCCTTTTATAATTTTAGCTAGATTATTCTATTTTTTAACTGAATTCCTTTTTTCTGAAATAAAGGCCACTATTCCATTGCCTTCTCTACTACTTGCTAAACTCGTATATTAGCTTTTTGTAATTTATGCATGAGGACTGCCATATCCCTCTGTGCTACAGTTTTCTGCAGTCTTTCTCCATTTAAATAATATTCAACTCCTAAGACCATGTATTGTTGGGGCAGAAGTAAGCCAATCAGCTCATCAAATCTGCCACTCAATGAGATCATGGCTCCTCAACTCCACTTTCCTGCCTTTCCCTGGCTCTTCTGTTTTTCTTGCCCAAGTGCTTGACCTCCCGTTTCTTCATATTATGTTCAATCTGCCACATTTTTACCACTTGCTCAACCTTGCTATACGCATTTGCCGACTCTGTATCACTTTTGCCAGTTGCTTTCCCATCATTGCTGTTCTTGCAAGCTTAGCTATAGTACATTTACTTTCCTTACCCAAGTTATTAATATATATGTAAATAATATATCCAGGTTCTTTAGCTGTTCCTTGATATCAAATGGGATTTAATCAAGTTGTCTGAAGACTGGCATCTGTGATGGGGTCATTTGCTTTGTCCACCCTTGCAACAATTTGTTTGATTTTCATCCTTGATTTTTTAATTTGACAGAGACCTTTTCAATGCTTCCCATTGGCTTCCTCTTTTATGGGGCACTACCAGGGTGGTTGTTGATAACAACTCAAAAATGTCTTCCATGAAGCATTGTTGGCTATCTGCAGCAACAGAACTGTATGCAACCACAGTCGATAACCTCATGGTTAGGCATATGTCTCACTTGGAGCATTTTCATTAGGCCATCGATCCAATTCATGCTCTATGAGGAACCTCGGAGAGCATATCCTGGAGTAGCACAAGCATATCTAAAATAAGGTTCCAACTTGATGAAGTTAGATTCTGGATAAATACATGTTGACACAAGGGAAACACATGCTATAGATAGGCTAAGCAATCCCACAAACCAATTGCTTAGATTAAATGGCTGCAGTCCTGTCATAATTAATTTCTTCTGAGTGTAGTGAATCTATGGATTCTTTACTGCAGAGGGCTTTCAAGCTTAGGCTGAGGGAGACAGATTTTCAATCAGTAAGGGAATCAAGGGTTATGGAGAAAAGACAAGAAAGTCGAGTTGAAGACTATCAGATCAGCCATGATCACTTTAAATGGCAGAGCAGACTCTATAGATTCAATGGCCTACTTCTGCTCCCATGTCTGATGGTCTTATGGATACAGCAAAGGCTATGGTCCAATGTCCCAACTGCAGTACTGGAAGCTTTTGTTTTAGAACTAGTCTCACCCTTAGCCAAGCTGTGCTTGTGCAGTTACAATATGGACATGCTCATAAAAAAATTCCAAAATAACTTGAAGTTCCTAGGTATTTTGTCAATTTTTGGCATTAATGCCTCTTTGATGATATAGAAAATTCAACCAGAGTTCCTGCTCCTGTTTGCTTTTCAGTGTCTCCTGTTAGAATACACTGGTGTATGGACACAATGTAAGAACATGAATGCTTTGGTATAATAATTGACAATATTGGAAACTATCTTTGTATGCCCTGTCTTCAAAAAGTAGGACTAATCCAGTCTAACTAATTACTACCTCATCAATCTACTCTCAATCATCAAAGTGATGGAAGATGTCATCCATACTTATATCAAGCGGTACTTTAGTCAGTAACAAACTGCTCACTGAAACTCAGTTTGGGTTCTGGTAGAGTCACTTGAATCCAGACTTCATTGCAATCTTTGTCCAAGTTTGGACAAAAGAGTTATGTTCTAGTGGCATTGAGACAGTGACTGCAAGGCAGCATTTGACCATGTGTAGCATTAAGGAGCTCTATGAAAAATGAAGTCGATGGAAATCAGGGTAAAACCTGCAATTGGTTAAAATCATACCTAACTCAAACAAGAGGATTGGAGTTGTTGGAGACCGATCATCTCTATCCCATGAGGACATTGCTGTAGTTATTCCTCAGGCCTGACCATCTTATTCTGCTTCATCCAATTAGCTTCCCTGCGACAAAGTCTGAAGTGAGAACATTCACTGATGATCTCAGAGTACCATTCACAATTCCTCAGATACTGAAGCACCCATGCCCACATGCGGCAAGATATGGACAACATTCAGGCCTGGGCTGGTGAGGTTTTTTTTTATTCATTCACGGGATGTGGGCATCGCTGGCTAAGCCAGCATTTACTGTCCATCCCTAATTGCTCAAAGGACAGTTGACAGTCAGTGGTAAGCAAAATTCCTGCCACAGAAATGCCAGGCAATGACCATCTCCATCAAGACAAAATCTAACTACCTTTTTGACATTCAATACCATTCTTGAATCTCCCATCATCAACATCCTTAATATTATCATGGACCAGCAACTTAGCTGGACCAGCCACATAAGTACCGTAGCCACAAAGCAGATCGGGACTGGCAACTGTACAATGGATATCTCGGCTTCAACTTCCTAATTTCTTTTCATTATGTACAAAGCACAAATCAAAAGTGTGATGCAATACTCTCCACTTGGCTGAATTAGTACAACTCCAAACATCATTCAAGCAGCATGATACCACCCAGGACAAAACAGCCCATTGATCAATACTCTCTCCACCTCCTCAAATGTTCATTCTTTCTTTCTGTCACTAGCACTAGTAGTGGCAACATGTACATACTACAAACTACGAAATTTGTAAAGGCTCCTTCAATGTGTTCCAAACTCATGACCTGTACCTTCCAGAAGGAGGACTGCAGGTGTATTAGAACACCCCTATTTCCAAGTAAGACAACATTCTGATTTGGAACTGTATTGCTGTTTCTTTACCATTGCTTGGTCAAAGTTCTGGAACTCCCTCATTAAAAATACTGACAATGTACCCAAAACACATGGCCTTCAGTGGTTCCAGAAAGTGGCTTACCACTCCTTTTAATGAACAATTGGGATGGGCAATATTGCACAATGCCCAAATATTGTGGTTAAAATGGCTGTACAGTAAATTCCCCATTATCAGCATGTATTGGGAATATTGGGGTGTTGGTTACATGTATCTGCTCGTTGCATGAGAAATACTATTTTAGAAACCCAATGCACTACCCTCCAGTATTCTGAGTAAAACATCTAAATCAACATGTCAAAAAGGAAGCTGGTGACAGCTGGGAGAGCCACCACATGGTGGGTGAGCATATACGCTAGCTTAAATAGATGTTTCTGAAGAAACTTAGTAAAGGTGGTAAATTTTCTTTGAAATTTTTGCTGGTTGCATGAGAGTTCTAGATGCTTGGGTAGCGGATAATGGGAAGTTAACTGTATTACATTTACACATCTTAACAGGAATTGTGCTGTTAGGATGACATTCATAATAACCAGGTACCTGCTGCCCATCTAGTAACCTGCAAACCTGCATTTGTCGATTGCCTAATTTCCAGCTAGTGGCAATAACCTTCAAAATACTGGTATGCAGAGTTTTTTGAAGTTGAGCTCCAACATGATTTACCTGATATTGGAAAATTGGATCAATGATCAGTCCCTGCATAACTGATTCTAATCCAACACTTTAGTAAATTAGATGCATAGTACTCCAGTTTGCTGTGGTCAATTGATTGATGAGTTTGAAGTTGAGATTTTTTTTCACCCTGTTTCAAATAGCCCTTCTATTTGATGCTTTAATGGGTAGAAATTTACATAATGAACAATAATAGGGCAATTCTTTTCTTAAATCCATACTGAACATTTTAATTAAACCACGAGTAATTGTGACTCCTGTCATAGTGAAGGATGGGAAAAGGTTCAATTAGGCTAGAGAAGTCTATACCAATGGCAGGTGACAGCATTTAAGTGCAAAATATGTTATTTTCTGTTACACTGATTGGACATTCTCTATCATTGACAATGTTGACATAATATTGGTAAAATTGCATGCTCAAAAGAACCAGCTGTTGGATTATTTTTCAAGTGTCAACCTTTTAAGTTTAATTTGGGAAACTCTGTTTCTTACTGTAATGATACAAAGCTACAAAGAGTGCAGTTTAGTTATATCCTAAGTGGGGTATTGTACATGATTAACTTTTGAGCATGAAAACATTATTGCCAGCAGACTTCTGCTGCACGCAAGGAGAAACCACAATCGGTTCTTGCACAGTTATAACCCTATGTATCATTGGTTATCGTGTCAGAATTTAGTGTATGTAATTTCTACACTTTGCAGCTGAGATAAACTCTCATTACTTGGGTTGTACTAATTGCAATGCAACCCCTCACAATTAGTAGTTGTAGTGATCCACACAGGTATCAACAAAAGAGGTAGAAAGAGGAAATAGGTTCTGCTGAGGGAATATGAGCAGCTTAAGGGCTAACTTAAAAAGCAAAACCAAAAAGGTATTCTCTGGATTATTACCTAAGGCATAAGCAAATTGGCACAGGGTCAACAAGATTAAAGTGGAAAATGTGTGGCTCAAAGATTGGTGTCGGACAAACGGTTTCAAAATCATGGGACACTGGCATCATACTGGGGAAGAAGGGAACTGTTCTGATGCAGTGAGCTTCATATGAATCATGCTGGGACCAGAGTAATTGTGAATCACATAAGTAGGGCTATGGATAGGGCTTTAAACTAAATAGTGGAGTGTGGGTTCAGTGGCATGAAAAAGTGGCTCAGCAAAAGTTAAAGTTTCCAGAATAAGTAAAACAACAGAGAATATCAAAGGGGTCAGGAATCTAACTTCAGGCACAGTAGACAAGTGGAGAAAGGGGACCAGTCAATCCAGGACTGAGGGTGTTGTACGCAGCTGCATGCCGTACATGTAACAAAGTAAATGAACTTGTAGTGCAGATTGCAATTGGTAGGTAGAATGTGGGTATCACAGAGGCACGGTTGCAAGCGGATCAGGACTGGGTACTAAATATCCAAGGATATATGTCCTATTGAAAGGACAAGATGATGGGCAGAGGAGTGGGGTTGCTTTGTGAGTTAGAAATGAAATTTAAATCTATAGCAAGAAGAGACGTAGAGTCAGAAGGTGTAGAATCTGTGTGGGTAGAGTTGAGGAACCAAAATGGCAAAAAGAACCTAACAGAAATTGTGTAAAGGACTCATAGCAGTGGTCAGGATGTGGGGAAGAAAATAAATCTGGAAATAGAAAAGGCATGTAAGAAAGGCACTATTGTGATCATCATGGGGGACTTCAGTATGCAAGTGGACTGGAAAAATCAGGTTGGTGGCAGATCCCAAGAAAAGGAATGTCTACGAGATTTTTTTTTTGGAGCATATTGTGTTAGAGCCCACGAAGGAACAGGCAATTCTGGATTTAGTGATGTGTAATGAAGCAGACTTGATTAGGGAGCCGTAGGTGGTCGTGGTTGTGGGAGGTCAATCATCTCAGCTCCAGGACATCTCTGCAGGAGTTCTTCAGAGTAGTGTCCTCAGCCCAACCATCTTCAGCTGCTTCATCAATGACCTTCCCTCCATCATAAGGTCAGAAGCGGGGATGTTCGCAGATGATTGCACAATGTTCAGCACCATTCGTTATTCCTCGGATACTGATGCAGTCCATGTTCAAATGCAACAAGATCTGGACAATATCCAAGCTTGGGCTGACAAGTGGCAAATAACATTCATGCCACACAAATGCCAGATTATGACCATCACCAATAAGAGACAATCTAAACACCGCCCTTTGGCACTCAACGTTGTTACCATCACTGAATCCCCTACCCATTGACCAGAAACTCAACTGGACTCACCACATAAACACAGTGGCTACTAGAACAGGTCAGAAGCTAGGAATACTGTGGCGAATAACTCACCTCCTGATTCCTCAAAGCCTGTTCACCATCTACAAGGCATAAGTCAGGAATGTGATGGAATACTCCCCACTTGCTTGGATGAATGCAGCCCCAACAACACTGAAGAAGCTTGACACCATCCAGGACAAAGCAGCCTGTTTGATTGGCACTACATCCAGAAGCATCCACTCCCTCCACCATTGACGCTCAGCAGCAGCAGTGTGCACTATCTACAAGATGCACTGCAGAAATTAATCAAAGATCCTCAGACAATACCTTTCAAGCCCACGACCACTTCAATCTAAAAGGACGACAGCAGATATATGGGAACACCACTGCCTTTAAGCTCCCCTCCAAGCCACTCGCTATTCTGACTTCGAAAAATATCACAGTTCCTTCACTGTCGCTGGGTCCAAATCCTGGAATTCCCTCCCTAATGGCATTGTGGGTCAATCCACAGCAGGTGGACTGCAGTGATTTAAGAAGACATCTCACCACCATCTTCTCAAGGGCAACTAGGGACAGGCAATAAATGCTGGCCAGACAGCATCGCCCATGTTCCAGAAATGAACTTAAAAAAAGGTGAAGGAAGCCCTAAGGACTAGTAACCAAAATAGAATAGAATTCATCTTGAAGTTTAAGAGGGAGAAGATTGAATTAGATATAACGGTATTAGAAGTGAGTAAAGGTAACTACAAAGACACGGGGGAAGAGGAGGCCAGAGTTGATTGAAAGGAGAGCTTAGCAGTTAAGAAGGTGGAGCAGCAATGGCAAGCATTCCTGGGGGTATTTCAGAAGGCACAGCAATAATTCGTCCCAAGGAAGATGAAACATACTAAGGGGAGGATGAGGCGATCGTGGCTTCATAAAGAAGTCAGGGACAGCATTAAAAAACAAAAGAAAAAGCATAAAATGAGATGAGGATTAGTGGGAAGCCAGAAGATTGGGAAGCTTTTAAACACCAGAAAATAACTTAAGAAAAAAAGTAGGGTGGGGAGGGGGTAAGAGAAGATGCAATATGAGAGTAAGCTAGCTAATAATATAAGGTTGCAAGAGGTTTGTTTTAGATATCAAACAAGTAAGTAAGGGGCAAGAGTTGACACTGGACTGCTGGAAAATGAGGCTGGAGAAGTAATAATAGGATACAAAGAAATGGCAGAGGAACTGAATAAGTACATTGCATCAGTTTTCATAGTGAAAAACACTGGCAGCGTACCAGAACTTCAAGAGAGCTGGGGGCAGAGGTGAGTGCAGTGGCTGTCATGAAGGAGAAGGTGCTAGGGAAGCTGAAAATTCTGAAGGCAGATAAATCACGTGGACCAGATGGACTACACCCCAGAGTTCGGAAGGAGATAACAGAGGAGACTGCTGGTGATCTTTCAGGAATCACTGGAGTCAGGGAGAGTCCTGGAGCACTGGAAAATGGCTAATGTAACACCCCTTTTTAAGAAGGGAGGGAGGCAGTTAGCTTGACCTCGATTGTTGTTAAGATTTTAGAGTCTATTATAAAGGATGAGATTGTGGAGTACTTGGAATTGCAGGGTAAAATAGGGCAGAGTCAGCACAGCTTCATCAAAGGGAGGTCATACCTGACAAATTTATTAGAATTCTTTGAGGAAGTAATGAGTGAGTTAGACAAAGGAGAGCCAGTGAACATGATCTATTTGAATTTACAAAAGGCCTTTGACAAGGTGGCACACAGGAGCCTGCTAAATACAGGAAGAGTCAATGGTGCTAGGGACAAGGCACTGGCATGGAGAGAGCATTGTCTGACTGACAGAAAGCAGAGAATAGGAATAAAGAAGTTTTTTTCAGGATGGCAGCCGGTGACTAGTGGAGTTACGCAGGGTTCAGTGTTCAGACCACAACTATTCACGTTATGCATTAATAATCTGGACAAAAGAACTGAGGACATTGTTCCTAAGTTTGCAGATGACACAAAGATAGGTGGATGGACAGGGAGAGTTGAGAAAGCAGGGAGACTACAGAAGGACTTGGGATGTTAGGCAGGTGGGCAAAGAAGTGGCATGTTTAATACAATGTGGGAAAGTGTGAGGTTACGCACTTTGGTAGGAAGGATACAGGTGTATACTATTTTATAAACAGGAAAAGGCTTCGGATCTCTGAAGCACAAAGGGACTTGGAAGTCCTACTTCAGGACTCTCTTAAGATTAACATGCAGGTTCAATTGCCGGTTATGGAGTCATAGAGTAATACAACATGGAAGCAGACCTTTAAGCCCAAACTGGTCCATGCTGACCATGGTGCCCACTCAGCTAGTTCCAATTGCCTGCATTTGGTCCATATAATTTTAAACCCTTCCCATCCATGTACCTATCCAAATGTTTTTTACATGTTGCTGTTGTACATGCCTCAACCTCTTTCTCTGGCAGCCCATTCCGTATGTATACCACTCTGCGTGAAGAAGTTGTCCCTGGGGTCCTTCTTAAATCTTTTCCCTCTCACCTTAAACCTATGCCCTCTAGTTTTCAATTCCCCATCCCTGGGGAAAAGACTATATGCATTCATCCTATCTAGACCCCTCATGATTTTCTACAGCTCAATTTGGTCACCACTCATTCTCCTATATTCCAAGGAATGAAGTCCTATCTTGGCCAACCTCTCCCTATTGCTCAGGCCTACTAGTCCTAGCAACATCCTCATAAATCTTCTTTGCACACTTTCTAGTTTAACCATGACTTTCCTATAACAGAGTGACCAAAACTGTACACAATACTCCAAGTGCAGCCTCACCAGCGACTTATACAACTGTAACGTAACTTCCCAACTCCAATACTCAATGCCTCGACCGATGAAGGCCAACCCTATGTACTTATACTCCTAGGTCCCTCTGTTCCACGAGACTCCTCAGGACCTTACCATTTACTGTATAGGTCCTAACTTGGTTTGACTTTCCAAAGTGCAACACCTCACACTCATCTGTATTGAATTGTATTTGCCAGTCCTCAGCCCACTTCCCTATCTGATCAAGATCCCTCTATAATTTTTGATAACCTTTCTTGCTATGAACATTACCTCTTTATTTTGTATCATCCACAAACTTACTAATCATGCCTTGTACATTCACATCCAGATCATTTATGTAAGTAACAAATAACAAAGGTGCCAGCACGGACGCCTGAGGCACACCGCTAGTCACAGGCCTGTCCGAGAAACAACGTTCAACCGTCACCCTCTGCTTCCTACCATCGAGCCAATTTTGAATCCAATTAGCTGGCTCTTCCTGCATCCCATGCAACCTAACCTTCATGAATAGACTGCCATATTGGAACTTGTCAAAGGCCTTACTAAAGTCCATATAGAAAGTTAACATTCATTTCCAGTCGGCCGGAATACAACAGCAGAGATATACTGCTGAGGCTATATAAGGCTTTGGTCAGACCACATTTGGAATATTGTGAGCAGTTTTTGACCGAGGAAAGATGTGTTAGCGTTGGAGGGGTTCTACTGGAGGTTTACAAGAATGATCCCAGGGATGAAGTTCTTGTCATATGAGAGGCCTGGATACACAACTGGCTTGATGGTGGGAAGCAGAGGGTAATGGTGGAAGGATGCTGTCAGACTGGAGGCCTGTGACTAGTGATGTGCTTCAGGGGGCAGTGCGGGGCTCATTACTGTTTGTTATCTATATCAATGATTTGGATGAGAATGTGCAAGGCATGATTAGTAAGTTGGCAGATGATACTAAAATAGACGATATCATGGACAGTGAGGAACATTATCAGAAATTGCAGCGGGATCTTGATCAGCTGGAGGAGTGGGCTGAGAAATGGCAAACCGAGTATAATATAGATAAGTGTGAGGTGTGGCATTTTGGAAAGTCATATCAAGGTAGGAGTTTCACGGTGAATGGTGAGGCCTAAGGAGTGTAGTGGAACAGAGGGACCTTGGATTTCAGGTGTACAGTTCTCTGTAAGTGAAGTCACAGATAGACAGGGCAGTGAAAAAGGTTTTTGGCATGCTGGCCTTCATCAGTCAGGGCATTGAGTATAGAAGTTGGGAAGTTATGTTGCAGCTGTTCAGGAAGTTGGTCAGGCTGCACTTGGAGTATTTTGTTCAGTTTTGGTCACCTTGCTATAGGAAGGATGTTATTAAACTGGATAGAGTGCAGAAAAATTTACAAGGATGTTGCCAGGACTCAAGGAACTGAGTTATAGGGAGAGGCTGGATAAGCTAAGACTTTTTTTCTTTAGAGCGTAGGAAACTGCGGGGGGATATTATAGAAATGTATAAGATCCTGAGAGAAATGGATAGGTGAATGCACTCAGTCTTTTTCCCAGGGTTGGGGAATCGAGGGTAAGAGGGAAAGAATACATGGGAACCTGAGGGGCAACTTTTTCAACACAGAGGGCAGTACGCAAGTGGAATGAGCTGCCAGTGGAAGTTGTTGAGGTGGGTACATTAACAACATTTAAAAGACATTTGGATGAATACATGGATAGGAAAGGCTTAGAAGGATATGGGCCAAGTGCAGGGAAATGGGGATAGCATTGATGGATATTTTGGTTGGCATGGACCAGTTTGGGCCCGAGGCCCTGTCTCTGTGGTGTAGGACTCGATGACTCTATGGATAGAGTGGATGTGGAGAGGATGTTTCCACTGGTAGGAGAGACTAGGACTTGAAAGCACAGCCTTAGAGTGAAGGGATGACCCTTTAGAACTGAGATGAGGAGGAATTTCTTCAGCCAGAGGCTAATTAATTTGTGGAATTAATTGCTGCAGAGTGCTGGGGAGGCTAAGTCATTGAGTTTAATTAAGACAGAGATAGTTAGGTTCTTAACTGATAAGGGGATCAAGAGTTACAGGAGAAGATAGGAGAATGAGGTTGAAAAACATATGAATCACGATCGAATGACAGAGCAGACTCGATGGGCCGAATTCTGCTCCTATATGTTATGATCTTACAATTCAAGATGGCAGCTCACCATCACCTTTTCAAGTACAATTAGAGGTGGACAATAATTGCTTACCAGCCAGGGAAGCCCACATCGCCTGAATGAATAGCAAACAGAATTATGCTGGCCAAAAATCTTGGCTTAGCCAGCAATGAACAAGTCCCCTGATTAAATCAAAAATGAGGAGGTATAGTTTACCCTTGTCAGTTATATTGAATTTCATTTTTGACTTTGATAAGAACTATTTCAATACTGTGGCACTGGCGAAAATCCTGATTGGAGGGATTCAAAAATGGACTGCTGGCAAAGATGTCCAAGGTTTTGAGAAGTATCAACATGTTTAAGGACTTGACAAAAAAGGGAAACTGGAGACAATATAGTGATTTACAAGGATGTTGAGGTGAAAAGGTTTTTTTTAAGGATAGCAGTTGTTCACATGCGTGGTGTATAAATGCATTATATTTTAGGACTATAACTTTGAATAATGATAGAGTTACAGCTTACGACTGCTTCTTTAAATTTTGGGTAATGGAAGGGCCATGTTTGCTGGCATCTGTTTAATAGTACCCTAGGTAGTTTAATTGTTAAAGATTAAAGGAAGGCTCAATTTGTTATTTTGGGGGGCAGATGTAAGGCATATATTGGAAGGCAGATGTAAGGTATTTATGCTAGAATATATTTCTCAGTTACAATAAGTAGACCCTAAGTCTCCCAAAGTACCAGAAAGGTATTATAAGTATCAAGTTCCAAACCGCTGTGTTGTCAATTATCCCTTTATTTACCGGATGAAAGGAAATCAGAATCAAAAATATCTGATTAACATTTCTGCTTCAATACGTCAATACAAAGCTAACGTATTTTCTATTGCAATACAGAAAAAGTAAAAGAAGCCATTTGGAATTAGGTTATGGATTTTTCTACACACAGCGAAACATCACAGATAGACAAATATTTGCAGTTTTGTCTTGAGTGGTCCGCAGCCAACTGAGAGATAGTGAGCAAATGAATTAGGCAGAACTGCACATTAAGCAAAGAAAATGTTGATTATCAATCTGCAAACAGACTGTTGATGGGAGCCCATGCTTAGAATGAGGATTCACTAATTAGTAATTTTAAAAAAGACTGGAAATTTTGGCCAGCGTGGATCGAGAGGAATATTTCGCTCCCATAAGAGGCAATTCTGGAATTGGAAGGTACTGGGCTAGGAATGTAGGAGGGAGGCCACCAGTTGGAGGCTGGGAGCATTGTGAACTATTTTCTATAAGAACTATAACTTTGTAGAGAGCATGGTATGTGA
The DNA here is from genome assembly GCF_021869965.1 of Rhincodon typus. NCBI lineage: Eukaryota > Metazoa > Chordata > Chondrichthyes > Orectolobiformes > Rhincodontidae > Rhincodon > Rhincodon typus. Next base: position 28,851,922 of record NC_063353.1, on the reverse strand, counting down.
TAAATTGTAAGGAATCTTTTATTTGTATAGTTTAACTCATAAGTTGCCTACAAAAGAAAATAATTTAGTGGGTTTTTTTGTCATTTGATGCAGTAAAAGCTTAAAATGTGAAACTTTGTCCAATTCTTTCAGCTATTTACTGAAAGTTCAAATTTCTCTTTTGAAATTATTGGTCTCTGTGGAGATTTTAACTGGTTAATGATGGTAGATTTAAATTCAAATTAAATTTAATGATGGTAGATTCAGCACCTGAAGAGAGAACATTAACAATATTTAGCTAACATAGAATCGGAGAATTCCTACAGCGTAGAAGTAGGCCATTTGGTCCATCAAGTCCACGCCAGCCCTCTGAAGAGCATCCCACCCATACCCACTCCGTCCCTGTAACTCTGCATTTTTCATGGCTAATCCACCCAGTGTGAACATCTCTGGATACTGGGCAGTTTACCATGGCCAGCCCACCCAACCTCCACATCTTTGGACTGTGGGAGGAATCCAGAGCACCCCTGGAGGGGACCACGCAGACTTGGGGAGAATATGCAAACTCCACGCAGACAGCCGAGGGTAGAATCAAACCCAGATTCCTGGAGCTGTGAGGCAGCAGTGCTAACCACTGGGCTATTGTTCTGCCCCTGGGACCAGGAAAGACAGATGGATGGGTCACAATTTAATGGGAATAAGTTTAAGAAGTTGGAGGTAAGTATCATTGGCAAAATGAGCTCCAAGTTAGTGGAGATTGCACAAAATCTAGAGAAAGATGCAAATTTCTGCCAGATACCATGATCATGGTACATTGTCTTAAGAGTTTCCATTGTATTGTAAAACCATCATTAAATCATGAAAGAAATTTCTGTGCAATATTGCTTGAAATTTGAAAGTCATACTGACCTTTATTTTGGCAATCGATTCTTGACTTTGGGAAAAGGTAGATATTGCATTTTGTGGAGTCAGCAGTATTTTGGATCGGTATAGGATACTCATCATTATCATCATCCTGGCAGAGCATGTTCACATTGATTGTCTTTAACTTATGACCAGAAAATCGTTTTGGAGCTTTGCATTTGGCCAGATTACCTAAATTTCGTTGACCAGGGATCTGCAACTTCCTGATCATTTGATCCAGCTTACAATTGCAATTCCATGGGTTATCATAGATGCGCAGATATTTTAGTTTAGGGATAGGCATAAAAACCTCCTCTGACATGAACTGTAATTGATTATGCTGCAATAATAAAGTATTCAGTTCATCCAATCCCTCAAATGCACCTTCTTCAATATTTGCTATAGCATTTCGTTGTAAGTCGAGGCTCTTCAAATTCTTTAATGTTGAAAACATCAAGGCCTTTAACCTATGGATCTTATTTCCCGCTAACTGTAAATGAACAATGTCCCTTGGCAAATTAGGAGGAATTGTAATAAGTTGCTTATCTTGACAATCCAATATTTTCTCATCTTCATACAAACTCTCACTGCATATGGAGCTTAGGAATTGATCAAATCTTTTGACGTGAGTAGAGCGCTTTTTGAGACATTTCTTGCCACAGTCCCTCATTCTGTTTCCATGGCGACCATTCTTAATTTTCATGAACTCTACTGCTCTACATAGGAGTAGCAACAAAATAATCCTAATTACTTGCATCCTGATATTCAGATGGTTCCAGCAACTGAGTGATGATTTCGTAGTATACAAGAATCCAAAGACACGTGAGAACTAAGGTAGCCTCAAATAATTTGGGTTTTGGACTGACTTAAACCACTTGTTCCATGCAAGGCAGTCTGTGAAGAAAAAAAGTATAGTTACAAAACCATTACAGCAAGGTAGAAAAGCACAGGTTAGAAATGTGACTGAAATATAGATTATATAGCAGATAGCGTATAGCTGAAAAAAGACACGTTGACTTTGAATGAGAGATTTATTATGTATTTAGTGAAGTTATTAATTGTATTTCCAAACCACTTCCACAAAAGCAACCACACTCAACTTGCCTGTTTTAAATTTAAACAAAGCTTGACAGTTACCTGTCAGTCATTATTAATTTGATGCATTCTCCAAAAACTCTACTAATTAGAATCCATTTGCCAACCAATAGCCATTCTCTTTTCAATCAATAGAAAAATATTGATTTCTCCATTGGTATTTCTTGTAATTAACCTAATGAGTGAAATATGAAAAATTTTGAGAAACTGTGTCTTTTTTCAGCAATGCTCAAGTTCTGTACTCCCAAACTGTAAACAAGTAAAACAATAGGGTATTAAATTAACAATACATTGAGAAAATAGGGCTGTTATTTATCTTAGTCAATAGTGCGAAATGAACATTAACAAATTAACAGGAGTTTTCTAATGGCTTCAAGAAAGCCAAACCATTTTTGGCAGTGGCTGTATGCCAGGCCTGGAAAAGTGATTGAAGCAGCCTTAGCACCACTTATGATCAGGCCATCTAATTTCAAGAAGTAGTCTTTAATGAGTCATTAATATCACTGGACTGGTAATCCAGAGGCCCAGTTGAATATTTTGGATTCTCCTCATCAGCGAATCTATTTGACATGGGTTCAAATCTCACTACCAGAGCTGGTGGAATTTTAAAAATGCTGGGTGACTTTGAAACCATCCTTGACTGTGGAAACTCCACAGATCTCTGATATCATTTCGGGAAGATATTCCTGCTGGTCTGACCTGCATGTGACTACAGACCCACGGCAACGTGGTTGACTTTGAGATGCCCTCAGAAATGGCCTAGTAAACCACTCAGTTGGATCAAAAAAAATTTAAAGGAACGAATGAAATCAGACAGATCATCCACCACTGACTCAGGTAGCGGAAACAGCAATGGCGAACACATCCCTGTCATAGAACCATAGACTTATATGGGATGGAAATAGACCCTTCAATCCAACTAGTCTGCGCTGACCAGATATCCTAAACTGATCTAGTCCTATTTGCCAGCATTTGGTCCGTATTCCTCTAAACCCTTCCTATTCATGCACCCATCCAGATGCCTTTTAAATGTTGTAATTGTACCTGCTTCTACCATCTCTGGCAGTTCGTTCCATCCAAGCACCACCCTCTGCAAGAAAAATTTGTCCCTAAAGTTCCTTTTGAATCTTTCCCCTCTGACCTTAAACCTATGCACTCTAGTTTTGGACTCCCCTACCCTGGGAAAAAGACCTTGGCTATTGCCTCTCATGATTTTATAAACCTCTATAAGGTCACCCCTCAGTCTCCAACACTCCAAGGAAAACAGCCCCAGCTATTCAGCCTGACCCCATAGATCAAACCCTCTAATCCCGGAAACATCCTTGTAAATCTTTTCTGAATCCTTTCAAGTTTAACATCTTTCATACAGCGGGGAGACCAGAATTGAATGCAGTAGTCTAAAAGTGGCGTAACCAATGTCCTGTACAGCCGTAACACAACATCCCTTATACTGCTGTAGGAATTCACTAAATCCCAGCTGTCTCTGCCTGACGTAAGCCTTATATTTTTGAATAAGAAAATTTTTCTTGTACGTACTTAACAAATTCCTCTCCATCCAACCCCTTAACACTATGGCAGTCCCAGTTATGTTTGGAAAGTTAAAATCCCCTACCAGTCTAACCCTATTATTCTTACTAACCTTGCAAATTTTCTTAACACCTAGGTTTTTGGTTTGTGCCAAAATTGGGACATCTATAAGCAGCCATAATTAGTCAAAGTCACACAATTTTACTCTATAGAAAATTTCCCAGACAGAAACATTACCATCCCTGGACATGTTCTGTCCCACTATCAGGACCAGAGGTGCCAACATAATGGAAGGGGATCTTGCTACAAGTCCTCAACATTGACTCTGTACCCCGTGAAGTCTAATGGCAACAGATCAAATATAGACAAGAAAACCTCCTGTTGATTAACATGTACACCATCCATATCCCCTCATCTAATGAATCAGTACTCTTCCTGGTTGAACACCACTTGGAGGAAGGAGCAAGAGTAGCAAGGGCAGAGAATGTACTATGACCAGTGAGCTTCAATGTCCATCACCAACAGTGGTTCAGTAGCACCAATGCTTTCTAAGCTGATTTATGTCGTTTAGGACTCAATATGATACTGGATCGGTGGGTAGGTGATGAATGAACAATGAGAGGGAAAACTTGTCTTGGCCTTGTCCTCACCTTGTCGCTGATGCATCTGCCCACGACAGTTATGATAGGAGTGATGACTGCATAGTCCTAGTGAAGACAAATTCTCATCTTCATAGTGAAGATACCTTCAATTTTGTTGTGTTGCACTACTACCTAAATGAAATAGAATGCAAAGAGTTCTAGAAACTCAAGGCTATTCATCCATGAGGCACTGTGGGCAATTACCAGCACCTGAATATATTCAAGCACAATCTGTAACTTTGGCCTGGCTTACACCCACTCTGCTATTACTACCAAGTGAGGGGATCAACTCCTAGTTAACCATGCAAGTCAGCAAAGTTAAAAATGAGATATCAACCTAGTGAAGCTTTAACACGGGAGTAATCGCCAAAGAGCAGGAGCAACATTCACTAGACAGAGCTAAGCGATGCTGCAAGCAATAGATCAGATCCCAGCTGTGCAGTCCTGCCACATCCAATCATGAATGGTCATGGACAATTAAACATCTGCACAAATATCTCCATCCTCAGTGACAGAAGTGTCCGGCATATAAATACAAAAGGCCACACTGAAGCATTTTCAACCATCTTCAGTCAGGAATGCTCAGTGGAAGATTCACTTCAGCTTTCTCCTGAGGTCCTTAGAATTACAGATGTCAGTCTTTAGTCTTTTTGATTCATACAATGAAATATGAAGGCGGCATTGAATACTACAAAGTCTGTGGGCCCTGAAACATTCATATTATGAAGACTTGTGTTCTGGAATTAGCCACTCCCTGAGCCAAGTAACTCCAGTACAGCAACAACAGTGGCATCTATCTGGCAATGTGTGAATATTTCCTCACACATGTCCAAATCCAGCCCACCCAATTACTATCCCATCAGTTTGCTCTTAATCATCAGTAAAGTGACGGGAAGATGTTGTTGACAGTGCTCTCAAGTGGAACTTGCTCTGCAGTAACTGGCTTGAAGACACTCAGTTTGCCACTCAGCTCCTAACCTCATTACTATCTTGGTCCAGACATTGATAGAAGAACTGAACTGCAAAGGTGAGCTGATAATAATTGCCCTTGACATCAAGGCAGCATTTGTTACATATGGCATCAAAAAGCCCTTGCAAAGCTGGAATCAGTGAAAGTCGGGGGAAGATTCTGTGCTGGTTGAAGTCATACCTCATACAAAGGAAGATGATTGTGGTGTTGGAGGTCAATTAACTCAATATCAGGATATTACTACAGGATTTCCTAAACCACCTTCAGTTCCTTCATCAAAGATCTTCTTCCATCTTAAGATCAGACGTGGAGACGTTTCCACATAATTCACCAATGTTTAGCACTATTTAAGACTGCTCTTATACTGAAGCACCCAATGTCCATGTGCAAAAAGACATAGATAACATTCGGCTTGAGTTGATATATGGTGCAAATGTGATTTGCCATTGCCAGACAATGACTATTTCCAACATTCAGCGGCAGTACCATCAACAAATCCCCACCGTCAACATTCTCAGAATCTTCATTGACCAGAATATGAACCAGAACAGCCATACACATGTGGCTACAAGAGCACATTCATCTCTTGATTTCCCAAAATGTGTGTCCATCTACAAGTTATAAGTCAGGAGTGTGATGAAATACTCACCACATGCTTGGATGAGTTTAGTTACAATAATGCTCAAGAGGACATTTTTTTCTTTATTCATTAACAGGATAACTAGGCAGCATTTATTCCCCATCCCTAATTGCCCAGAGGGCAGGTGACAGTCAACCACATTGCTGCGGGTCTGGAATCACATGTAGGCCAGACCAGGTAAGATGGCAGTTTCCTTCCCTAAAGGACATCAGTGAACCAGATGGGTTTTTTGGACAGTCGACAATGGATTCATGGTCATCATTAGATTCTTAATTCCAGATATTTTATTGAATTCAAACTCCACCATCTGCTGTGACGGGATTCGAACCTGGTCCCCAGAATGGTATCTGGGTCTCTGGATTAACAGTTCAGCGATAAAACATAGAACACAGAACAGTACAGCACAGTACAGGCCCTTCGGCCCATGATGTTGTACCGACCTATTATCCTACTCTAAGATAAAACTACCTTGCTACCCTGCATTTTACTGTCATCCATGTGCCTATCCAAGAGTCGCTTAAATGTCCCTAATGTATCTGACTCCACTACGACCTCTCGCAGCACATTCCATGCACACACCACTCTCTGTGTAAAGAACCTATCTCTGATATCTCCAAAATACCTTCCTCCAATCACTTTAAAATTATGCCCCCTCATAATACTCATTTCTGCCATGGGAAAATGTCTCTGGGTATCCACTCTATCTATGCCGCTCATCATCTGAGGTCATCATCTGAAACCACTAGGCCATCACGTCCCCATAGGATGACACTATTCAGGGTACCTCCATTTCCCCCAGTCTGTAGCTATTTGGGATCGGAAGTATGGGGTAAGGAGATAGCCACTGATGATCACCCCCTGTCCTTGCCTCCAGCCCCTTTGTTCCCCCTCTCTGCATAAATATCACCCCACAAAACCTGAAAAAAAAAGCAACAAAAACAAGGTTGCTGGAAAAGCTCAGCAGGTCTGGCAGCATCTGTGAAGGAAAAAACAGAGTTAACGTTTCAGTTCTGGTGACCCTTCCTCAGAACAGGAAAGAAAAGCAGTTGCCTTCTCATTGTTTAAAACTCTAAAGCTTAGGCCTACAGTAACAATCTCTGGGACCCAGAAGCTGCCAATAAGACTTCAGTATCCAGGCTTGTGATTCACTGAAAAGCTTGCCAGTCAATTCTTAAATAGCTGATCGAAGCTTAATCCAGTGAGCTTTCTTGCTGGCCGGGGTGGAAAGTGGGTACTGTAGCTAGTAAGCATGTCACTGGCATGTGTCCATAGCTGCCTGAGGAAGAAATGCCATAGGTCACTGGTACTCAGAGTACAGCTGGAAACTAGGCACATGCTCAACCTGAGGCAGTAAAGGACTCCATGGTGTTGGTCATTAATAACTTCACCAAAATGCACAAGCTGACACAAGTTTGTGGAGACATTCTATAAACTGGATCGCAGGTTGGATGAGTCCTCCAACACTAGCTGTACTGTGCTATTCCAATGAATGTGCATCTGTCCGTGTCCATGGACAGATTGGCGGCTGCTTTAGAAAACCTGATCCTGAAGAACGTTCACTAATTGCCATAGATGCACACAGATACACGCTGCATTGCGCTAGCTATTAGTGCTCAAAACCGACGGCAAGGTGACAAGGGAATTGGACTTCACTCCAGGTGCCCCTTCTTCACAAGGAGACAGGGTGATGCCAATAGGCACCTGGTCAGAGGAAGAACTACATTCAGGCCCCACTAGGTCGCCTCTCAGGACACTCCGGAGGTGCATAGACCCTCCACTCCTCCATGATTTTCAACCCTATGCAAGTTCAAGCTGAGAAGGTGAGCCTTCATCTGGCCAGGACACTCAGCATACCTGGATGCTCCTGCCACAGATGACCTAAGGGATGTCCGTCCAAAACACCCAGGACCAACAGGCTCCAATACAAGGTAGGGTTCCTCCACCCCAACTACCTACCCAAGGAGTACATCTAGATGTAGTGAGAGGAGAAAGGAAAAGGAAACATTATGCAATACAACATTGCATTTGGAAATACAAATTCACTGTACATCATCACCTTTATGATTGACTGTTGTTTTAGCTGCAGCTACAAGAGTTAAGGTAGTGAAGGTAGCCATCCTTAGTTTCACACAATGTTATAACCCTGTCTGAAGGATGGCTATTCTTTCCATAGTGCCTATATTAGAACTAAATTTTATCATGATTGAATGAGGAAACATTAGAATGCTTCCATCAGTTTGTAATGTTGACTTTAATTAAACAACAGGATAATCTGCATTTGCATTTGAGATTAAACAGGGATACTTACCTATCTAGTATCAACACATTTACAGTAAATGAACAATGACTTCACCAAACTCAGTTTCATTGAAAGCTGTTGCCAAAGAAGCCCCATTTAAGTTACTGCATCCAGTGCTTCTGTGCTGTAGGTTGATGAAGGTGACATACCTTCTGTTAAATGTCCTAATTTTTCAACTCAACTGTGATTCTTAGATCCTTATCATCAAGAACCTGCCCTCATTGCATGCTCCAGCTATCCAGAGCACAGCCTGGAAGGATTAATATGTGCCCTCTGTCTGTACAGTACTGCACTGAACCCCTAGATCTGTGCAAGCATGGAAACCTCACCTTGAGACACCATATGGCCCTCAATAGCCGTAGTGGAAGCAAGTGTTGCATTGTATATACACTGGATCTCATGGTATGAAATGCTGACCACTACCTGTCTGCAGACTATAATGCCTGAAATGCTCCAATGGTTGACATTTTTGTCCCAGTGTCGTGGAACATCCACATCTGTCAACACCCCTATGTCTCGCTCATCTGAGGAATGTTCTATCGAAGGTGAAAGACTGTGGGCTTTCTGCATTTTTTACACATCATGAGGGGACATCTTACTGGACATTTTAGGAGGCTAGAGGTTGCTTCTGGTCCTGAGCTTCCATATTCATAGGTTCCTCATTAATTTCTGTGGCCTCTCAGAGTTCGGTGGCTGAAGAAATGAGAACAGGTGCTGTGCCTGGATCTATTGTTAATGGTTCCAATGGCCTGGGTGGGGAATATTAGATACGAAGCAGGCTTCTCAATAATATGGTCAGTTAGCAGACGCAACAGAGAAAAATGATATTTAACCATCATTCTCTATATATTGCTACATGGAGGCCTCCATGTGGGTAGAGGCTGGCGGTGACCATCAATGCCCTCTGTTCTCGCAGTACACTATTCTGCCATGCTCTACTGTTTCTTACCCTTACATGTTAAGTCCATAATTATTGACCTGTCTATAGTCCAGCATGCTGCCTCTAAATTCCACAATTGACATCCCCAAATTCTCCACCCCAGAAGTGGCCCATGTTAACCTGTATTGACTTCCACTGAACAGACATCCAAGACTGACTGTGGTCTAACTCTCTGATTGACTTGACAGCACCAACTGAAGACTGACCATATTCTGATTAATAGTTATGCAGTTCCCCAATTGATTTAACATTAATCCCCTGCAGGACTAGCAGTGGCCCACCCCACAGCAGATCAACCTGGCAGCAGCTTTGCATTGTAAGGTGTTGGAGAACTCCAAAGTGCAGTACTAGTGGACGACTGTACTATAAGCGAGATGGAAATGTGCCATGATGACATGATGAGACTGATGTTTTGTGGATGCTAACCTCCATGTTTGGAGGGTGCAGATGGCCACAGTCCATGGAGCATACTCTGAGATGTTGGGGAATGCTGGCCAAGATGAATGCCTAAGGAAGACATTGACAAGTTGCAGCTGCCAAGTACCGCTTCAACTTTCATGTCGGAGTTGGTGCCGTCTAGTTTCTTTCTGATATCTGGGAGAATAGCAACCAACGTATAAGTGAGGTGAGATTAGGTAATTGTACAACGTTAAGGCATTTAATTAGCCCACTTGCTGCTTACTTGTAAGATTCTCAACATTGAGGAAAAAAGGACAGATTTTCATTAAGGTTTCAATGACTAGTTGAGAATCTCATTGTCCCATTCTTGCCATATTTTCCTAACTGACCCACCATTATCCACATTTGTTTAGGGCCTGAGAAAATTCTGCCCTATGCCTTTATGATGCCCACATCAAGTTCAACAATCCATCCCCAAAACATTACAAAAAGTCAATGGCAACAATTATAGGGTTAAATGGCTAGCCATCTGAATGTCCATTCATTGAACACAATCTTTGTTTATGAGGAATTGAATATTCAAATTTGCCCTTTGATGGAAACTTTAATGAGAAACCATATCTAAACAAAACGGAAATATAGGCAGTAACATGTTTCTATTGATTGAATTTTTAATATGCCAATTGAGGCAATTGAAATGCATTTTGGAAAAAAATTGTTTTATAATTTCTAAAGTACAAAGTTTGAAGCAAAAGCTTCAATTAATTATACATTTCACATTAATATAATAGGTTTATCTATTGAATTTTCTTTTGCTTCTTATAGGTACAAATTCCCACAATGCACAAATAGATTTTAATTGTTCAGCCATTGGACTTAGACTATGGTAGGCATGATAGAATTAATTACATAGGAATAAAGTGTAAAATAACTATATTCTCCATCTTATCACACACACACCAAAGCAGATCTGCTTATATCGTTCTTCCTAACCTTTTTCCTGCTGTGACCTATGATGTAAACTGTGGGTTTTATGTATTTTAAAATATTATTTATTGTAATTTCGGACTTCTGGCTTTTGAATGATTAAAAGGTATGTTTTCTGTACATCTGAAGTTACTAATTGACTTGCTAGTATTTCTGTAGCCATGATAATTTCTTTTTAAATAGTTTGGTGCTTAGCTTTAGAGTGAATTGGTTTTGAGCACCACTAATTAAATTTCGTTTATTGGGAAACCCTCACCTCATTTATATATATACTTTTCTCATACAAAATAAATATTTACAGTATACTTTACAGTTCTTTATTATATATTTCAGGTGACTGTCGAAATCTGCAGGATCTAAATTTAACTGAATGTGCACATGTAACAGTAAGTCAAAAACATATTGCTCAAAATGATGATCCATGCTAACGTACAAATACCTAGCCAAGAGATAATTCTTTATTCTTGGAGGAAATTTAACTCCTCCACTACTTAGGGTGGTGTGGTAGCTCAGTGGTTAGCACTGCAGCCTCATAGCACTAGCGACCCAGGTTCAATTCTGTCCTCAGCCAACTGTCTGTGTGGATTTTGCATGTTCTCCCTGTGTCTGTGGGGGGGCATGGGTTTCCTTTGGGTACTCTGGTTTCCTCCCACAGTCCAAAAATGTGCAGATTAGGTGGATTGGCCGTGCTAAATTGTCCATTGTGTGCAGGCTAAGTTGATTATGGGAAATGCAGGGGATGGGTAGATGCTCTGAGGGTTGGTTGGACTTGATGGGCTGAATGGCCTGCTTCCAGCTATTCTGTGTTGAGAATTATGTAAATTAACAATTAAAGTACTGAAGCTTCACTTTCTACTGTTTTGAATTCTTTTCCTGCTGTTGATAACTTAGGCAGTTGAAATGCAATGAGAATCCCATTACATAAATAGAAAACTGACTGTGTTTTAATTCGTACATCAGCAAGCTGTAACTTTCCTACAAAATCAGATTGATAGCTATCAGAAGACAAAGAAGCCATTAAGATAAATTTAGAAAAGAATTTTCTTTTGAGGAGCAACAATTTTCCACTTTAACTGAGACCACCTATCATCATAGAAAATCGTAGAATCCCTACAGTGTGGAAACATGCCCTTCGGCCCAACAAGTCCACACCGACTCTCAGAGCATCCCACCCAGACCCATCCCCCTATAAATCACCTGTTGCTTTCCAATGAATTGGGCAACTGATGAGCAGCATAAAAGGAGAGATCCAAGAGTTAAAGTTCTCAAAATAAGTCTAAAGGCCTCAAAATTAGCCTTTGAATGCCCAAAACCAACTGAGGATTAAAATCTAGTTGTGTATGTCACTAGTTCATCTCACCAAATTTGCAGCTTAGCTCAATACTCTTTTCAGCCAGTATCTTTACTACATGTACATTCCAACAGGGACCTCTAAATATATGAAAGGAAAATGCATGACTGACTGTCCCATACCTGACCCTGAATATATAGCTCAATTACCATATTCAATTTTGTAAATTAGACCAAATAAGTTAGGCAGGCAAAGGATTGGAACCTAAATGTTACTGTTTTATTACTGTACTGCATCCATCCATTGAACTGTCAGAGGCATTGTATGCCATTTTTGTTCTTAATGCTCAAATATATGAAATAGAAACAATGATAGACTTCTGCCGTACTCTGAAATGGCGCAGAAAAAGGTTGAGCCCTCGAGGCACCAGATATGATCACATTTTGGAAATTTGACTTTGTCTTGTAAGGGGGTCTTTACTTGGCACTTAGAAATCCTGCTGTGTTAGAGGTAATGATAATGGTGAGGGTAGGCACTCCTAATTCCAATAATCTAAAACGCCTAAAGTTCTTTTTTAAAATGTAGCATTTGCCCCTTTATGCAGAAAGCTAAAGGGGATAAAAGCAGGCTTTTTGGAGTTAGTGAAGTTTGGCTCTCTCCGTCCTGCCCAAGATGGCTGGTTGCTGCTGAAGCTTCCAACAGCATGGATAAAACAGTGCAAACAAATTCCCAGAGTGATGCCATTCCACTTAGCCAGCAAACTATGGCATAATTGGATCTCCATTATTTTCTTGAGGATGTAAAGGCAGTGCTCAAATGAACTTCAGAAGAATTTTGGTTTATTGATTTGCATTTAAGATCAACATTTTTAACATCTACTGGAATTATAATGGGGTTTCTATTATCTTCCTGTTGCCAGCCCTGCCTTGAAAGCCCACAGTTAAGCCTATAGTTAACCTGTGCATGTCACATTATCATACACATCTCTGCAGTCATTCCCTCCTTATTAGTGTCGATACCAATTTCCTATCCTCCTCAGCCACTGTTCTTCCCATCCAGCATGCCTGCAAAGGCTAATTTTTTCAACTAATTTCTTGACTTACTTTTTCAACCTACCATAGAATTAAATAAACTGCATAGCAGTAGGTTATTTAGCACAACTGATTTGTATCCAGTGCTAATAGTCCAAATGATCTTCCTCCCATTCCAATGACGTCTATCTAACTGCCCTAATCTTTTCTTACCCTTTCTTACATCAAGTACATCAAATGCAAAAACACTAACTGCCTCATCGCCCTATGTGAAAATTTCACATTTATAAACACTTTGTGGAAAGAAATTAGTCTTCAATGCTTTATTTGATCTGTTACAGATTATCTTACATTTATGTTTCCTTGCTTTGTGCTCGCCCAAAAGTATAAATAATTTGTGCATAATACCTTATTGATCATCTTATGCTCCTGAAAACCTATAACAGCTTTCCTCTCTTTCAAGAGAAATCTGCTAATTTTTCCATTAATTATATCCTCTCCACTATGGTAGTACCTCCAGTAAATATTTTCTGAACATATGCCATTGCTTCGAATTGTTTTTGTAGTATGAAGATCAGAGGTGCACACAGCATTCCGAGTCATCTACTTCTCTAGAATTAAAACTTGGTACTTTGGCATGATCAAGGAGTAAATAGCATTTTGTGGTTGTGACCGAATTGTTGTTTGCACGTAAACAAAAAGATGCTGTATTTGAGCTTTCAGAAATATTGTGTGGGCACAGTGGAAGGAAGTAGCCAAGGTCATAGGTGTCAACAATGTTATCCAACTTATGATATTTCAGGCCCAGATTTTTTGGCCATGATGGAGTGCCCCTGCATGTGTCATTGTCAGTTTTTGGAGGGGTGGGTTTGTGAACATGTTTCACATATGAGCGCAGCTTTTTTTTAAAAAAATTCATTCACAGGATTTGATCATTGCTTGTGGGCCAGCATTTATTGCCCATCCTTACTTGTCCTTGAGAAGGTGATGGTGAACTATCTTCTTGAACTGCTGCAGTTCATTCAATGTAAGTAGGCTCACAAAACCATTAAGAAGGGAGTTCCAGAATTTTGACCCAGCAACAGTAAAGCACAGTGATTTATTTCCAAGTCAGGATGGTGAATGGCTTGGAGGGGAATTTGTGGGTACTGGTGTTCCCATGTGTCTGCTGCCACTATTCTTATGGAAGATGGAAGAGGTCCTGGGTTTGGAAGGTGCTAAGGAGTCTTGATGAACTTCTGCAGAGTATCTTGTAGCTAGTGCACACTCCTGCCATTGCGCATCGATCGTGAAGGGAGTGAATGTCATGGTGCCAATATTTGTGGATGCAGGCTGCTTTATCATGGATGGTGTCAAGTCTTTTTGAGTATTGTTGGAACTGCATTCACCCAGACAAGTGGAAGGTATTTCATCACTCTCCTGCATTGTAGATGGTGGACAGGCTTTGAGCAGTTGGCAGGTAAATTACTCACTGCAGGATTACTGCAGGACACCTGTACTTGTATGCATAGTATTAGAAAATAGTTAGTCCAGTTCAGTTTCTGGTAACTCCTGGGATGTTGACAATGGCAGATTCAGTGATGCTGATTACATTGATTGTCAAGAGGTGATGGTTAGATTCTTTCTTGTTCAAGATGGTCATTTCCAAGCATTTGTGGGGCACAAATGTTACTTGCTTCTTGTCAGTCCAAACCTGGATATTGTCCAGATCTTGCTGCATTTGGACAGAGGCTGCTTCATTATCTGAGGAGTTGCCAATGATACTAAACATTGTACAGAACATCCCTACTTCTGATCTTATGATGGAGGGAAAGTCACTGATGAAGCAGCTGAAGCTGGTTGGACCTAGGACACTACCCTAAGGAACACCTACAGAGATGTCCTGAAGCTGAGCTGACTGTCTTCCCAACCACAACCATGCTTCTTTCTGTCAGATATTGCCAACCAGTGGAGACTTTCTTTCCCCCTGATTGCGATTTACTTCAGTTTTGACACACTCAGTCAGATGTGGCCTATATGTCAAGAGCAGTTTCACCTTACCTCTGGAATTCAGCTGTTTTGTCCATGTAATGAGGTCAGGAGTTGACTGACCATGGTGGAACCCAAACTGAGCATCAGTGAGCACTTAATAAGTGTCATTTGATAACAGTCTCAGTGACACCTATCATTTTGCTGCTGATTGACATTTACATGATGAAGAAATAAGGGGCCTGCTATTTGTGGACAGGGCAAAACTGGACTGCATGACACAACGTTGTCACTGAAGCAAAATACTGCAGATTGTAGAAAACTGAAATAAAAACAAAAATTGCTGTAGAAACTTAGCATCTGTGGAGAGAGAAACAGAGTTAATGCTTCAAATCAAGTCTCAAAATACATTTTTGGAATTCCAGATCTCCTGACTTTCTCCAGCATTTCTGTTTTTAATACCATATTGCTGGATAATTTCATGTCCCACGTGGGAAAGTGTGCCGATATTTGAACCCCACTACTCCTGGGGTTGTTACAGAAGTTAAAGATTTAGTCAAAATACTCAAAGTCCCCAAGTTACCTGCCTGATTGACGTTAACAGAATGCACTGACCAGGTTTCTGTACTTAACAAGAAATATTACTTATTACAAGAAATCAGTTCTAACCACGGGAAAAACAAAAATATGGATTAAAAACATGTAACTCTACTAGTTGAACTTATAACCCCTTCTCAAACCCCTACACAGACACATGCAAGATAGGCACAGAAAAACAAACAAAACATGGATATTGTGGGTGAAAAACAAAATATTGGGAAACATAGTTCACCAGCACAAGTTCGTAGGATTCAATGAGGTGTCCTCTTTTGTCTTTTTCAAGTCCCTCTGATAACTGATCTTTGTACCCAAATCCTTCAGTTTTTTTTGAAAATACCCTGGAGGGAATGAGGAGGGGTAGTTGACACATTCATTGTTCAGTTTCCCAGTCACTGGTTAAAAGCAACAGCTTATAGAAAGTGGTGGGAGTGATTATCTGAGATAGTAGGAACTGCAGATGCTGGAGAATCTGAGATAACAAGGTGTAGAGTTGGATGAACACAGCAGGCCAAGCAGCATCATAGGAGCAGGAAGGCTGACGTTTCGGGCCTAGACCCTTCATGAAG
>NC_063353.1:28771491-28835686 GCF_021869965.1 Rhincodon typus | reverse complement strand
GTTATTTCATTGCAGAAATGAATAGAAGAGTGATGCTGTCTCTTGCGGTCTGGACGTCGTCCGCATTAAGGTTGTTCAGACACACACTGTCCACCTGCCCTGGA
Organism: Rhincodon typus; assembly: GCF_021869965.1. NCBI lineage: Eukaryota > Metazoa > Chordata > Chondrichthyes > Orectolobiformes > Rhincodontidae > Rhincodon > Rhincodon typus. The sequence goes on along the minus strand of NC_063353.1, from coordinate 28,835,582 downwards.
GTCATTGTTATGCTGATGACTCCTGGGCTCTACAATTGGTCCCAAAAACTGCAGCCAGCAGTCCGTCCCTGGGCGAAGGGACTGAACATACACCCATCCGTGGTGCCTGTGTCTCAAACAACTTACCTCATTGTTTGAACAAAGCAACTCTGGAAACACAATTCAATGAATTCCAGTAATTAATTTTTAAAAGGTGCAGCATTTCCTTCCACTCCTTGGTTTAAAGTAGTCATTTATCATTTTGGTCCACAATCCAAAATAAAGAAGAACAAGAAGATGTGGTCTTTACAGTAAATGCTAGTGTTATTGTTGTACTAGAACAGTTTGATTAGGAATGAGATTTTGTTTTGGAGCACAAGTCCTGAGTTCTATGATCAGAACATTATCGTAGCCTTTGCAGTATCCCATATCTACAGCCATTTCTTGATCTCACATGAAGCAAATTGAATTAGCAAAAAATTGTTACCTGTGATACTGGGGACCTCAAAAGGACACAACGAAGGATCATCCACTCAGCATTTCTAGCTGAAGTGTGCAGGACATCTCCACCATTCAGGGTGGCAACATTTATAGAGCTCCTCCTCCTGTTAGTCATTAAATTGTCCACTACTATTAGAACTGAAATGTGTGACCAGCTAGAAATGTATTGGAATGTTGACGTGTAGAGGTAACAAAGGCATGAATGTGAATATCAGCAGCACATGAGCTGAAACAAGGATGTTGCTGGGTGGTATTGCAGAGGTGGGAATAAGAAGAGATCTTCGTGATGTGCAGGTATGAGATAGTAAGCTCACTTTGGGATCAATTATGACACCAAGGTTGCAAATGTTCTTTCTTAATATCAGACCTTTGCCAGGGAGAGGGATGGGATCAGTAACTAGTGAATGGAGCTTTAAGTAACATCCAAAAACAACAGCTTCACCTTTCTCTATATTTAATCAGAAGAAATTTATGCTCATCCAGTCTGGATGTCGAATATGCAGCTTAAAAATTTCATAACAGTGAAGGAATCAAGAGTGGTGATGAGGAGGCAGAGGCCATTGTCATCAGTGTACATCTGAAAACTAATGCTGTACCTTCAAAAGATGTTATTGAGGGACAGCATATCAGAAACAAATAAAGAGGTGCCAAGGCTAGATCCTTGGGGGACACCAAAGGTAACTGTGTGGGGTCAGGAATAGAGACCATTGCAAGCAATTTTGCAGTGTTGTGGAGACTTCCTGATGCTGCCAAACTGGCAGACCAATCCAGATGTCCTGTCTCAATTTCTGACAGATCACATTTGGGTCAGTGCTAAGTTCAAATGGGCTCAATTTACATTGCAGCAAGATCTCTTAACCTGCAGTGTGGGAGACTTTTTTTTCTTTGGGAATAGTTTTCAATGCTCTTGGACGAAGGATAATGTCTATAGAACTATTAATCTGTCAAGTTATTAAAATCCTGTATGCTTTACAAGAATTTCAGTCTGCCTGTTTTAGTCAAAGTCTAAAGAAAATTTGCTGTAGTAGTTACAATAGCTGTTTGTTGACTTGTCCTTAAGGGATACCATTATATCATTACTAAGAATTGGTTGCTTTCTTTGGAAAATCTTAGAAGCCATTTGAAATGCTGACAAAAACACCAGCCATTCTCTGAAAATAGGACTTGTACTTTCCTTCTGGTATTAGAACAATAATTTTTGAAAACGAGGGTTCCTTAGCTAAGAGAGCACTTAAGTGTCATGCAAACACAAAGCTGACATCAGCATTTTGTATTATAAGCCACAATTAAGCATATATTGACGTGTTATCCTTTCCAAGATGTTTTACACTGATTTGCAGAATTAGTGACCTAAGATGTCCTGTTAAAAAAGGCAATATTTATAAAATATTCATATAAAAATTCAGCACTTTGATGAAAACAGCTGAAATTTACAAAGCATGAAACTGGAGTAGCTCTTAATCTGAATGTACCTTAAGCAAATCTTTACTGGATTTATTCAGAAGCTGCAAGCAACTTAATATATATGCATGTTTACTTTTAAAGTTTTCACCTATTTGAATGATTCCCTCCATTATTTAGGATGAATTTGCGTCTATGGTGGTGGAAATGTGTACTTCGCTTCTGTACCTGAACCTGGCTTACACTACTATTAGTGACGGTACACTGAGATCATTATCAAAGTAAGTTGCACCATTCTCACATAATTACTACACATCTTTACAACAATAGCAAACTTGTCTCAGAGAATATCATTACCTCTTCTTTTCCCACTTTTCATACGTTTCCTTATTTTCTGCCATTTATATAATTTAACTAAGATATTTACTTCTTAGAAATGATATCAATGAAGTACATGATCTGTCAATAGGTACACTTGAATGATGAGTGGAAGGAACTGTAACTTTTTTTTCTGCGCTGATAAAAATTCATCTTGATAAAAATTCATCTCACCACATCTAAAGTAATACAATCAGATAAATATCTTAAATTCCTTTACACAAGGAGGCTGCACAATATAAATTTAATATCAAATATAATTTGAATTTTAAGAGAGTGAAGACAAATGACATTTGAGAATGTTTGGAAATCTGCCTCTAACTGCAAGTACAGTACTTTAGACATTGTGATGAATAGCTCCCACTTTCATTTCAATACTCAAGTTTGCCAAATTGGGTCATTAACATGCACCATGAAAATAATTAACATTTACTATATTAACAACTTTGTCTCACAAAATATTTGCACCAATGATGAAAAGAACATGATGCCAATAGTTTGAATGGTTCTAGTTACACAGGCTTTATGTTTGGATTAATTTAGAACAAATGCTGATAAATCTAATGTAATGCATTCATCAATGTCTTGGAACTTCCATTATTTTAATGATTTTATATCGAAGGTTTTCCTCGGAGGGAATGGGAAACAAACATTCTGCGAGTATTACTGGATGTCATTAAGCTCAATAGTTACCAGACTAGCTCTGTACCAGATGCACAAGCTTTCTCCTTGGGTTAATTAAAAACAAATGTAATACTATGATAGTACATATATTTCAAGAGTGAACCTTTGTTCTAAAACCGATTTTAAGTAATGTTTTGCTGCTTTATAAATGCAATAAAATGTACAATTTACACTTCTGTCCTTCCCTTTTCCTTCCCGCCCATTATAGTACTGATTAAAACTAAAATAGCTAGCTGAAAAATCTGCTCCAATAGCTGTTTATTTATGAAGTTTTAAGTGAACGACATCAAAGGACTGCAATGGAAATTTATCTGCATGCTTCACTTATAGAAGTTACATCACTCAAAAGCATTCTGTGTCTGATTTTATGCTGCCAAAAGCACCAACTTTAAAAATCCAGCAAGAAACTTTACACAATAGGTATCTTGACTAGCTTTCCTTGTATTGAAACTCTCTACTTTCTTTTAAGGTTTGGGTTGAATCTACAGTATCTGAGCCTAGCCTACTCAAAGAAATTCACAAATAAAGGTTTGAATTACCTTGCCACAGGGAAGGGCTGCCACAAGCTCGTCTACCTGGACATTTCAGGTTGTACTCAGGTTAGTCTTCAGAACTTTATACTGTTAGTAGAAACTGTGTGGTTTACAGTTTCTCATGCAGAGCAGCAGAGTGAATAATGGAGGAAGGGGGAGGGGAATTGAACTGGTGTGGAGTTACAGAATCCCAGCTGCCTAAAAAAATGTTTCCTCAGGCTTTTGGCAGAATTCCAGGCTGTTCTTCTGCCAGAAATATCCTGTCTGGTTGTTAAAGCAATATATCCCCTTTTATTCAATGTCTGTTAGTAATGATTGTTTGCAACTTTAGCAGCCAAAGGCCTGTGCCTTCTCATGACACTCCCACCATTAAACTGGACATGAAAGATTTCATTTTTTCCAGCAGTGTTGTCTGGGACAGAAACTTAATCCATCTAAACAAGATTTCTGATGTCAAGAATGAGGATCCCCCATGTAGAAATGTCCTTACTCCCAGACTGGACAGCAGTAATTAGTAAGTCTAGGTAGTGCACCTACTATTGCAAGTATTGTATGTTGAGCACACTTGGATCCATTGCTTGAACCCTCATAGATACACTTGCCAAAGTTTATTGTATTAAATAACACACACTCCACCCCCACCCAACCAGAGTAAACAGAGTCCATCAAGTGGGCACTCTCTGGTAATACTAAAGCCCACTGGTTCAACTGGTTATGTTGTTGGTTTAGTAAAGTTGTACACTTTTGATGGAGTGATATTTGGTTTAAATCTTAGATCTAACAATTTGCTTCGCCATCCGTATGAATCTCAATAAATGGTGGGTAATGTATTTTGGCTTGAAATTATTGAGGAAGGGAAAAGGAATTTGAAAATGTGCTTGAGGAAAAAAAAGTCCCCAAAATCTACACTCCATCTCTTTCATTTGTCTTTAATATGCTAATAATAGGTATTAATATTTTACGCTAACGGAAAGGCTGAATACGATGTTTTCCGATATGCACTCCACATTCCTACCACAAAAAACAAGGAAGCCAGTTTCCAGGTTTTGTCAATTACAACACCCACAAAAACTTTCAAACACATGGAGTCAGTAGTCTCTGATTAGCAGCGTGATGGAAAGCTCTCAGGAATTTAAGCACCCAATTAGAATTTACTAATCATGGCAAGAGCAGGCAGGAAATAAGCTTCTTGACCCCTTAAGCGTACTCCAAGCGATCTGCTGATTAGACTTTTTTGTGAACTAGAATAAACAAGGCAAATGTGATTTACAAATATGACTTGATGTGATGATGTTTTTCTCTTACCGGATTTCTGAATGGTATGATGTGTTAATAAGTTGAGAGATAAGAAGTATCATGAGCTTCACTATTTAGACATTGTAATGTAGTTATAGATTTGCTCTCTCCCTGCTGTTCCCAACCACTTCTTTTCATTGGGAAAATGCAACAGATCTGGCAGCATCTGTGAAGAGAAAGCAGAGTTAACATTTTAGGTCAACTGACCCTTCTTTAGAATGTGTTTGAATCCATTCCGAGGAAGGTTCACTTGATGTAAAACATTAACTCTGCTTTCTCTCCACAGATACTGCCAGACCTGCTGAGATTTTCCAGCAAGTTCTGTTTTTGTTTCTGATTTCTAGCACCTGCAGCTCTTTTGTGTTTTTTTTCACTTTTTTCATTACCTGATTGATGGTTTTGCATATTTTTCAGGAAATTGCTTATAATGTTGGAAACTTTGAATATGCTACACAAATGCCACCTAATGGTGTCTAGCAAAAGTTTACCTGCAGACTCAAAAAGCTGACAGTCAACAAAAAATGATATATTAAGAATTATTATCTTGTGATGCACAGATTTTGCAACAAGTGTAAATTATACACAATGATCATGGGTTTCCATGCAATGAGCTTTTAGCATAGTGGTAGCATTCTTGCCCAAATCAGAAGATGAAGGGTTTGAACCCCAGTACACACAGTCCTATTTGGATTCCATCTCTAAATTGGATGTTGCTGGTTTATTCCCATTGGATGAGTGTGCCCAGTTCCATCATATTGCTGTAAAATCCTCCAGTTTACAGAACTCTCCACCCCATGAATTATATATATGGTATTTATATGTAGATATACGCACGTCTGTATGTGTGTGTGTGTGTGCGTGTGTGTATCTGCCTGTCTGTCTATGTATGTATGCATGACTGTCCTTTGATGTTCAGACGTTTTCCTGGAGAAGTTTAGGCTAAGGTGAGAAGAATCTATAGGAGCACTCCAAAGCCATTGTTTTAGTGCTAGCAGTGAATCATGCTGAGGTAAGACTGGAGAAAGCAAATGAAAAAATAAATGTTAGCAATCTTAGTAATGGACAGGATGTAAATTTGAACCTTAGTTTTGTATTGAACAGGATGCTAAGATTTTATACAGCGTGGTTCTGCCTGAGTGGGTGTGGAGTAAGTGGTAACGGAATGCTTCTTGGGGGGTTGGGTGAGGCACCGATAGTAATCTCCGGTTTTCTTTCCAGTGTTTAATTGAAGGAAATTGTGGCTCATCCTTGACTGAGACAGCTGTTCCATTGACTATGAAGGTCATTATGGCATTAGCTTCTATGAAACTGGTTTCTTCCAGGATGCCATATAGGACATCTTTCAGATACATCAGTATTCATAATTATATGAATTATGTAGATGATACTAACAAATAACTTTTTCACTTTCCTAGTATAGAAGAGAGCTTTGTAATCTCCACGAGTTTCCTGGCTCTTCCCAAAGATTATACTCTTCTGACTCCTGCTTTTGTGCATTTCCTCTGTATTACTTTCAATAATATCATATTAATTTTAAAGCAACAATACACCTTGTAATCATTGGCCCTGTTTTTAACATGGTAGCTAGAAATGAAACTATCGGAAAAAACATTACTGGCTCAGTATCTCATGTGTGGCATAACTGGTTGACAATCTGGAAAAATTTCTAAATATGCAATAGCCATTTCATCTGCTGAAAATAACAGTCAAAGGAAAGCTACCAAAACCCATAATGCAAAAAAGGTGGTTCCTTTTCCACTTCAATGATATCTTAATTACTTTGACAAGGGCAGATTAGAGGCTGCATATTCTGTGCAGAGCAATTCAATTCCTAACTTGTCAAACCCTTTCCATCATTTACAATGCGCAAGTCAGGAGTGTGAGGGAATACTTCTACTTGCCTGAATGGATGATGCTCTAACAACATTCAAGAAATGCAACATTGGCCACCCTCCTGAGGAGGGAGATAATGGTGTAGTGGTATTGTTGCTGGACTAGTAATCAAGAGTCCAAGATAATGCTCTGGGGTTTTAATCTCACCATGACAGATAGTGAAATTTGAATTAAGATAAATCTAAAATTAAAAGTGAATAAAATAGTAAAAGTAAAATAAAAAATTTTCATGATGACCATGTAACTATTGTTGATGGTCTTAAAACCCACATCATTCACTAATGCGCTTTTAGGGAAGGAAAACTGTCCTTTATCTGATCTGGCCTAAATGTGACTCCAGACCCACAGCAAGGTAGGTGACTCTTAACTGAGATGGCCCAGGAAGCCACTCAGTTTTATCAAACCATGAAAAAGACTCAGAAAAAAAGAAATTAAACCAAATGGATGACCTGGCATCAACCGAATCACCTGTCGACCCTGCAAAGTCCTCCTTAGTAACATCTGGGTGCAAGTGCCAAAATTGGGAGAGCTGTCTTCCAGACTAGTCAAACAACAACCTGACATAATCATATTCATGGAATTGCATTTTATACATAATGGCCCAGAAACCGTCATCACCATCTATGACTCCTACCAGCAAGATAGACCTGGTATAGGTGATAGTACAGTGGCATACAAACAAACGTGGCATCAGATCAAAGAAACCTCCTGTTGATTATCACATATATCTCTCCCTGAGCTGATGAATCAATAGTCTCCCATGTTGAACATCACTTAGTGGAAGCGCTGAGGGTCGCAAGGGTACAGATGTATTCTGGAATGGTGAACTTCAATTCCATATCAAGAGTGGCTGAGCAGCCCTACTACTGACTGAGCTGGTCCAGTCCTAAAAGTAATATCTACTAGAGTGTATCTGAGCTAAGTGGTGAGGAAATGAACAAGATGAAAAAAGAGATAATTGACCTAATTCTCACCAGTCTGCCTGCCACAGAGGAGAAGATTTCACAAATATTCCTGTCCTCAGTGATTGGGTCACCAGCACACTTCATCTGCAAAAGATAAGACAAAAACATTTGCAATAATCTTCAGCCAGATGTGCTGAGTGGATAACACATCTTGGCCTCCTGCAGGGGTTCTGAGCATCAATGATGCCAGTCCTGAACCAATTTGTTTCACCCCACATGATTTTATGAAACAGCTAAATACTCTTAATACGGCAAAGGCTATGGGTCCAGAAATAGTATGAAAGACTTACACTGCAGAATTTGTCACTCCCCTAGCCAAGCTAGAATTAGAGTTTATGGGCATTGGGAAAACCTCTCTGCTAGCTGGAGTCATAGTTAGCACAGAGGACGATGGCTGTGATTACTGGAGATCAGTCATTTCAGCTCCAGGGCATGTTTGCCAGAATTCATTACGGTATGTCCAAGGCCCAGCCATCCTCAGCTGCTTCATCAATGTCCATTCCTCCAACATAAGGTCAGAGTGCTGATGATTGCACAATGTTCAGCACCATTTGTGATTCCAGGTACAGAAGCAGTCTATGTCCAAATGCAGCAAGATGTGAATGATATCTAGGCCTGGCCTGGAGCTACAAGTGGCAAGTAACATACATGCCACACAAGTGCCAGGCAATGACCTGTAAACCCTTGACATTATCATCATTGAATCCCCCGCTACTAAAATCTTAAGGATTCCCATTGACCCGAAACTAAAGTGGAGCAGCCACATAAATATTGTGGCTACAAAAGCAGATCAGAGGTTAAGAATCCTGCCGAGGTTAATTCACCTCCTTCCACCACGCTGAAGAAACTTGATACTGCTTAATTGGCACTTGATCCTCAAACAATCTCTCTCTCTACTACCAAAGCACAGTAGCATCAGTGCATATCGTCTGCAAATGGAACTATAGAAATTCACCGAGGCTCCTTAGACAACACTTTCCAAAGCCTTGACCACTGTGATCTAGAAGGACATGGATACATGGGAACACCAAACCTCAAGGTCTCCTCCAAACTACTCACAATCTTGACTTGGCAGTATATTGGTGTCCCTTCACTATTACTGAGTTAAAATCCTGGGACTCCATTTCTAATAGCACGGTATGTGGACCTACACCAAATCACGACAGTGTTTCAATAAAGCAGATCACCACCACCTACTCAAGGGATGGGCAATAAATGCGGGCCCAGCCAGCAAAGTCTACACCCTCTGAATTAATACAAAAACAAACATCCAGGACAGAACAATCTATTGTTTGGGACCCCCAACCCCTGCCATGTTAAACATTCAGTCCCTCCACCAGCATTGCATCCAGTTGCAGACCTTTCCAGTTACGAGATGCACTATGGTAATTCAGCAAAACATCTTTGTACAGTAGGCTTCACAATACCTCTGAAATTCTCGATTAGTATTGCCTTCATGGATAAGGGCTGAAGGTGCACTGGAACACTAGCCATATTCCTCTCCAAGTCATCACACAACATCCTCAGTTTGAAAGATCTCACCATTCCTTCACAGTATGAAATTCCTTCAAATGCATGAAACGCCTATCTAACACCACCGTAGGAGTTCCGACCACATGGTACAACATTTCAGTAGCTCACCACCATATTTTGAAGGTAATTAGGAATAGGCAATCAAGGTTGGCTTTGGAAGGATCGCCAACATCTCATGAATGAATTTAAAAAAGTTGAAATTATGTTCTCTTGACTAGAGTACAATTTAGATTTTTTAAATTTTCTCGGCTCTCCGCAAATTCTGGGATCAATTTAGTACAGTTTATTGTTTAAAAATTGGCGCGTTACTGAATCTGCTATAATCAGGTGACCTTGAGTAAACCATGAATACATTTTATGTCTCTTATGCATTTTCTTTGTCTTTTAGATCTCAGTGAGAGGCTTTAGGTCATTAGGAATTGGCTGCAGTGATATTGAGCATCTTGTAATCAATGACATGGCAACTCTTACTAACAGCTGTATCACAGTAAGTGTAATCTAAAATCAGCTATATAATTTTGACAGTAATTTAATTGCTCATTATTTTCATCAAGACTTTTTCTTTAAATCTGAAACGATTTGAATTCTAAAGAATATTTGCTCCAAATATTTTCACCTGATGTAGTAATTGAATGAACTGTGAGAAGTATTTTCCTTGTCTCTATCTTCTTTCTGCCTGTTGTCCAAAGCTTAAGGCTCATAGAGCTAGTACCAGTCTTCTCCCCACTATCTTCTTTCTGGGTAGAACCTTTATGACTTCATGACTGCTGTTGTTGCTATATTTTTGTTTTGTGAACAGTGTTTTCCTAAGTTATTCTTCACTTTTGTTGTTTCCTTTTTCACACAGTTGCTATGTTAATGATTAGAATGACACTTAAAATGCAGTCTGAGCACATCAACTGACCAAATAAGAATTTTTTGCTTCCCCTGTCAGCTTATTCAGCTCAGGCTGTCTTATTTATTGCCTTAACATTGGATTCTGTAGCAGGTTAGGTTTTGATATAATGTTTTAAATCTTGGGGGATAAGCACATAGGTCTGTCATCCCCTTTAATTACTTGTGGATGCAATAAAGACCAATTTCCACTTTTTGTATACCTTCTCCAGGGGTATTGCTAAACCTCCTGGACTTGAACTAACTCCAGTAGCTCACTATTTACAAATACTACTGCAAGATTTAAAAACATGTTTTAATGACTTTCATACTTCCACAATGAATGATTAATTACAAATTACTGTATTCTTTTAAATTGTATAGCCCTGAATTTTCTTGTAGGTTTTAATGCATTGAGGCAAAATGGCTTGGGGAAACTCTAGAAATAGCATGCAAATATTGGTGGATCTCATTTCTGCCATTTTTGCTTACTGCTGAAATTTAGGTGGGGTAGCTGATTGCTCCATCCGCCATTTCAGCAGTTTAGACATTTAAATAGTATCAAAATGATTTAATGACATCATACATCTGAACTTCTATAATTTCTGAAGATTGACAGGCTGCCCCTATGCAGACTCCAGCTCACAAAGGAACCTGTACCAGCTTCACACAATCACTGGGGCACAGATCAACTACCAATATAGCTTTCCCAGTGCCCATCTAAGTGAATACAGTTTTCAGTTTTTCATTTCAGGTTGCAGTGAGGTACCTGTGTGAAATAGCCCATAGTTGTTTTGATTTGGTTTATTGTTGTCACATGAACTGAGATGCAGTGAAAAGTAACATTTGTGAGTTTCCAGACAAATCATACCTTACATAAATGCATCAGTGTAGTAGAACAGAATGCAGAATATAGTGTTACAGCTACAGAGAAGGTGCAGAGAAAGATCAACTCTAATATATAACTCATAAATCTGATAACAATGGGGGAGAAGCTGTTCTTGAATCTGTTGGACAAACTTGTACACCTTCTGCCTGATAGAAAAGTGTGGAAAAGCATATAACTGGTCATAGTTTTTGCATAATGAGTTGCAGATTTAAATCAGTGATTAAGAGGGTTGTGAATCTGTGAAATTCACTACCCCAGAATATGGTGGATGCTGGGATTTAAGGAGGGGACAGACAGATTTTTAATTAGTAATGAATTAAAAGGTTATGGAGAGAGGGCAGAAAAGTGGAGTCGAGGCTGAAGTCAGATCAACCATGATTATATCAAGTGATGTAGAAGGACTGGTGTTGGACTGGGGTGGACAAAGTCAAAAGTCACACAACACCATGTTATAGTCCAACAGGTTTATTTGAAATCACAAGCTTTCGGAGCACAGCCCCTTTGTCAGGTGCAGTGAGAGAGAAGAGCACACAGACACAGAGTTTATAGGCAGAGAGATCAAGGGCTGAGAGATTAAAAGATCACACAAATGGTGTGAGTGGAGTGTCAGATAAAAAGTCTTTGCAGGTGACAAAGAATGTTAGACGGTGAGTAAAGTGTCAACAGCTGAATAACCAGCGAAGGGATGATTATAATCTGATTAAATAAAACAGAGAAATAATTACAACAAATTAAAAATAACGTGGTGCTGGAGACAAACTAAATGACTGGAATAAAATGATAGGTATAAGAGTTGCATGCCAAGGGTCTAACCAAACATAATAAGTAATTCAAAACTGTACAAACCAATTAAAGTAGAGAAATCATAACAATTTATCAAGGTGATGGTGTCAAAACAGGACAGTAAGGAAGATTTTACAGCTATAGAGCAGTATAGTAGGGTCACATGAAGTGCGACATGAACCCAAGTTGATGCCATCTTCATGGGTACTGAACTTGGCTATCAGTCTCTTTTCGGCAATTCTGCATTGTTGTATATCTCGAAGTTCGTCTGGGAGTACACTTACCCGAAGATCGGAGGCTGAATGCCCTTAACTGCTGAAATGTTCCCCAACTGGCGATTGTTGTATGGTGTCCATTCATCCGTTGTCGTAGCGTCTGCATGGTCTCGCCAATATATCATGTCTCGGGGCATCCTTACCTGCAGCACATGAGATAGACATGAGATGGATCACATGAGTATCTGCTGTGTTATGTGGTGGGTGGTGTTCCCACATGTGATGGTAGTATCCATGTTGATGATCTGACATAACCTGTAGAGGTTGTCATGACAGGTTTGTGTGGTGTTGTGGTTGATGTTGTCCTGAAGGCTGGATAGTTTGTTGTGAACAATGGTCTGTTTAAGGTTTGGCGGTTGTTTGAAGGTGAGAAATGGAGGTATAGGGAAGATCTTGGCGAGATACTCATCGTCATCAATGACATGTTGAAGGCTGTATAGATCATGGCGTAGTTTCTCCACTCCGGAGAAGTACTGGACAATGAAGGGTACTCATATCCTGTATCTGTCTTCTGAGGAGGTTGTTGCGGTTTTTTGCTGTGGTACGTCAGAACTGGTATTCGATGAGTTGAGCATCATATCCCGTTCTTATCAGGGCATCCTTCCAAACCTTTCGGTGTCCATTGCATTCTTCCTCATCTGAGGCAGATCCTGAGTATGCACAGGGCTTGTCTGTTGGGGATGGCTTCTTTAATATGTTTAGGGTGGAAGCTAGAGAAGTGCAGCATTGTGAGGTTATCCTTGGGCTTGCAATAGAATGAGGTAATGAGGTGTCCTAGAGGCATGGTTCTCTACCCGTAATGCAATCAACAAACACATAGAATTGAACCCCATATACAAACCCATACAGATCAAAACTGGAAATGACACTATTCACCATAACAGACCAAACAGTATAAATTCCAAGCGGAGTAGAATAACACCGTTTCATCAGAGTCTTCACTGATGATGTCACCTAGCATGGTGACGAAACGTCTGAATGAGAACAAGCCAGTTCAGCAAGTAAGTCAACACCCTCATCCACAACCCAAACTACAGATCTTTGCCAAAACTTTGAATTGAGACACTTATTTGCCACAAAGGATTCATCTACCATGTCTACTGTTTTCACTCCTTTTGAGTTAGTTTATGAACAACAAGTAAGAGGTCTTATAACCCAAACCCAACCCCGGCAACATCCTTGTAAATCTTTTCTGAACCCTTTCAAGTTTAATAAACTTTTGCTATAGCAGGGAGACCAGAATTGAGTGCAGTAGTCCAAAAGTGGCCCAACCATGTCCTGTACAGCCACAACATGACTCTCAACTCCTATACTCAATGCACTAACCAATAAAGGCAAGTATACCAAACACTTTCTTCACTACCCTGTCTACCTGTGACTCCGCTTTCAAGGAACTATGAACCTGCACTCCAAGATCTCTTTGTTCGACAACTCATCGCCTTTAGTATTCTAAAGTCATCCAGTTACTGTTGCTGACTTTATCAAGGTCCAGAGGGCAATCAATAACATATCCATTACTTTCTGACTCTTGCAGAACACCCTCTCAAACTTGCTGCATGGAAAGAACTTATGTTACCTGAATGAAGAATATGTCTGACGACATGTGGGAGATCCTATAAGTCAGTGTGAATTATGTTGAACTGAGCTTCAGGGCACTGACATCAGGACCAAATGAGGATCTATAGGCCTGCAATCCAATTGAAGGCATAGGGAGTGGAAGGGTGGGGAAGGGGTGTCTTTTGATATTGCTGGCCCAATCAAACGGCCAGCAGGTCTGAAGCCTCAACAATCCCACTGAGAGAAGAGGGTGCTGCTGAGTTAGTAGGAGACCTTGGAGAGGGAAGATTTAAAATTCTTGATGGTCAGGTGGAGAAGGCCTCCCCTCCAGGGAGATCATTGAAGTTATGTGGGTTGCCTTCCTAATTGTAGATCATTTTTGATCCATGGAACCTCTGTCTCCAAAGGTCCCCTGGGCTGCTGCAGGTGGGCCACCTTCAAGAAGTGGTCAGCCTCCTACATCTTAGCTTCTGCACCACCGGCAACAAATGCTGGCAGCTGCACCTCATGGTCTAACAGGTATCATTTTACAAATTAACTGTCCATCTCTTCTGTGGTACAGTAGTGCTGGCTGAGTGGTATAGGTGATGGTTTTGAAGTCGATTGGGCTCTCCCTGCACAGATTCAAACTCTGCAGACTACATTTCTAAGGCTTTTGTGGCACAGTAATTGTGGTCCTACTTCTGATTCAGGAGATCTGGGTTCAGGTCCTACCTGCTCCAGAGGTGTGTATTAAAAGCTCGGAACAGGTTGATTAGAAAGTAGCCACCTCTTCGATTAATAGATTCCAAGCCAGTTTGAGAGATTACAAATTAAGACACACACATATCTTTTACGGTTTACTAGATTTCTCAATCTTAATCCCCTCATTCCACAAACAGTGCTCAGACTATTGATAGCCACCATTTGTTTCCAAAGCTTATTAATGTCATTTATTTTCTGTGTTGTACATTATGCAACTAATCGTTAACTGACCCCATGTTCCCCATTCTTTAAAAATAAACTTCTTTTTCCCCATATAGTAATAATTATAAAGCAATTACAGAAAAAAATCCAAATTCTTATAACATAGTATCTCATTTCTCTTCTCAATATTCCTTGTTCTCATCAAAATGCAAGGTTGATCCTCTTTATAAGGATCAATAATTCCTTAAGGCAAGCATTTCTCTTAGTAAAACAGTCTGAAAATTTTTATTTTTGAGATCTTTTCACAGCGACACATTATTGACAATTTTCTCTAAGAATTACACCCATAAAAGATTTCCTTCAGAATATTAGATAAGTACATCCCATATCTTTTGCATCTATTAGTGCCATAGTTTCAGAAACTATAGTGATTTTTAGATACTCTTTGAGATAACTTCATATAGGCCAGTATCCTGTCACCAAGTCACCCTTTTACACATGGAGAGTCCATGACACTGATCTAGCTCCCTTAGAGCCAGCTGTCAAGGTGAACAGGATATCTGACACTCCTGTTCTTATCTGTCAGCCAGCACAGCCTGATTGGATCAGAGTAACAGGCCCAGTCAGGGAATTTGTATTCTCTGATTTCCACCTGGCTGACCCTCTTACAATCACCACATCCATCTCCTCCACTCGCAAGTCTGAGGAAATAGGCTGGTTGTTTTTTTTGTAGCTCCTCCTTGGGCATTTTAGCACTGGATCAGGTTCTTCCAACACTGCAGCTGATACGGGCGGCATGTAACACACATGGCCTGTTGGGCCTGGAGCATCTCGGAAGAAATTCATTCCCTTCTTCAGGTGGAAAAGGCATTGAGGTGGTGACATCCGCTGTGTCCATCTCAGATTCCGAAGGATCTTCAATGCTTGTTGGAGAGGGAGAACACATGGGATCTAGAACGGTCAGAAAGGCTGTTTTCATATGGCGTATGTACTTGTTCAGGACTGTTGCACCTACCCGAACATTATATGTCACTGGACCATGCCTCTTACCCATGCAGGGCCATTTCCATAGTTCATGGACCAAATGAAATAAACTGCCTCTCTTGCTTAGCGGAGTCTTGTGTTCTTGATGCCATTTAAACACACACAAACACACATGCAAGTCCACAAAGACTGGACATCCACAATGACTAAGAACATTAAAGGACCTGCACAGTCGATGTGTAACAGAGTCCAGGGTTTACCTGCCGTTCCCATGAATGTGGGGGAGCTGCTGATGGTCATTTTTGTTCTGTTGGCTTACTGGGCACTGCTCCACCACACAGCTATGTCTGCATGCAATACTAGTCACCACTTGCCTACATCTTCATTTTGGAAACCCCTGGATTACCCTGGTGGAGTTCAGCCAGTATCTGGTGGGGGCCTTTGCTTGGGACAATCACTCATGCTCTGCATAATAATATGCCATCCTCTATTGCTATCTAGTCTCTCCAGGTCCAAAAAGGTTTTAATTATAGTTCTGATGGCCCTTTGGTTTCCCCCATCACCAGTAGCTGTTTCAGTTTTGCCAGGACCAGATATTTCTGTAAGCAAAGTCTAATATTGTCAGCTGTGAGTGGAAATGTGTCCAGAAAATTTGAAACCATTACGGACTGTTCCAGTGATGGTATTACTGGTGATGTATCTGTCAGCGGGAGGCAGCTCAATGCATCTGCATTTGCTCTTGGTTTCAACTTGCAATTATATGCACTTAGTATTAGAGCCTGCTGCTGAATTCGGCCTGAAGCCCAACTGGATTTTAAACAGTGGCACTGCCTTGTTCTCTTTCAGTAGGCCAAGCAGGGGTTTGTGGTGCTTATTGTTACAAATGTGCCTCTGTAAAGGTGTTGGTGGAACTTTCTGATTCCAAATATGACTGCCAAGCTTTCCTGCTCTATCTGGCGTATTTATGCTCCACATTAGCCAAAGTCCTGGATGCATTTGCTATTGGCCATGTTTCAGTTAATACTATCCCAATGCCATACGGGAAGCATCGCATGTCACTACCAGATCTGACTTGGGATCATAGTGTGCCAACACCTTAGGGGATGATACCTGTTTCTTCACTTCCCTGAAAGCTATGGCTTGGCTATACGACCATTTACAAGGCTGACCTTTTCTTAAGAGTTGATGCAAAGGTGCCAAGATGGAGGCCAGATTATGTATGAACTTTCCATAATAATTCACCAGCTCAAGGAAAGATCTAATCTGCAGTACTGTGTCTGGAACCAGGGCCCCTTTGATTGCCCTCACTTTATCTTCCAATAGGTGTAATCTGGTCTTGTCAACTCTGTAGCTCAAGTAGGTCACTTGGAGTGCTTGCATCATATTTTTTCCTTCTAAGGCATATGCCCACCAATTTCTCTAAGTACTCCTTAGCACATCATCTAGATAAATGGCAACCTGAGGTAGACCTTGTAAGATGTTCTCCATCATCCGCTGAAAAATTGCACAGACTGAGTATACGTCAGATGGCAGTCTTGTATATAGGTACAAATCCTTATGGGTATAATCGTACCATACTTCTGGGAATACTCACCTAACCACAATTGTAAGAATGCATGGCTCATATCCAGCTCCACGAAGGACAGCCCCCCTGCCAGCTTTGCATATGAATCCTCTTTTTGTGAGGGATTGGGTATTTATCCAGCTGTAAAAAGCAGTTTACCATTTGTTTAAAATCCCCACAAAGGCAAACTAACCCGTCAGGTCACACAATCAGTATGATTGGTGCTGACCATTCCACAAATCGAACTGGTTTGATGATTCCTTCACTTTCCAGCCTTCTGATTTCTACCTCTACTTTTGCCTGTTAGGCAAATGGCACTGGGACTTGCAGAATTGTGGAATTGCCTCCTGGTCAACATGCAAGGTAGCCTTGGCTCCTTTGATAGCCCCTAGACCTTCCTGAAAATCTTCCAGGCATTTAATTAGGACTTCACTTGGATATCCATTTTCTAATTGAAAAATGTCAAGCCAATCTAGGTGAATTTTTCTCAATCAATTTCGCCCAATCAAGCTTGGGCCCGTGTCTTTTACTGCAATCGGTGAAAACTGAACCAGTTGCTTCTAGTAAGACACCAGAGCTAAAGTTGTAACCTTATTCTATAAAGGTTCCCTGCTATACGTTCTCAGTCTAGCTGAGGTCTTGAGCAAACTTAAGGGTTGAAGTCCAGAGCAAATTTCATTAAATTTCATTAAAGACTGGTTCTGCAGTCACTGAAACGGCTGTACCAGAATCGACCTCTGTTAGAACTGGATAGCCGTTTAACCAGACATTTATTTTGATTCGTTCTGATTTGGATGTTGCTAACCAATTTAACAGTTCTAAGTCACATGTAGGTGGACTTTCCAGAGTGTGCACTCTCCTGGATAATGGCTTATGAGTGCTTTTACTCAAATTTAGGTCTAGTGGGACTCTTTTGCTGTCTCAAGTCTGCATACTGGCAGTAACTACAATGGCTTGCTGAAAATCTTAACCATTTAGCTAAGGGCTTGGCTTTGTTGTGGGGTTTTGCTGTGAGCTAACCTAGAGTCCCTCTGTTCAGGATATATCCTGAGTGAGGTTATGCAATTGTCTTCATTCAAGTGGTGTTCTCCAAACTCAGTTGAACTGGTGAGGGTGTCCACTTCCATCCAAATGCCCTGTAACTCATATGCTCCACTTGCCACATTTTCCAATGGTAAAGTCAGTTGCTGTGCCTGTTTAAAATCCAGCTGGGCTTCAGCAAGTAGGCGCTTTTGCACGGCCACATCATTAATCCCACATACTAAATGGTCTCTTAGCATCTCATTAACGGTTAAACCAAAGTCACATGCCTCTGCCAGTTATCTTAACCCAGTGAAAAATCCTGATACAGATTCCCTGGTTTTTGAATTGCCGAGTAAAACCAATATCCTGTCAGAATTAGAGGAGTCTTGGGGTCATAATATTTGTTACCTAAATCAGTCAACTCTTGAAAATTTTTAGTATCTGTTGCCTTAGGAAAAGTTAGGCTCCTCATAACCAGAAAAGCTGAAGGTCCACAAGCTGTCAGGAGAATTACTCATTGCTTTTCATGCCCCCATGTCATTTGCCCGGAAAAAATAACACATTTTTTCCACATACTGGGCCCAGTCTTCGGCAGGAGTGAATGAGCCAAGCTTCCCAAATCATGACATGATGCCAGAAATGCAAACCCCGACTCAAAGACGATTATTGTTTTTCAGGGGTGTGTTTTTTTCTCGTTGCCACTGAAATAACTCCACAGAGGCTGATATGTTACCAAGTCACCCTTTATTTATGCATGGAGAGTCTTTGGCACTGATCCAGCTCCCTCAGAGCCAGCTGTTAGAGTAAAAAGGACATTATCTTACTCTCCTGTTCTTATCTGTCAGCCAAGGCTCCCTGATTGGGCCAGATTAAAAGTCTCAGTCAAGAAAGTATAAGGTCCACCTAGCCGACCTGCTTATATTCTTTTTATGTTCTTGTCTTCCTAGCCCAATGGACAATATTTGTTATTCTTTCTGAACAAGTTCATTGCAGAGAAGTATGAGGTGATGTATATTGATAGGAGGAGCATGGACAAACCATAAAAAATAGTGGATACAATACTTAAGAGGATGCAAGAGTAGTGGAACCTGGGTATACATGTACATAGATCATTGAAGGTGACAGGGCAGGTGGAAAGAAGTTAATAAAGCATAGAGTATTCTGGGCATTATTAATAGGGACATAGAATATAACAGCAAGGAGGTTACTGAATTTATACTTGATACTTGTTAGGCTTCAGCTGGAGTATTGTTTACAGTTTTGTGTGCCACATATATATGAAGGAAGTGAATGCACTGGAGACATTGCAGTCAAAGTTTATGAGAATGGCTTCAGCGATGAGAGACTTCAGTTATGAGAATAGATTGGAGAGGTTGGGACAATACTGAGTGGATGGAATAAGGCAAAGAGGAGATTTGATAGAAATTTATAATTGTGAGAAGCCTAGTTAGAGTAAGTGGGGAGAAACTCTTCCCAATCATAAAAGAATTGAGAACAAGAGCATACAGATTTAAAAGGATTTGTAAATATAGCAAATGTGATGTGAGAAAATAAATCTTCCCTCACGAGTGTTTTGGGTGTAGACTTCACTGCCTGGAGTATTGGAAGTTGGTTTAATTGAGGTACTCAAGCGGACATTACATAATTATTTGAATAGAAGCCATGTGCAAAGCTACAAGAGAAAGGTGGGAGAATGGAACTAATTTGTAATGCATATTGGATAGCTTGTGTAAATACAATGGCTGAATGGCCTTCTTTTCCACTGGAGCACTATAACTATGTAAATATGACAAACTCTGCTGTAATAGAATATTTGGTTGAAAGATTGCCTTGTGAAGTATTACTAAAAATGACTAAATTCATAGCTTCGGATCACCCAAGCCTGGAAATTTGAATGCATGTTTCTCTGAATTTAGATTTCATACTTCCTCAACTGTAGCATATTTTAACATGGTAGTCAGTTCCAATTAGTCTAGTCTCATTGCAAATCAAGTTCAACTGACCTATCAAAGTTATTAACCAATCTTATTCTACCTTGGCTGGTAGGATCTTCTTCATGGTGCTATTTTGATGAAAAGTAATTGACATGTTCTAAGATTGTTGATCCAAAGTTATTTCCATCTTGTTCTGCTTGGTATATAATCCTATATATTCGATGACCCTGAAGCTTGGTTGCCAATCTTAAAATCATTTTTTAAAGATTTATCTGTCACATTTGCTCAAATGCTGCAAACTCAGAATGAAACATTGATGGATCTACTTTTAACTGAACACAATGCCCTTCCTTAACAGTACAGAACTGACTGAGAAGTACCATACTCTTGGTGCACCATTCAACTCATGAACACATTAATTTCGTTTCCACAATTTCCTGTCAATACTGCCAACTTCTTTAGGTGTTTCAAAAAAGACTTCCCTTTGAAATTTTTACCCTTGCAAAAATGCACCTTTTATATCAATTTCTATTCCCAGGAATGCATAATAGAGTTAAACAAATCTTCAGGCTTACTTTTCCACTCTCCTATCTCATTCCACCACTACTACAGCTACATCAGCTGCTGTCACCACCAAACCCCACCCCCCACCACCCCCCAACACACACACACTTCCTATGTTCCAAATTCCTTTCACCAGTGCATGACTGTTTTCTGTAGCCTATGGGAAGAGTGTCTTGCAGCAGCATTACAGTGCAGTAGTTTGGGAAGAGTGTCCTACAGTGAAGCATTTTGGGACGTGTGTCCTATAGTTAGTTCTTGTTGAAAAAAAATCAGAAGTGACATCACAAGAAGTCTGTAAGTTCATTGTGCAGCCTCAGCTTCCAGGAGTGGAGATAGCTAAACCTGCAGGAAACACCTAGCCCCACAATCTTTGAAAAATCTGATGAAATTTACATCAGCACAAGGCAGAGATCTGATTGGTATGAATTGGTTGTTACTCCCTTACAGAGAAAAGGAGCCAGCTACATAGTAAGTATCTGCTAAGTTGGTTAACGCTATTCTGAGGCTTTAACATGGTGTACACATTGGTGGTAAAGTTAATATAATACATAAAAAGCAACATAAATAAGTGAATAATAACTAAATAATTAATTAAAACTCATTAAGAGTGGCTGTGCAGATGGTGCGTCAAAGCTGCAGTATGTGGGAGCTCAAGATTATCATTGTAGTCCAGTGCAAACATTAACATGAACAAGTTCATTGCAGAGAAGTATGAGGTGATGTATATTGATAGGAGGAGCATGGACAAACCATAAAATACCATGTGGTAAGTTTTCAAAATCCTATGAGATGGATGAGCTAAATGACCATGGTAGCACAGTAAAGAAAACCGTTCAAGTGGGGGAGCCAAAAGAAATGTAGTGGTAGTAGGGGACAGCATAGACAAGGTATAGACACTGTTCTTTGCAAGTCCAGATGTCTGTGTCGTTTACTTCTCAGTATATGTGCTCTCAACTGGCGAGGAACTTGCGGTGGGAGGGGGATCATCCATTGTCATGATCTATGTAAGCACCAATGAAAAAGGTAGAATTATGACTGCACAATGAACGAGGCATCAAATTAAGAAGCAGAATCTGAGCCACGCACTTAGGGTAAACAAATGAATGTGTGGCTGAAAGACTGGTGTGGGAGGAGTGGGGTCCAGTTAGTGAGGCATTGGCACCAATACTGGGCAAAGTGGGATCTGTACTTTTGGGATCGTCTACACTTGAACCATATTGGGACTGGTGTTCTTGGAAATGACATAACTAGGAAGTATTTTAAACTAAAAGGTTTTAAACTAAATATTGGGGCAAAAAGCCAAATTTGGTAAGTTTCAGTGCAATTTTGACAGGATTAGGCAAGAACTTTCAAAAGTTGAATTGTGGGGGGAGTGATGTTTGAATTAAAGGGATGGCTGAAAAATGGGAATCCTTCAAAAATGAGATAAGGAGAGTCCAAGGACAGTGTGTTCCTCTTCGGGTGAAGGTCAAGGCTGGCAGGTGTAGGAAATGCTAGATGATTTAGAAATTGAAGTTTTGGTCAAGAATAAGAAGGAAGCATTTGTCAAGAATAGATAGCAGAAATCGAGTGATTCCCAAGAAAAGTATAAAAGCAGTAGGAGTACACTGAAGAGGGAAATCAGGAGGGCAAAAAGGGGAAATGAGATAGCTTTGGCAAATAGGGTTAAGGAGAATCCAAAGGGATTGTACAAATACATTAAGGTCAAAAGGGTAACTATAGAGAGAAAATAGCCCCTTAAAGATCAGCAAGGCCACGTACGTGTGAAATTGTAGGAGATGGGGGAGATACTAAACAAGTATTTTGTATCAGTGTTTACTGTGGAGAAGGATATGGAAGAAAGAGAACGTGGAGATATAAATAGCAACATCTTGAAAAATGTCCATATTACAGAGGAGAAGGTGCTGGACATCTTAAAACACATAAAAATGCATAAATCCCCAGGACCTAATCAGGTCTACCATAGAACTCTGTGGGAAGCTAGGAAAGAGATTGCTGGCCCCTTGCTGAGATATTTGTATCATCGATAACCACAGGTGAGGTGCCAGATGACTGGATGTTGACTAATGTGGTACCATTATTTAAGAAAAGTGGTAAGGAAAAGCCAAGGAACTACAGACTGGTGATCCTGTTGGGCAGGTTGTTGGAGGGAATCCTGAGGGACAAGATTTAGATGTATTTGGAAAGGCAAGGACTGATTAGGGATAGTCAACATGGCTTTGTGTGTGAGAAATTGTGTCTCACAAACTTGATTAAGATTTTTGAATAAATAACAGAGAGGATTGATGAAGACAGAGTGGCGGATGTGATCTATACAGACTTCAGTAAGGCGTTTGACAAGGTTCCTCATGGTAGGCTGGTTAGCAAGGTTAGATTACACAGAATAGAGAGAGAACTAGCTATTTGGATATGGAACTAGCTTGAAGGTAGAAGACAGAGGGTGGTGGGGAGGGTTGTTTTTCAGACTGGAAGCCTGTAACCAGCAGGGTGCCACAAGGCTCGGCGCTGGGTCCATTGCTTTTCATCATTTATATAAATGATTTGGAAGTGAACATAGGAGGTATGGTTAGTAAGTTTGTAGATGGCACCAAAATTGGAGGTATAGTGGACAGCGAAGAAGGTTACTTCAGAGTACAATGGGCTCTTAATCAAATGGGCCGATGGGCTCAGGAGTAGCAGATGGAGTTGGATTTAGATAAATGTGAGGTGCTGTGTTTTGGAAAGGCAAATCAGGGCAGGACTTATACACTTAATGGTAAGGTTCTGGGGAATGTTGATGAGCAAAGAGACCTTGGAGTGCAGGTTCATAGTTCCTTGAAAGTAGAGTCACAAGTAGATAGGATAGTGAAGAAGGCCTTTACTAGTCAGTGCATTGAGTATAGGAGTTGGGAGGTCATGCTGTGGCTGTACAGGACATTGGCTAGGTCACTATTGGAATACTGCTTGCAATTCTGGTCTCCCTGCTATAGGGAAGATGTTGTGAAACTTGAAAGGGTTCAGAAAAGACTTACAATGATGTTGCCGGGGTTGGGGTGTTTGAGCTATAGAGAGCTATAGGGACCCTGGAGTGTTAGAGGCTGAGGGCTGACCTTATATAGATTTATACAATCATGAGGGGCATGGATAGGGTAAATAGACAAGATCTTTTCCCTGGGGTGGGGGAATCCAAAACTGGAGGCCATAGGTTTAAGGCAAGAGGAGAAAGATTTAAAAGGGACCTAAGGGACAACTTTATCACGCAGAGGGTGATGTGTGTATGGAATGAGCTGCGAGATGAAGTGGTGAAGGTTGTACAATTACAACATTTAAAAGGCATCAGGATGGGTATATGAATTGGAAGGGTTTAGAGGGATACAGGCCAAATGCTGGCAAATGGGTCTAGATTTATTTAGGATATCTGGTCAGCATGGACGAATTGGACCGAAGGGTCTATTTGCATGCTATATATTTCTATGACTGTATGAATCAAAGTGTGGAGAAAATACAACAGGGTAAGGAATTAATGTACTAATTATAAATAGATAGTGACAGGAAGGGACAGAAAATACAAATTTAAGAGCAAATCAGACAAAACTAGAGGTTTATAAAATAATAAAAGAACTGTATTTGAATGCATGTTGCAGATGAACTTGGAGTACAAATTGAGAAAAATAGGAATGATCTAATGGCCATTACTAAGACATACCTGCAGAATGACCTAGATTGGGATCTGAATAATGAAGGGAATGGGACATTTAGGAAGGACAGGAAGCTAGGAGATAATGGTGGAGTGGCTGTGCTAATTAAAGATGATGTTAGGGTTAGGGTTAGGATACAAAAACAGTCTCCTTAGAGATAAAGAATGATAAAGGCAACGGATCACTTGTGTGCAAGCCTCTTAACAGTAACCAGGTGGTAGGACAGGGTATCAAGAAAGAAATAATATGAGCTTGTCAAAAGCACACAGTAAATATCATGGGAGATATTAACCTACATATAGACTGGAAAAATCAGATGGGAAAAAGTAATCTAGATGAGGAATTGATTGAGCGTTTTTGGGGCAATTTATTAGAACAGCATGTTAAGGCATCAACCAGAGATTAGGCTATACTAGACCTGGTTTTGACCCATGAAATAAGATTAATTACTGACTTCATAGCGAATACACCTCTGTGTAGCAGCAATAATAGTATGATTGAATTTTGCATAGAGTTTAAGGAAAAAAAGTGTGGGTCCGTGATGACTATTTTGATTTTAAACAAGGGAAATTATGAGGGCATGAAAGCAGAGCTAAATAAAGTGAGCCTGCACTTTAGGTTAAGAGATAGGCCAATAGAAACACAGTGGCAAACATTTATGGGATATTCTAGAAAGCACAGGATGAATACATTCTACCAAATAAGAAAAATTCTAAGGGATGGACCCGTCATCTGTAATTAACTAATAAAGTCAAAGATTGTAACAAGATGATTGGACAGAGCAATAAAAAAATAAAAGTGATGGAAAAGGAGTATAGGAGAAAGTTAGCTAAAAATATAAAAACGCATAGGAAAAGTTTCCCAAGATATTAAAAAGAAAAGAATGCACAAAGTACGTATTGGTCCTGTAGAAAATAAGTCTGGGAATTAGTAATGGCAGATGAACTGAACAGCTAGTTTGCTTCGGTCTTCATTAGGGGTGATGTAAGTAACATCCCAGAAATATCTGTAAGTCAGGAATTGAAAGGAAGGGAGAAACTGAAGAATATAATTACCAGAGAACTAGTATGGAATAAATTGTTGGAATTGTGGGTTGACAAGTCCCTGGGATCTGATAGATTTCATTCTAGAGTCTTAAACATAGCAGATAGTGAGATAGTTGATGTGTTGGTTTTAATTTTCCAAACCTCATTAGATTCAGGGAAGGTTCTTTTAGATTTAAGATACTTAATGTAACTCCCTTTAATCAAAAAGGGAAGGAGGCAGAAAGCAGGAAACTACAGGTTAGTTAGCTATATATTTTTCAAGGGAAAATGTTATTAAAGATGTTATAACAAGGCACTTGGGTACAAAGGAAAATCATGTTTATTAATTTTTAAAAATTCTTTGAAGAAATAACTTACGCTGTGGATAAAGGCTAATCAGTGGATGTATTGTAGTTAAATTTCCAAAAGGCATTTGTTAAGGTGCCATATCAAAGGTTATTGCAGAAAATAAATGCTCCTAGTGTTGGGGTAAGATATTAGCATAGATAGAAGTTTGGCTGACCAACAGGAAGCAGAATAGGAATAAATGGTATACTGCATCCGCTGTACCCGGTGTGGCTTCCTCTACATCGGGGAAACCAAGCGGAGACTCGGGGACCGCTTTGCAGAACACCTACGCTCGGTTCGCAACAAACAACTGCACCTCCCAGTCGCGAACCATTTCAACTCCCCCTCCCATTCCTCAGACGACATGTCCATCCTGGGCCTCCTGCAGTGCCACAACGATGCCACCCGAAGGTTGCAGGAACAGCAACTCATATTCCGCTTGGGAACCCTGCAGCCCAATGGTATCAATGTGGATTTCACAAGTTTCAAAATCTCCCCTCCCCCCACCGCATCCCAAAACCAGTCCAGCTCGTCCCTGCCTCCCTAACCTGTTCTTCCTCCCACCTATCCCCTCCTCCCACCTCAAGCCGCACCTCCATCTCCTACCGACCAACCTCATCCCGCCCCCTTGACCTGTCCGTCCTCCCTGGACTGACCTATCCCCTTCCTAACTCCCTACCTACACTCACCTTTACTGGCTCCATCCCCGCCTCTTCGACCTGTTTGTTTCCTCTCCACCTATCCTCTCCTCTATCCCTCTTCTATCCGCCTCCCACTCTCTCCCTATTTATTTCAAAAGCCCCTTCCCCTCCCCCTTTTCTGATGAAGGGTCTAGGCCCGAAACGTCAGCCTCTCTGCTCCTATGATGCTGCTTGGCCTGCTGTGTTCATCCAGCCCTGCACCTTGTTGTCTAGGAATAAATGAATCTTTTTGAGGCTGGCAGAATGTCATGGGTGGTGTGCCACAGGGGTTGGTGTTGGGGCCTCAACTCTTTACAATTTATATAAATGATTTGGATGAAGGGACCAAAGGTATGGTAACTAAATTTGCTTATGACACAAAGATAGATAGGAAAGTGAGTTGTGAAGAGGATATAAGGAACCCTCAAAGGGATATGGATACACAATGTTGTAAAGCTCAATGAACTTTCTCTGAAACCTCAACATATTTTCCCCACATGCAGGTGTTCAGAAAAAAAATGAGTTAATTGCAGTCCCTTCCAAAATCTGGGTATGATCACACATCACCAAAAGAATTTTGGATTTCACACAAAAAAAAGTTAATATAGACTATCGCCCTCAGCCATTGCAGTGCATATTCAGCCCATGCAGGGGCAGATATTAGTTTACAATTTGTTTATGATCTGCTAAGATTTTATTAAGTATCTGACACATTTCATTAGGGTAACACACTAGAAATCGATCTGTGGTATTTTCAGATTTGCCACAGAAGTTAAAGTGTTATTAAAATACACAAAAGTTCCCCAATTTACCTGTGTGTATAGACCCAGGTGAACTGAAAATACAATATAGGTTTCTGTACTGAACACCTATGAACTGCTGCCATATAACTCTAAATCCTATACCAAACTCACCTTACACACATTTAAATACAGGCGCAAAATATTTCCCCATTTCTGAAGAAGGATCCCGACCCGAAACGTCAGCTTTCCTGCTCCTCTGATGCTACCTAACCTGCTGTGTTCCTCTAGCTTTAGGCTGTGTTACCTCTCACAAAATATTGGTGTTATGTATGCAGGGAAAAAACTGGGTAAGCAGTTCAATGGCCTCTGACTGTAGTGTTCACATAAATGATCCTTTTGATTGCTAAACTTGCTGTTCTTCAATCTCTTTCCTCCAGGTTCTTTCTCATTTCTTCACATGTTGCACAGCCGACTGGTATATTTATTGCAAAGTCTCTTAGTTAGTGGTTAAGAGCAAAACTTACAGCAACTAGTGAGGGAAAATAAAACAAATTTCTTCAGGCTTTAGGTATTTTTTAACGCAAAGAGAGACACAACACTTCCCCTTCCAGAGGATCATTTGTACCCACAAGCTGTTTGGCTACCACACAACCTTGGTGCTTGGCTGAATGGAACCAGCCTTGCCACTGCTTTAACAAAGCAGTAATGTAAATATTACTTACAGTACGTTCTGGTAATTTCCTCATAAGAAGTGCAGTAATCCCTTCCACAATCCTTGATTTTAAAACATTCCTTTTCTCATGTCAGTGGCCAGAAACAACTGTGTTAAGATTAAACAAGTGTAATCATAAAATAATTCTGTAGAGCTGGTTGGAATGGATTGGGAAAGGAGTTTAATAGTAAAGACTATTGAGGAACAATGGTAGACATTCAATAAAATAGTTCATGTCTCTCCTGGTGAGATAAAAAGGATTTTGAAGGTGATAAACCAACCGTGGTTAAGTAGAGAAGGATAGTGTCAAATTGAAAGAAAAAATACAATGTGGCAAAGATTATTGGTAAAGCAGAGGATTGGGAACGTCTTAAAAACCAAACCAAAATGGAAAGTATAAACTTACAAGTAATGTGAAGATGGACATCAAGAGCTTAAGAATATAAAAAGGAAGTGAGAAGCCAAAGTTAACATAGACTTCTTATAAACAAAGTTGGGGATATAATAATAGGGAACCAGGAAATGGCAGAGGAGTTGAATAAATACTCTCCATCAGTCTTCATAGTAGAAGACACTAATAGTATTCTAAAATTACTAAATTATAAAGGGAAAGAGGAAATAAATACAATGACTATCACTAGAGAAAAAGTGCTAGGGAAATTAATGGGGCTAAAGACAGATAATATCTCTTGGACTTAATGGGATGCATCCTAGGATATTAAAAAAAGTAGCTGCAGAGGTAGAGGACACACCGGTACTTATTTTACAAGAATCCCTAGATTATGGTTTACGAGTCCTTACAGAAGAGAGAACTGTCAATAAAACACTTACTTAACAAGGGAAGGAGAAAAGCAAAAACAGGTAACTATTGGCTGGTTAGCTTAACATCTGGCTATCGGGAAAATGTTTGAGTCTAGTACAAACTATGTGATAGCAGAGAATTTAGAAATATACTAAATGATCAAGCAGAATCAGCATGTCTTCATGAAGGAGAAACATGCCTGACAAATTTACAAATTTGCAGGACAGTCAAAGAGGAAGCATTGACTGTAATATATTTGGATTTTCAGAAGGCGATTGAAAAGGTACTACACATTATACTACTTAATAAGATAAGAACCCATTATTTTAGCATGGATCAAGGATATGCTAACTAATTGAATAAGGGGGACATTTTCAGGATGGCACCCTGTAACTGGCAGAGTATCAAATGCATCAGTGCTGGGGCAACAATATAACAGGTAACTACAGCACTGAGGGATTTGGGAACCCTCATGCATAAATCACAAAAAATCCAAATTCAGCAGGTAATAGGGAAAGCAAATGGAATGTTGGCTTTTATTTCAAAAGGAATGGAATATAAAAGAAGAGAGGTCTTGGCAAAACCATACAAGGTGCTAGTGAGACCTCAGCTGGAATACCTTGAACAGTTTTGGGCCTCTAATCAAGGAAAGATATACTGGTGTTGGAGGTAATCCAAAGAAGGTTCACTAGGCTGAATCCAGTGTGGAGTGACTCTTTATGAGGAGACGTTGAGTAGGTTGGGCTTTACTCGACTAAAGAAGAATGAGAGGTGACCTTATTAAAAATATAAGATTCTTAGAGGACTTGATAGGGTAGATATGGAAAAATTGTTTCCTCCTCTCAGAGAGACTGGGACCAGAGGGCACAATCTCAGAATAAGGGTTTGCACGTTTAAGATGGAGTTAAGGAATTTGTCCTCTCAGATGGTGCTGAATCAGTGGATTTGTTTACCACAGAGGACTGCATAGGTTTGGTTATTAAGTATATTCAAGGCTGAGATGATTTTTTTTAAAATCAGTAAGGGAGCCACGTATTATGTGGATAAAAACATAAGAACTAGGAGCAAGAATAAGCAATTCAACCCCTCAACCCTGTTTTGCCTTTTAAAATGATAATAGCTTACCTCATCACGGCCATAGCCCCACTTTCCGCTGCTCCTCATAACCCTTTAACCCATTACTAATTGAAAATCTGACTGATCTTCTCCTTAAATTTATTCAGTATCCTGGCAACCACAGCACTCTGGTGTAATAAATTCCACACATTCATGACCTTTTTAGAGAAGTAATTCCTCCCTCTGTTTTAAATCTTCCACCCCTTAGCAGCGTTCCCTCTAAATTTCTTACTGGCAGTATGGGTCTCCAAGCCCATGTGCAACAGCAACTTCTGGAACCAGAGGTCAGTGCTGTGACTGGTGTGTCAACATTGAGTACTGTGTGTGGAACACTGGAGAGGCTGCACACATGCATAGTTCAGAGAGAATATTGCCCTTTCACATAAAACTCTGACCTTTCATTCTTGATTGCCCTGCAAGGGGAAACACCTGCACTATGTTTACTTTGTCAATTCTCTTTAGCACCTTATGTACCTCAATTAAATTTCCTCTCATTCTTCTAAACTCTAGTGCATTTAGGCATAAACTGCTCAGTCCCTCCTCATAAAACAAACCTTTCATCTGTAAAATTAATCAATTGAACCTTCCCTGAACAGTTTCCAATGTAATTGCAACTTTCCTCAAGTAAATTACGTAGTACTCCAGACGTGGTCTCACCAGTGCCTTGTATAGTTGCAATAACAATTCATTACTTTTATACATGATTCCTTTAGCAACGAATGCCAAAATTCCATTTGACATCCTTATTACCTGTTGCATCTGCATATTAGCCTTCTGCCAATCATGCACAAAGACACCAGATCTCTCTGCACCTAAGTGTTTTGAAATTTCTCTCACTTTAGATAATAAATTGCCAGTTCATTCAAAAATGGATAACCTCACACTTACTATGTCAAATTCCATCATTCACCTAAACTACCCTTGTCCATTTCCTAATTTCTTCTTTCTCATTGCAGTTTACTTTCCCATTTATTTTAGTGTTAACTGTAAATTTGGCTATTGTACATTCTATTTCGGCAATCAAGTCATTAATACAGATTGTAAATAGTTGGTGGTCAAAGACTGAACCTTGTGGCATCCCACGAGTTACAGCTTGCCAACGAGAATAAGATCCATGTACCCCAACTCTCTATTTCCTGTTGGTTAGCCAATCTTCTATTCAAACTAATATATTACCCCTAACGTGATGTGATCTTACCTTAAACATTAACCTGTTGTGTAGCACCTTATCAAATGCCTTTGGAAGTCCAGATATCCTATATCTACAGGATCCAATATCAACTTTGTTTGTTACATCTTTGATTCTCCACTGCCATCATACATTCTCCAGTGCCATCTTAGGTATAAAATCACAAATTTGAAAAAAAACAACCATCTTGGATACAAAAAGCAAAATTTAGAGGCACGCTGATCTGCATGTCAGTAAAATTCAGACCACCATGGAACAATAAATCACTTTGAAATTTGAGCCAACTTGAGAAAAAAAATCATGTCAACATCTGAGATAGTAGGAACTGCAGATGCTGGAGAATCGGAGACAACAAGGTGCAGGGCTGGATGAACACAGCAGGCCAAGCAGCATCATAGGAGCAGAGAGGCTGACGTTTCGGGCCTAGACCCTTCATCAGAAAAGGGGGAGGGGAAGGGGGTTCTGAAATAAATAGGGAGAGAGTGGGAGGCGGATAGAAGAGGGATAGAGGAGAGGATAGGTGGAGAGGAAACAAACAGGTCGAAGAGGCGGGGATGGGGCCAGTAAAGGTGAGTGTAGGTAGGGAGTTAGGAAGGGGATAGGTCAGTCCAGGGAGGACGGACAGGTCAAGGGGGCGGGATGAGGTTGGTCGGTAGGAGATGGAGGTGCGGCTTGAGGTGGGAGGAGGGGATAGGTGGGAGGAAGAACAGGTTAGGGAGGCAGGGACGAGCTGGACTGGTTTTGGGATGCGGTAGGGGGAGGGGAGATTTTGAAACTTGTGAAATCCACATTGATACCATTGGGCTGCAGGGTTCCCAAGTGGAATATGTCAACATCTGCTTTTGATTGTGAAGGTCCATCCACTGCATAGATGAACAATGACTTAACTAAAAACTCCCAAACAGTAGCAGCAAAGTGGTATAATATGGCATGTGCTTTCACAAGAGTTGTTTTGCATGCAGCAGCTTCAAGTGAAGGGCCTGTGCTTCAATCGTTATTACTTTTTGACCACACCAGTTGTCAAGTCTTGACTGGGAAGAGTACACCAATAAATGTGCCGCACTGCTCCACTAATGGGCACAAAATGTATAAAATCCCAAATGAGACCACCAAAAATGACAATTTGCCTGATTGTCTGCTACACAGCCCAAAAACAATTCACACCAGGTTTTGCCAGTAACTGTAAAATATCTGTATTTATTAAAACATATTTAATTTGTAACAAAAGAGTGAAAAAAATTCGAATCTAGTACAATGTAATTTAAACTATACCCCTTCATAACCTCAAAAAATATACACTCAATCACAATTAATGCTTGCCTTTATTGGTTGGGGAATTGAGTACAACAGTCAGGATGTCATGTTGCAGCTTTATAAGAGTTTGGTTAGGCCACACTTAGAGTATTGCATTCAATTCTGGTCACCACATTACAGTAAGGATATGGAGGCTTTGGAGTGGGTGCTGAAGAGGTTTACCAGAATACTGCTTGGATTAGAGGGTATGATCTATAAGGAGAGGCTAGAAAAACTCAGATTGCTTTTTCTGGAATGGTGGAGGCTGAGGGGAGACTTGATAGAAATCCGTAAAATTATGAGATGCATAGATAGGGTTAACAGTCAGAATCTTTTTCCCAGAGTTGAAATGTCTAATACTAGGGGGTCATGCATTTAAGGTAAGGGGGGAAAAGTTCAAAGCAGATGTGAGGGGCAAGTTTTTTACATAGAGGGTGGTAAGAGTCTGGAACGCACTGGCAGGGTGGTGGTGGAGGCAGATACAATAAAGGCGTTTAAGGGCCTTTTAGATAAGCACATGAATATGCAAGGAATGGGGTGATGTAGACCAATGGCTGAAAGAAAGAATTTGTTTAATTTGGTGTCATCTTCGGCACAACATTGTGGGCCAAAGGGCCCGTTCCTGTGCTGTACTGTCCAATGTTCTACGTTCAAAAAGACAAACAGTTTAACAACATGCTATGGTTGGAAAAGCAATATAGACATAGGCAACCAAACTTGCAAAGATCAAAAGCGTAGACCAGAAAATGGGAAGTTGTTTTCTCGCAGTCCTTTTGATTCTAATGAAGATATCTATTTTGTGACAATCATTCTTTGGTTCAGTGCTTCATTAAGTGAACCTAAGCCTTTTCTTGTTTTAGAATTCTTTCCTTTATGGTTTCTTCAATTCTCTGTCATTTTCCTGCATGGAGAGAGAGCGAGAGAGAGAGAGAGAGAGAGAGAGATGGATGCTTTCTGTCTTGCAGACTCTGGAATTTTCTCTGTAGCCACTTGCCCTTACAGTTTTTTAACACTCTGTAGGTCAATCAGTCAGCATGCTGTTATCATACAGAATGTCCTTAACTCAAAAAATTCTCAGCGTCCTTCAGTCTTGAATTTTCCGTTTCACTACTTCATAAAGCAACATTGTATCACATAACTTAGCAAAAGAAATTTCTTGGTATTTCAGTTCCAACTTCCATTTCAGTTCATAGTCCCAAAAAGGAAACTAAGTGATCTCTCACACATAATCATCACTTGGTTAAGTCAGTCACAGATAAGTCAATTATATCTTAAATCCCCATAAGTAGTGAAGTTCTGCAGAAGTGAATATCCAGTTATAATAAGGTCCAAAATGATCACAAGCTAACTTACTCTTTATTATCACCATGTTACCCCAACATGGTAAAATATGCCTTTCCCTCGTCTGGTCTTGTGATTTCAAAGTGCACCTTGAACAGTAGCATAACATATGCTTAGCTGGTTAGGTTGTACAGAAAGGTATTGGCCAATTTGGACCTTCTTTCATTGTAGTTTTGGGGACCCATGCATCATCTTCTATCTTTTAAGGGGGAACTGGAGGGCTAGTATGATCAGCAACATCAAACAGCAACTATAGCAATTGCATTCAAGTGGGCTCCTGTTGTTCTGCTGACTAGTTGGTCTCATAATAATTACAGAGTTATCAGAGTCCAGAGAGATGCAAAATGCAACACAGTTTCCATTGGTCTGGAAGTCATTACGCCGAGTATTATTTGTTTTCTTCTGATTTATTATTAGAGCTAAGAATCTGCAATTCTGTGAGGGTAGAGGCTCAGACGAGTCCCTAACTCTTATCTTAGATGTAAATTGGAGATGTATGCCCAACCCAATATTACTCTGTGTCAGAATGTATAGCTGTGTGCTGGATTGAAACTTCCACTGTGGCTCACCAAGGAGCTATGTTTCAAACCTTAGGTGAGCTACTGAAAGGAAATAACTGAGCACAGAAACAGGGGAATTCAAAGAGTACTGTGTTGCATACTCAAAGTAGAACAGCTCATCTTTATGGAAGTGGACCAGATTGCTTAGTTTTTCTGAAAAAAAATCAAAGATCTTCTAAGCAGTAGGTGCACAAATTAAGAAAATAAATTTTTGAGAGAAAAGGGTTACACCGAGAAAAAGAATTTAGTAATAAGATTTTCCAAATGCTAAATGTTTTATGCCACTTGTACAAATCAGACTTTTTTTCTCTTTAATTTAGAAACTCGAAGTGATAGTACTGACTAACTTGTTATTGTTTTCTTAAAGGCCATGGTTGGTTACTACTACAACCTGACTACAATTTCACTTCTTGCCTCTCCTCACATATCTGATGCAGCTATTAAAGCTCTTGTCCAAGGGAAGAGGATTACCAAGGTTAAAATTGAAGGTTTGAGAAATTGTACAATTTCTTACATGCATTAAAATCTTGTACAAATATTTCTTTAACTATGAGAAAAGGAGTACCTTGGAATTTATGTCCATTGTTCTGCCACAACAGGTAATCAACATATTAGTGATGCATCTTTCAAAATGATCAGCAAAAATTGCCCAAACCTGAATCACATTTACGTGTCCGACTGCCCAAGGATTACAGATGATAGCCTGAAATCATTGGCAACATTGAAACATATCATTGTGTTGAATATTTCAGACTGTATAAGGTAATAACCTTTTAAAATATTGATATTCTTCATGCCTGATCAATGGCATACTAAATCCTGTCTTTCTATTGACAAAATTATGTTTGAATGTTTGCCTTTATATCTGTATTATATATATAGTTTGTGCTAAAGAAAACTCATATGCTGCTCCTTTCTGATTCTCCTTAAACAACGTACTCCATGTTAATTCAAAACCTCTCAAACAGTGCCAGTTAACCTGTCAGTAAAAACTTTCATCCTCATCTATTTTATATGGTATCCTTTCCTCTAAATTGATCTCAGTACCCCAAGAATATGAAACCCTTCATCCTTTACCACTTTTCACAGCTACAAATTTCCATACATTATCTTCTTATCGCTATATGATTAGAGGACAGCGATACAAACAGCAATAAAATTAGAAATAACCTGAAAATTTCAGAATCCAAATGGAGGAAAATATGAAAAGGAAAGAATTATTAAATTGTGTGTATGTTAATGATGTTGTATGATTAATAATGTTTATAAGCAGTCTGCACAAACTATTATGTGGTGGCATTAGCAGAGACATGGCACACACAGACCCAAGAATAGGTTCTTAATATTCCTGATGTCAAATATTTTCAGAAAAGATTTACAAAAGGAAAGAGGAATGGGTGTGGTAATGTTAATTAGGGATGATTTAAAATTCTAAATTGTGTTATAATCCCAATTGATGGTAGTATGGGCCAGGTTAGATTCCAGAGTGAAACCTGGCTTGAAACAACATAAGTTTTATCTTTGTAATTTAGTTATCTTGGTGATCAGTCACTGAATATATTCACAAGAGGTTTCCAATTTACTTTTCACAAAAGAGCATAAGTTTCTTACACAAAAGAAGAAAAATCCAACTCTAAAAGACAATTTGGATTTATCTTAACATAAACAGCAACAATGTTTTACTGACACTCAGCCTTAGTGACATATTACTCCTATTCTTCACTCTAATATCTCTTAATCAACTGATGAGGTACGAAGTAGTCCTTTCAGTGAAATTTTATTCATTCATTTGATCTGATCCTGTGCACACAGTGACAAACTCACAGACTTTTGTCACTGAACTCTAAGGAAAAGCTCAAAGCCTTTTCCAACTACTTTGACTACACTTAGGCTGCTAAACAGCACATCTGTCGGTATGTGTCTTTTCTTCAAAATGAACCTGCTTCTGTCCTCCAGTCTGTTATGGGTCACCCGATTTAAATATTTAGTAGACTCGTAACTATGTTATTAGGGTGTACTTTGTGTACCTGCTTGCCTCCAGATGCTGATAAGTGTAGTCTACATGTTTGGGCTGAAGGAGTAGAGAATACTATGCTGTGTGCCCTCATAATGGTCCTAAATGTGTCTGTAACAAACATACTTTGAAGGAATACACAAATTACTCTCTTTTTAAAACAATCAAATCCTCTGAGACTTAAAGCCTATACTTGACCTGGAGCCTCATGCTCAACATGTAAAAGGTTATGCCTTTCCCCACTCAACATATCAAAGTTCAAAGGTGCAACAATCCTCTGAAAGACCATGACAATAGGAACCTATTGAAGAGGAGGTTCTATCCTGGCCTGACTTGGCTCCAGTTTATCTTCTCTGTAATTTTTGTTGGGGGCAAACAGACTATCTGCACCAACATTGCAACAGAATTCTGTGATATAAATCTTGGTTCAGGTGTATTTGAGTTGTGGCCTAGTCTATAATGCTCTGTTGTAATCCTATCAGTGTCCTTACTGTTATATTCAAGAAAACCAGTTTGTGTGGGATTTTACTGCAGCCGATATTTACTTGTCTAACATTTATCTCCAGAGTGAAAAATTACATTACCCCAGGTTAAAGATGAGTGAAGGGGTATAGGTGGGTGGCAAACACAGGAGAGGGGGAATAGGAGTGTCAGAGATAAGAGATTGGGTTGTCTTTAAGTAGCCGCCCCACTGCCTAATGCTGCGTTGTTAATCAGGCAGAGTGACCTCCAGGAAGCTACTAACAATTTCAACAGGGCTCGCTTGGTAGACTTCAAGATTTTGTTATTATGAGAAGACTGAAGCCAGGTCTCTCCCTTGATTAAATGGTCTTGACTCCCATGTTTTTTGCTTTAATAGACATCGTTAAGACAATATTATGTTTCAGGTTTGTGACTTCTCAGCATAGACAAATTGATGTGTTGGGATAGGAGAACACTAAAATGGCAAGAAAGTTAGGTCATTGTTTTTGTCCTGTATATCATTCATGGGCAGGTCAGGATTTTATTCTACTAGCATGCCCCAAATTGGGGGGGTTGTTTAAAGAAAAAGTAGGTAAGTGCAGCAGTGAGATCTATTGCAAACCCCCAAATCAACCAGAACTCAATGTTACCTCTTCAGTGTCTGCTGTTTACAAGGATGAATATGAATTTCAAACATGGATTCATGGCTCATTGCCTTTCCATTTGCCCTTTTATAATGTCCATTACTAGCTGAATGATTGGTGAGAAGCCCTGGGATTAGACAAAAGAAAGCATAAATTTATTATAATGGTTATTGTCTAGTCCTGGTTCTCTAGTTTTCATTTCACCTGCATCAAACTCTTACCTACTGAAGGCCTCGATCATTAAAAGAAGTAAGCTGGGATAGTGGGCAGAGGTTCCATTCCAATCCTGATACGGAAGGTTCAGATAAATCCAGTTATAGTTGTGATGTTTAACAGCAAATCTAGTCTATGGTTTTAAGGATACTGGTTCAAGCAATTATAACTACTACAAGCAACTGAGGGCAATTTCTAACTGCTCATAATATCAGGATGTTCAGGTCTTAAAGTTTTTTAAAATTGTTTTGCATTTAATTTGAGGTGTGATTTGATGAATGTATGCTACTGTATAAATAGATGTACATACAGATAAATAATATAAATGTTTTGTGTTGTAGTATCACTGATGGAGGCATAAGATATTTTATGGATGGTCCTTCAGCTTCAAGGCTCAGAGAACTAAATCTAAGCAACTGCATTTTTATTACTGATTTATCATTGCTGAAAATTGCACAGCGGTATGGAATTTTATTTGTCTATCAGTATGTACAACTCAAAGTTTCCATTTACCTTTACAGAATATTTATAATACATTTGAATATATCCATGATTTTCAAGAACTCTGCTTTTGCATGAAAAACACAGAAATATTTAATAACTTTGGACCAGTCGTTTCACTACAACATTTTAGCAACTCTGTTAGGTCTCAAAATATTATCTTGTCATATCTAAAATAAAATCATTCTATTTTGTATTCTTGCCATTGTACCTGGTGTATTGCTGAGATTGAGTTGCCTAGGTTAATTAGAGATAACACAGTATGGAGCTGGAGGAACACAGCAGGCCAGGCAGCATCAGAGGAGCAGGGAAGTTGACATTTCAGGTCATGACCTTCTTCAGTTTAATTCTTGTCTATACTTTTGCAGACAGTACTATTGCAATGGGTATTACATTGGGTATTACAATGTTGTGGTTGGTTGGCTCGCTGAGCTGGTTCATTGTTTTTCCGCAGACGTTTCATTACCCTGCTGGGTAACATCATCAGTGCAGCCTCTGATGAAGCTGTTGTGTTTTCCCGCCTGTTATTTGAACTCTGGAGTCCGTTGAGCTGGATTACCTCACTTCCGGTTTTCCTTCACAGTGGAGTGTATATGGGGTCAAGCTCTATGTGTTTATTAATGGCTTTCTTCCTGGCGTACCAGGCTTCCAGGAATTCACGTGCTTGTCTCTGCTTTGCTTGTCCCAGGAACTTGGTGTTGTCTCAGTCGAGTTGGTGGGTCTCCTTATCTGTGTGGATAGAGATGAGTGAGTATTGGCCGCGTCTTTTTGCATCCAATTGATGTTCGTCTACCCTTGTTGTTAATTTCCTTCCTGTTTGTCTTATGTAGTGTTTGTCACAGTCTCTGCAGGGAAGCTTGTATATGACATTGATCTTGTTCATAGTGGGTAGTGGGTCTTTGGTTCGGGTGAGCAGTTGTCGTAGGGTTGATGTGGGTTTGTGTGCTACTCTGATGCCCAGTGGTTGTAGGAATCTTGTGGTCAGTTCAGATATGTTTTTGATGTGAGTGTGTCGGGGCATGCAGTATCTTCCTGGTGTCATTCGTGTAATAGGGATCTTTTGACCCAGTTTTTCGGGTATCCATTGCCTTTGAATACCTGGAAGAGGTGCACTTCTTCGGAAGTGAGGTAATCCAGCTCAACGGACTCTAGAGATCAAAAACAGGTGGGAAAACACAACAGCGCTTCATCGGAGCTGCACTGATGATGTTACCCAGCAGGGTAATGAAACGTCTGCGGAAAAACAACAAACCAGCTTGGCAAGCCAACCAACCACAACATCCACAACCCGAGCTACAAATCTACTCTAAAACCTTAGGTATTACAATATTACAATGGACTCTGTTTTTGCCTATGCATGATTATCTTTGGTGTGGCTCCTTTTTCTTATCTACATTCTAACATCAGCGTTGTCATCCAAAATCTTGGTTTCAGTTTCCACATGTATCTCTTCTCCACCTCACTTAATCCCTCTTCTGTTCTTTAATTGTCTGGCTGATTGTTTAGCACCTTGTATTGAATGTTCAGAATTTCCTCCAATTAAATACTGGGAAGATAGAAACCTTTGTCTTTGGGCACCCTCGCAAAACCTGATCCCCTCGCTACCAATTCCATGCCTCTTTCTAGCAAATGTTTGAGGCTGCACCAGATTGTGTGTAACTTTGGTGTGATATTTAGGTACTGTCTGCTGAGAGCTGCAACTGCGGATAACAGTATGCGCACTAATCTGGAAATGCGCACAATTCCAGGCCTGCTCTGTCATCACATACAATTTCAATGATGCTGAAACAGGGTTCAGCAGCAGGGAGTGAGGATAGATGGGGGAGGAAGAAGTGAGGTCAGGGATCATGCTGCTCTTCACAGCAGCCTCTGTTTCCGATTCTTTATTTTCCTTCTGAACCTCTTTCCCCCTCCACGCTTCCCTACCCTACCCCCCAAAAAACCTTGCACTTCACAGAGTTAGTTTTTGTGGTGGTTTGACCAGTTTCCCTCATCTAGCTCTGGTCTCATTCTGAGGTTTTCAATGCTCTGCACTCTTCCTTCCTTGCGTCTGAGTATACTGAGTACTTTAGTGTTTTCTTGTTCCTCTTCTGAGAAACAGTTCTGTGATTTTTTGGTTTCTTGTTATAGCAATGTATTACAATTTTGCCTTATTACACCTTGATCTGTTTCAACCCTGTATGAGCTTGTTTGCTGTGCTTTTCTCCACGATCATACCTTCTATCTGTTGATCTCTTATCCATATTCATTCCTGAACTGCAGCTGAGGTAACTCATACTCTACATTATATTAACATTTCTAGCTTGGTTTACTCTTTGCTCTTCTTCATGCTGCTTCACTCTGTTATGGCCAGTCTCAGTGATATTTGGCTTAGTTGCTGAGACAAAGGTGGATGTTCTGTTCTCAACCTTCTACACATAAAGAGCTGTGGTGCCAGTCTATGCTAAAGTGGTGATGGTCTTTAGCTTAATACTGCAAGACTTAGATTTCTTTTGTTCTGCTTCAATAATGTTTTGATTGTACAAACTCCTCGCTTAGCTTCTCCATTTGCTTGAGGATAATTTGGTGAACTTGTGACATGATTCTGAATTCCTGTTCTGCTCTGTTGACTGAAGTTTTTCATCTGCATTCTCAATTTGCTGCATGCCTGGTTTCAAAAAATTACTGCTTATTAAGTTTTGCAAGCCACTTTCTCTGCGTGGTGAGTGGTATTTCTGAGTTCCGATTAGTTTCTTAGAAGTGATTATTGTCTTACTGATATCACTTCTCGTTATCTCCAGACCAGTTCCCTAAAAAGTTGATCACTCTGAAAGAGTGTACAGCCTGTGTGAATTGCTATTCAAGCAATGAGTTGCTGTATTATCTTCTGCAGGTCTTTTTTAATCACTACCTAGTTCCTAATTTGTTTTACTAATAAATAGTAAATGGCATAATTTATTTAGTAAATATTATTTTATGTAGTAGTGAAATCTAAATTTTTTTGAACATTCTTGATGTACAATTTTTATTTTTCAATAAGTTATCAAATACATGATACCACAAACAGTGTTGGAACTATGATAAATGAATTTTCATTCTTATGATGAACATATATGTTATAGCATCCAATCTATAATCTATTGTAACTTTTTCAGGTGCCATAGTTTAACACATCTGAGATTGCGTTACTGTGAACGCTTAACTGACAGTGGAATTGAGTGGCTTGGGAACTTGCCTGTACTGAACACCATTGACCTAACAGGAACCAACATACAAGAGCAGGTTTAAAAAAAGTTTTCTAAAATAATAGTAAATGCTATTTATCTAAAATTCCATATGATATCAAGCAACTTTCTTTAGGTCATTAAACATAAAGATCAGCCACAGTAGGAAGAGGTTTCATTGTCATGATCAGCCTCCATTTAACCAATGTGATAAGAAATCTAATCACTGTTTAAATTGGAGAGATTATCAAGAAAGATTTCCTGTGTGATTAAACAGAAATCTATTATTTTAACTGAATGCTCAGCAGGATCACCTATAAATAATTTCTCCCAAATCAACTGGGGAATCAATTTAAAGGTTTTATTCTACTCAGCAACTTGACCTGTTGCTTTCTCTACCTAATTCCTCCCGATACTTTCAACCCTCCCCAATTATTATACCATCTCCAAGAAAGTAGCAATCTAAGTATCTTCTATTTCATTGAGCATAGAACCCACATATCCAACACCTGCTCCCCTTTGCTGGGGAGATGGAAATTCCATTGATGACCAGAATCTCTCAGAATTGGCAGGGTCTTAAGTAACCACTTCCCTCCAAATTTTCAGCAAGTTTAATCACACTGTCACTGGATTTATTGTGGTTGTCAAAAAGAGCTTGTATGTATTTTCAACGTATAGTTCAGTAACTGATGGCCTTATTCACCATACAAAATAACCAGCAGTTCTTTCAGCTTCAAGATGAAACAGATTTGAGCC
Source organism: Rhincodon typus (assembly GCF_021869965.1). NCBI lineage: Eukaryota > Metazoa > Chordata > Chondrichthyes > Orectolobiformes > Rhincodontidae > Rhincodon > Rhincodon typus. Next base: position 28,793,788 of record NC_063353.1, on the reverse strand, counting down.
TTCTAGCTTAATGAAGTGTACAATCAATCATAAACAGACAAATAAACAAAACATTCGATGAATTGAAAGAATGAGCAGAAACCCTTTCATTGCCTGCAGTATTTCATTTTATTACGTATTAATATTTCTTTAATTTTTAACAGCTTTAGCATGTAGTGACCACGTTGATTGAGCTACAGGCTCAGTTAATTTTAAGCATTTCACTGAGTCATTATTTTTAAAGATTGTGACGTTATTGAATCTTTGGTATTTGCAGAGTTGCTGCAGATTGATGTTGACTAGCTTCTATAATTTAGTCTTCATGGTATCAGGATATTATACAAAATATATATTGCTCCCTATTAATATTTTGTTTAAATCTAAAACTGCAACTTAATTTGAAACTCAAAGCAATGAAACATGAGCAATAATTAAAATAATTAATTAGATAAAATAAACTGCATGTTGAGTTATTTTACATTGTACTAACAATAAACAAAATGTACAAACAACACATTTTCAATCAACCCCAAAATGTGGACTGTGGGCTTTGACTTTCAGTGATCATAAAATTCTGCTTCTTCCTAAAATCTCAATGAATTGTCCAATGGAAGGGGTGAAATTGAATCTTACTTGTGTCAAATTTTAAAAACTTAGTGACAACTGTAAGGTACCCAGGCCTAGAAATTCAATAATTTGCCTGCTTTACATGGCATGGCATGGACAGTGCATAGCTATGCTGTTTTACTTGGTTGCTGTCAGCGTGTTCTATGTAGATAGATGTCATCATCGGTTGTTTGTTTCATCGCCAAGCCAGTTGTTCCATGGGGTGCGGACGTTTCATTACCATTCTAGACAACATCATCAGTGCGAACTCTAATCGAAGTGTTGGTGTTCTTCTCCATTCCAAATTTATATGATCCTCTGATGTGGTGGGTCTTGTCACTTCCGGTTCTGTTTTTCAGCAGCGGTCTGTATACGGGGTCTATTTCTATGTGTTTGTTAATGGAATCCTGTGTTGAGATCCAGGCATCCAGAAATTCCCTTGTATGTCTGCTTTGAGAGGTGAAGTCGTTTTGCCTTTCCCACCCAAGACATCATGACCTCATAAGATTGGGTGGAGCCAGTCTTCAGCATTAACCCTTTCAGACGTCACATCACCCAAGATATTAGAGTAGGCTGCAGATTAAACATCTAGGGTATGGGTGATAAATATTAGATATTAAAAAAAAACTTCATTACAATGTAAAAATAAACGTTTTAAGCTACTTGTTAACATCCCTTTTGGAAATTGGTCTGCTTAGCATCTAATTTTACATGTGGTAAATTCACTCAGTAAATCAAGTTGTTAGCTTATTCCTTGTATGCTCAGTTTTTTTCTGTCAACAGTCATAACTCATTTAATCTGCTGGTTATCAATCCAATAATCTAGGCTAAATGAAATTCAAAGACCTCTTGATTTTTAAAATTTTAATTTCAATAATTCTTTTAATTTCCATTGATTTCTTGTCAGAGTTTAGGAGGTCTCTCCAACAACACCAGGATAACAGAGTTCACGGTGGCAGAGTGTTCGGGAGTTACTGATATTGGATTACAGGTAAAATTCATTTGTGTTTTTAGAAATGTATTATTTAGCTTTTATAAGCCTGCAAGGAAGATTGGTCTTTTGTTTTAGAAATACAGGTAATATATTTTAAATATAAGTACACTTAATTTTCAAGACAGTCAAATTTGAATTAATACAATAATGCATATGTGGCATGTGACATGTATACAAATTTCTTAGGGAGCAATTAATTATCTGACAGGCTTTTTGGTTCACTTGCAAGCAAACTATTTACAAAGGCTCACATGTGTCAGTAAATTACACATGCAAAGCATTCATGAACCTCTCATTCGAGGAATTGGAGCTGCTCAGTTTCTTTCCAGGAGCAGGCACATAAATTGGCGCCTATCAACAAATCAGCTTAGCTGAATTTGCATGCTAATTGGTTATAATTCAGCAATTTCCTATCGTAGGCCATCCTTTTATCAGGTAGGATTCTTTGCAGGGAAGAAAGCAAGTTACATGGTAGCCTTCCAATTTAAGGTGATACAATTTCTTTTATTTATTCATTTGCGGGATGTGGGTATTGCTGGCTGGCCAGCATTTATTGCCCCTCCCTAGTTGCTCTCCAGAAGGTGGTGGTGAGATGCCTTCTTGAACCACTGCAGTCCACCTGCTGTGGGTTGACCCACAATACCATTAGGGAGGGAATTCCAGAATTTTGAATCAGTGACAGTGAAGGAACAACGATATATTTCCAAGTCAGAATGGTGAGTGGTTTAGAAGGTAACTTGAAGGTAGTGGTGTTCCCATATATCTGCTGCCTTTGTCCTTCCAGATGGAAGTGGTCCTGGTCTTTGGAAAGGTGTTGTCTGAGGATCTTTGCTGAATTTCTGCTGTGCATCTTGTAGATAGTACACACTGCTGCTACTGAAGGTTGGTGTTGGAGTGAGTGGACGTTTGTGGATGTAATGCCAGGCAAGTGGGGAATCAGAAGGTGAGTTACTCATCGCAGTATTCCTACCCTCTGACCTGCTCTTGTAGCCACTGTATTTATGTGGTGAGTCCATTTGAGTTTCTGGTCAATGATACTGGATGCCGATAGTGGGGGATTCAATGATGGTAATACCATTCAATATCAAGGGGCAGTGGTTAGTTTGTTTCTTATTGGTGATGGTCATAGCCTGGCATTTGTGTGGTGTGAATGTTACTTGCCACTTGTCAGCCCAAGCCTGGATATTGTCCAGATCTTGTCGCATTTGAAATGGACTGCATCAGTATCTGAGGAGCCATGAATGGTGCTGAACATTGTGCAATTATCAGCGAACATCCCCACTTCTGACCTTATGATGGAGGGAAGGTCATTGATGAAGCAGCTGAAGAAGGTTAAGCTGAGGATATTACCCTGAGGAACTCCTGCAGAGATGTCCTGGAGCTGAGATGATTGACCTCCAACAACCACATCACCTTTCTATGTGCCAGGTATGATTCCAACCACCGGAGAGTTTGCTTCCAGATACCCATTGATTCTGCTTTTGAGAGGGCTCCTTGATGCTGCACTTGGTGGAATGCAGCTTTGATGTAACGGGCTGTCACTCTCACCTCACCTCTGGAATTCAGCTCTCTTGTTCATGTCTGAACCAAGGCTGTAATTAGTTCAGGAGCTGAGTGGCCCTGAGCAGGTTGCTGAGCAGGTGCTGCTTGATAGCCAATATTGATGACACCTTCCATCACTTCACTGATGATCGAGAGTAGATTGATGGGGCAATAATTGGCTTTGTTGGATTTGTCCTGCTTTTTATGTACAGGCCGTACCTGAGCAATTTTCCACATTGCTGGATAGATGCCAGTGTTATAACCATACTGGAACAGCTTGGCTAGGGAAGCAGCAAGTTCTGGAGCACAAGTCTTCAGTACTATTGCCAGAATGTTGTCAGGGCCCGTAGCCTTTGTAGTAACAAGTATTGCCAACCATTTCTTGATATCATGTGGAGTGAATCAAATTGGCTGAAGACTGGTATCTGTAATGCTGGGGACCACTGAATGAGGCTAAGATGGATCATTTACTTGGCACTTCTGGCTAAAGAATGCTGCAAATGCTTCAGTCTTATCTTTTGCACTGATGTGCTGGGCTCCCCCATCATTGATGATGGGGATATTTGTGGAGCCTCCTTCTCCAGTAAGTTGTTTGATTGTCCACGTCCATTCATGACTGGATGTGGCAGGATTGCAGGTCTTAAATCCTATGTGTTGGTTGTGTGATCGCTTAGCTCTGTCTATCACCTGCTCTTCTGCTGTTTGGCATGCAAGTAGTCCAGTTTGGTGGCTTCACCAGGTTGACACCTCATCTTCAGGTATGCCTGGTGCTGCTTCTGGCATGCCCTCCTACAATCTTCATTGAATCAGGGTTGATCTCCTGGCTTGATGATAATGGTTAGAACAAAGAAAAGAACAAAGAAAATTACAGCACAGGAACAGGCCCTTCGGCCCTCCAAGCCTGCGCCGATCCGGATCCTCTATCTAAACCTGTCGCCTATTTTCCAAGGATCTGTATCCCTCTGCTCCCTGCCCATTCATGTATCTGTCTAGATACATCTTAAATGACGCTATCGTGCCCGCCTCTACCACCTCCGCTGGCAACGTGTTCCAGGCACCCACCACTCTCTGCAAGTGAGGGATATGCCGGCACATGAGGTTACAGATTGTGCTGGAGTACAATTCTGCTGCTGTTGATGGCCCACAGCGCCTCATGGATGCCCAGTCTTGAGTTGCTAGATCTGTTCGAAGTCTATCCCATTTAGCATGGTGATAGTGCCACACAACATGATGGAGGTTATTCTCAATGTGAAGGTGGGACCTCGATTTTTTTTCCTTTATTCATTAACAGGATGCTGGCTAGACATGCATTTATTGTCCATCCCTAATTTCCCAAAGGGCAGTTCAGAGTCAACCACATTGCTTTGGGTCTGAAGTCACATGTAGGCCAGATACCATCCAGGTAAGGATGGCAGTTTCCTTCCCTAAAGGACATTAGTGAACCAGATAGATTTTTCTGACAATCAACAGATAGATTTTTCTGACAATTTTTCTGTCATCATTAGACACTTAATTCCAGATATTTTATTGAATTCAAATTCCACCATTTGCCATGGTAGGATTCGAGCCCGGATCCTCAGGACATTATCTGGGTCTCTGAATTAACAGTCCAGCGATAATACTACTAGGCCAACGCCTCCACAAAGACTGTGCGGTGGTCACTCTTACCGATGCTGTTTTGGACAGATGCATCTGCGCCTGGCAGATTGGTAAGGATGAGGTCAAGTATGTTTTTCCCTCTTGTTGGTTTTCTCACCACCTGATTTGATTTAATTTGATTTATTGTAGTCACATGTACCCAAGTACAGTTAAAAGCTTTGTTTTGTGAGCAGTACAGGTAGTTCATAGCAAACAAGGACATACAGATCATAGTGTGCTTAGACAGAACAAGGTACACAAGGTTATGGTGCACGGGTGGTGCACAAAGCAAGGTCAACATTAGCAAGATCAACATTTTGAAGTTAGAGAGGTCCATTCAGCAGTCTAATAATGGCAGGGAAGAAGCTATTCTTGAACCTGTTGGTTCATGTGTTCAAGCTTCTATATCTTCTGCCTGACAGAAGAGGTTGGAAGAGAGCTTCACTGGGATGGGAGAGATTTTTGATGATGTTGGCAGCCTTCCTGCAGCAATGAGAAGTGTAAATGGAGTCCATGGATGGGAGGTTGGCTTCTGTGATGGTGAGGCTGTGCACACAACTTTCTGTAGTTTCTTACCATCCTTGGCTGAGCAGTTGCCATGCCAGTCCATTATGCACCCGCATAGAATGCTTTTTATGGTGCATCTGTAAAAATTGATGAGGGTGCTTATGGACATGCTGAATTTTCTAAGCTGCCTGAGGAAGAAGAGGCGCTGGTGTGCCATCTTGACTGTTACATTTACGTGGGAGGCCCAGGACAGATAGTCAGTTATTGTCACTCTAGGAACTCTCGACCCTCTCTACCTCAGCTCCATTGATGTAGATAGGGGTGTGTCCTCTTCCTTTCTTCCTGAAGTCAATGATCAGTTCTTTTGTTTTGCCAACATTGAGAGAGAGATTGTTATCATTGCGCCATGACACTAAGCACTCTATCGTCCTGTTATCTGCCTTTTCATTGTTTGATATCCATCCAACCAAGGCAGTGCCTTCAAAGAACTTGTAGATGATTTTTGTTTGGAATTTGGCTGCACAGTCGTGGGTGTACAGGGAGTACAGTAGGGGGCTGAGAACACATCCTTGTGGGGCACCAGTGTTGAGGTTTATCGTAGAGGAGGTACTGTTGTCTATCTTCACTGATTGTGGTCTGTGGGTCAGGAAGCTGAGGATCGAGTTGCAGAGGGCAAAGCGGAGACCTAGGTCTCAGAGTTTTGACATTAGTCTGGAAGGGATTATTGTGTTGAAAGCAGAGCTGTAGTCGTTCAGCTGGAGCCTGATGTAGGTGTCCTTGTAATTCAGATGTTCCAGGGATGAGTGTAGGACAAGGGAAATAACATCCATTGTGGACCTGTTTCACCGGTAGGCAAATTGCAGGGAATCAAGTCAGGCTGGGAGGGTAGAGTTCATGTGGGCCATGACCAGCCATGAGAATTCATGGGGTCCAGAACCAATGTTAAGGATTCCCAGGGAATCTCCCTCCTGACTGTATACTACTATGCTCCCGGTGGGACAGGACATATCCAGGGATGGTGATGATGGTGTCTGGGACCTTGTTTGTAAGGTATGATTCTGTGAGTATGACTATGACAGGCTGTTGCTTGACAAATCTGTGAGACAGTGCTGGCAGTTTTGGCACTAGCCCCCAGATGTTGGTAAGGAGTACTTTGTGGGATTGACAAGGCTGTTTCTACAACAGGGCAGCAGTTATGATGTGCTGTTAATGAGACAAATGTTGAACTTTGGTTTCTTGATTTTTTTTTCAAAAACTGTTATACGTGTCAAAAATGAATTAAAACAAGGGATGATTCTCATTTTCTATTGATCAAAAAAGCACTTGAAATACCAATGAAATGCTACTTTTCAGCATGCATTATTATTCACAACCCATCCAAAGAAGATGTTCTTAACAGGTTTCAAACAATCACATTTTGTTTTATTCCCACTTCTAAATTACATTTTAGGGCCAAGAGAGAACATTTTTTTTCTGGTGGAGGTAGAGGCTTATAGTCAAAAGGGTGGTTTTTAACCATACCTGCTTGGCAGAAACCATGTAGGTAGCCAGCTAGGTTTATCCAGAAGACTTCCCTGACAACATCCAGCTTCATTCCCATGTCTTGTATTCTATTTTGCTCTTCTGAGCAAAAGGCAAGAGTACATGCAGGAAGCTAGTGGGATCTTATTTAAATATGCAAATTCATGAAAATAGCACAGGGCCTAGCCACAGTTTTCACCTATGGCCTTGAGTTAAGCCATTCCTTTGCAAATTTGTGAAAATAATTTGATACAATAGAGTTTTTCTTTTTCTGGAAATGCCTCATTCAAAACCTAGGAAGTGCAAAAAAATTACTTTGGTACAAAATCAAATTCAAGTATATTTAGAAATCAGGATTCAACCTAGAGCAACTGATAGATACTGTAGTCTAAGTCAAAAATATTTTTAATCATGGCCTTTAGTTCATTGTCGTAGAATATACTGACACTGTTAAAATTATTTTTAATGTCTTGGGTTTTCCTCCTTTCTGTTATCTGAAAATTATCTGTATGATCCATCTAAAAGAACACAGACAATACTTTTATGGTCTTTAATGAAGAAGTTGGTATCCATGTTGTTAGTGCCTGCCTGTAGTAAAATTTATATTAAAATTTGACTGGCTCTGAAACTGTCACCTGCATTCCAAGATCTACATCATTAATATAAATCAGGAAAAGCAAGTGTCCCAATACTAATCTCCAAGGAGCTCTACTCTACTTCAAACCTTCCGTCAACTTAAAAAAGTCTATTAACCAATACTATTTCCTATCAGTCAGCCAAGTTTATACATTTTGCGACTGTCCCTTTTATTCCATAAACTATAATTTTTCTTTAATCTGTTGCGTGATACTGTATCAAACAACTATTGAAAGTCATTTTACGACACATCAACAATCTGCTACTTCTTCAAAAACTCCAACAAATTGGTTAAGCATGATTTTCTATAAGAAATCCATGCTGGCTCTTCCTAATTTAACACAGATTTGTCTCAAATTATTGTTTTTAGATATTTCCCCACTACCAAAATTAGGCTGATTGTTCTGTAATTGCTTTGTTTATGCTTACAAACATTTCTGAACAAGGCATAAATGTTTCCAATTCCCTAGTCCTCTGACACCACCCCCAAGACCAGGAATGACTGAAAGACTACAGACAGTGCCTCTGCAATTTCCAGTCTCACTTACTTCAATATCCTTGAATGTATTTCATCTGATCCTGCTTCTCACCAACTCTTAGGGGCTTCCCACTGCCGTTGACATTTTGCCAACAATGTGTGGGCCCCTCGCCTCATTGTGAGATTACCTGGGGAACCCTGATAGCCTCTTTGGAGACCCTCCTTTTTGGTAGTCTGTGATGGGGCCCCCAGTTGCAATGGTCACCCCTGAAACAACAGTCCCCACTTTCATCAACTCCCCCACTCTCCTTGCCAAAGAATGCCTAACTGGTTGACTTTTCACCACATTCACTTTGTTGCAAAGGCAGTGTCCTTGGCTATAGCTGGGTGTAGTCTCAGCAACGGTCACTGGTCCTGTGATATGACTTAGATTGTGGCTGTTGCGCCACCAATTGGGTGACAGCCCTTATTGTTAAATATTTTAAAGGTAGAGGAGCCTCAGCAGAAACTACTTAATTGCTAGATGGGCTTGAAATCTGGCTTTAGATACTCCAAACAACTGAGTTGGAATTCCCTCAGCTTTCAGGCTCATTGTTCAGAATTCTGTAGCATCAGCAAAATTCTATCCACAACTCATGATAAGTAATGCAGTAAAGTCAGGTACAGAAATTGCCGGAAAGCTCAGCAGCGCCGACAGCATCTGTAGAGATAAAGCATTGACCCTTCATCAGAATGTTCTGAATGTTAGTTGCTGGTTGATTTCTTCTGCTGTTTCTTCAATTCTACGTGCTTTAGTATTTTTCCATGGTTTTATGAAGCTTCAAAATTTTACAGGGATTGTGATGGTAGGTGCTAACTTTAAGACTATTGGTGTGCTGAAGCAATGATTCCAGGCTGCTGTGTAAAATCCCTGATGTATACAGCTGAAAGGGAGAGCTCTTGTGGTGCAGTGGTGGTGTACCTACTTCTTGGCCAGAAAGTCCTAAGTTAAGTCCCACCCTCCAAAGAGGTGTGTCATAATGTGTCTGAGCATTTGTTTAAAAACTTACATTTTACAGCCGAGGGGTATTGAGATGTGCAGTGAACTCACCATCATGAGTAAACAACCTTTGCCGCCACTCATCAGATGAGTTGAGGCAAAGGAGGATAAGACGAGAAAGACGAATAGTTACACAGAATTCAGCAATTTGGCCTGTCATGTCCATGCTGATTTCCTGTAAGAATTAGTCAATTTGACCCACTCCCCACTTTTTCCAAGTAGCATTGCAATTGTCACCTTTGGATAGTTATCCAATTGCCTTCTGAAGTCCACAATTAGACTTGCCTCCCCCACATTCTCAGACAATGCATTCCATTTGTGACATAAAAATGTTTTTCCTCATTTTGCCTTTGGTTGTTTTGCCAATTTATTTTTAAATTATTTCCTCTGGCTCTCAACCCATCCACTATATATTCTGACTAGACCTCTAAAGATGTGGAACACCTACATCAGATGTGCTTTCAACTTTCTCTTCGAAAAGAGCAACACCAACTTCTCTAATTTATCCTTGTAACTGAAGAGGCTCTGTTGGTACCAAGAAATAGGCAAGAGTGGCAAGAGCTCCTGTTTGGGGAATATCAGGAATTAGGAAAAAATTAAAGAACAGGATGTCAAGGGTTATGATCCCTCGATTATTACCAGAGCCATACGCAAATTGGCATAGAGATAAGAAAATTAGAGAAGTAGATTTAGTTTTAGATTTAGATTTTATTGTCATACTCAAGTACAGGAATACAGGAATACAGCAAAAAGTGTACAATGACAACATTCCTGGTGCCATCTTAGGTACAAAGGTACCTATGTACAAAATCTTAGGTACAAAGTAGAAAAATAATGAAATAAAGTTAAAAGTTAAGTCCTTAAGTGCTTAGACATTTTGGGCTCACATTCCCCACAAGGGTTCAAACTCTGCACTGGGTTTGCTCTCCCCGGAGCTTGACACCACCTCAGATGCTGGGAGACCTCAGTCTGCCTGCTATCGCTACTGCCACAGATGTCAGGGACGTGTGTCACACCGCACTGGGCTCAATCTCCCCTGCACTGGGCTCACTCTCTCACTCTCCTTGTACTCTCTCACTCTCCCCCGCACTGGACTTGATCTTAACCGCCCTGTACCAAGCTGACTCCCTCCAACGCTGCTGCTAGGAAGAAACCTTGCCTGAGAAGCGCACTTTACGGAAGATAAGTAGATTAAAGTAAAAAAAAGCTGTGAAAGAAAAAAAAGTAAAAGCAGGCAGAGCAGGTGAGACCACGCAGGAGCTTGCACGCTGTGCTGCTACTCCGCTGCCATCTTGGTCAACCAAAATAAAATAAACATGTGGCTAAAGGAATGGTGTAGAAACTGGGGTTCCATTTCATCGGGCACTGGCATCGGTATTTGGACAGGAAGAAACTGTACCATTGGGACAGGTTTCACCTGAACTGATCTAAGACCAGTGCCCCAGCAGAAGGCTAAATAACATGGTCACAAGGACTTTAAAGTAGTAAATGGGGGTGGAGGAGGTGGCCTTGGGAGAAGTCAATACAGTTTCAAAAACAAGAAACAGGTCAGAGAGTAAAGAAACTGTCAGGAATCCCACTCTAGGTATGACATGTAATGGCAAAACTATCAGAAGTATATTGATTAAACCAGAAGATTGAAATTGTAAGAAGGTGAATAAAGCATTAGTGCTAAAGGACAGGTTAGAATGAATGGCTCAAAAGAGAGTTCAATACACAAATCATAGGTTGTACAGAATAAATTAAATTACTTCAGGCGCAAATTCAATTTGGAGATTATGACATAGTAGCCATCACGGAGATGTGGTTGCAGGATGTTCGGGACTTGGAACTAAACATACCAGGTTATAAGGTTTACAGGATGGATAGGGAAAGTGGCAGAGGGGTTGGAGTAGCCTTACTAATTAGAAATAAAATCACTTCAATGAGGGGACAATGTTATAAAGCGGAGGTCGACACCCCGCCCCCACCCGATAACTAGAACTGAAACACCCACAAAGGCTCACCTCACCCTATAATCTGTTAACAGAATTGTGAAAAGTGGTATAACCTACCTCTCACCTTCTTGGCTGTTGCAAAGAAGTGGTTAAATGAAATGAACTCCTTTCACTGTAATCATCAAGTAACAATTTATTTATTTAACTCTAACAGTGAACAAATTAACTGAACCGTTAACGAACTGGACAATTCCCCTTTAACTATTCCCGAATAAAACAAAATTCTAATGGTATGCTGTCCCAATAAATACAAGTCCCACTTATATAAACCAAAGTAACAAAAACATTAAAATTTAGACTCTCAAAATTACAGCCAGGATACATCTTCCAAAATGTTCTGTGCCTTCTCTGCTGACCTTCAGTCAGTAATGCCTTTCTCCATCGAATTCTTGTGTCAGGAATATTAGCTAAGAGTGATGCTGTACCTTTAGTTAGATGATGGTTACTCTAAGAGCTTAGAGAATTCTGGAAGAGCCAGTGATTTTCTGTTTAGAGCTGATGGTGGTTAACTCCATCAGATGACAGTTGCTCTCACACCGATTTTCAAATGCCATCTTCTTTTATACCCTTGATAACATATTAATTTCTTACAATATAATTGGTCCTATGTTGTCAAAACCATCAGATTTAAATTTAATTGGTTTTAGTTTCTAAGTGCCTGGTTTAAATTAATTGGCTGATATTCAAACTAGTTGCCTTGCTAACGAAACAAAACCGCTGCCTGGATTGCTAACCATACAGCCTTTGATACAAATGTTTTGATTTTGGGAGCTCTCTGTACACCTGCAAACCACAAGCTGCCCACAGGCATTTTTTTTTTGGACCTTTAAGCCCATCTTTTAAAGGGACCACACACTCTTCCCCCTATCATTTTACAAACATCAAATTCTAACGTCCTGCCTTCCAATCCACAAATACTCTACTCAACTTCACAACAAAAACAAATAGAGACTTCATGAATGTGGAACAGTAAAGGATCTAAAACTGTAACAAAGTGTCATCTGTAGACCACCTGGTAGCAGCTCTAAAGTGCTAGATCATATAAATCAGAAATTAGGCAAGTGTGTAGCAAAGTCAGAGTAGTATTAATGGAGGATTTTAACTTTAACGTGAATGGGAGACAGACAAGTACCTGTCAGAAAGGTAGTGAATTTCTGGAGTGTGTCCAGGCTAGTTTCCTATAGCAATGTGTCCTTGATGCAACACAGGTAAAAGCAATATTAGATTTAATAACGAATTGGACTTAATTAATAACCTAAATGTGCATGAACATTTATCAAATTATGATTATAACGTGATCAAGCTCAATTTAGCATTTGTTAGTAAAATGCTTGCATGAGCTACTTGGATTTTAGATTTAGGTAAGGCTGACTTTAATGAGAGGTGACAGAGACTGTCCACAGTAAACTGGAAAATCTGTTAATGGATTAAACGACTGAAGAACAGTGGAGGATGTTTAAAGAAGCATTTAATGCAATACAGAACCAGCTTATACCCCTAAAAGGGAAAAGCTCCACTTGGCAGAAAAAAAAAGCTATGGCTAAAGAGATAGACAACAGATCTTGCTGAATGGGAAAGATACAAAGACCAGTAAAGGGCACAAAGCAGCTTATAAGGGCTACTAAAAGGGATTATGAAAGGAAACTTGCAAGGGACATCAAAATCAATAAGAAAAGAAATTATAGTTACATAAAGGGAAAGCGGGTAGTCAGAAGAAATGTTGCCCCATGAAAGACTGAAAGTGAGGATGTTGTCAATGATGATGGGGAAAAGGCAGACATGTTGCATTGTTACTTTACCTCAGTATTTACAGTAGAAAAGGAAGATAGTTTGCTGGAAGTCCTAAAGAGATTAATAAAATTAAAATAAATAAAACATCTGACAATAAGGAAATGAACAGAACTGAAGTGTGACAAATTCTCAGGACCTGACGGTTTCCATCCAAGGGTGTTGGAGGATATAGGGGTGCACATTGTAGATGCCCTAACTGTAATCTTTCAGAGTTCCCTAGATTCCAGTGTCATCCCCTGGATTGGAAAATTGTACATGTCACTCTACTTTTTTAGAAGGGAAAAGAGGAATTCCAGGGAATTATGGACTAATTAGCCTAATATATGTGGTGGAGAAATTGTTGGAGTCTTTAATCAAGGATAGGGTAACTGAACACCTCAAATTTTCAGTTAATCAGGGAGAGCCAGCATGGATTCAATACAGGTAGGTCATGCCTGACAAACCTCACTGAATTTGTTTGAAGAGATGACTAAGGTAGTGGAATATTTATGGATGTTGGTTATGTGGATTTCCAGAAGGCATTTGATAAAGTCCCACATAAGAGATTGTTAACTAAAGTAGGGTCCTAAAGAACTGAGGGCAAATTACAGCCATGGCTGGGAAATTGGTTGAGTGGCAGGTGACAGAAAGTAGGGATAATGGGAGGTAGTCATATTGGCAGGATGTGACTAGTGATGTCCCACGAGGATCTGTGTTAGGGCCTCAATTATTCACATTATTTATTAATGGCTTGGATAACAGAATAGAAAGTCATATACGCAAAATTTGCTTATGACAAAATTAGGGGCATTATAGACTGTGTTGATGAGAGCATAAAATTACAAAAGGATATTGATACTTTAGGTGAATGGGCAAAATTATGACAGATTTCAATGTAAGCAAGTATGAGGTTATCTGGACACCACACCTTAGGAAGAACTTGATTTTTGATTTGATTTATTACTGTCACATGTACCAAGATACAGTGAGAAGTATTGTTTTGTGTGCTGTCTAGGCAAATCATACCTTACATAAGTATATCTGGGCAATAGAACAGAATGCAGAATGTAATCATCCAGTTGCAGAGGATGGAGCAGAGTCCTAAGTGTCAAAGTTTGGAGATAAGTTTGGCTGGAATTACGGTATTGAATGCAGAGCTAAAGTCAATAAAAAGGAGTCTGATGTAGGTTCCTTGTTATCCAGATCATAGAATCCCTAGAATGTAGAAGCAGGCTGTTGGCTCATTGAGTCCACAATGACCCTCTGAAAAGCATACTACCAGAACCATCCCATCTCTGTAACCCTGCATTTCCCATGGTTAATCCACCTAACCCGCACATCTCTGGACTGTGGGAGAAAACCAGAGCACCTGGAGGAAACCCATGCAGACATGGGGAGAATGTGCAAACTCTACACAGACAGACACCCGAGGGTGGAATCAAACGCGGGTCCCTGGGACTGTGAGGCGGCAGTGCTAACCATTGAGCCACGATGCCACGTCTGTTCCAGGGATGAGTGTAGGGCCAGGGAAATCGCTTCTGCCACGGACCTGTTGCAGCAGAAATGTAGTGGATCAAGGCAGTCTGGGAGGCTGGAGTCAATGTGTGCCATTACTAACCTCTCGAAGCACTTCATAATGATGGATGTCAGAGCCACCAGGTGGTGGTCATTAAGGCATGCTACTGATTTTTCTTTGGCACTGTGATGATAATGGTCTTCTTGAAGCAGGTGGGAAGCTCAGATTGGAGTAAGGAGAGGTTAAAGCTTTCTGGCGAATATTCCAGCTAGCTGGTCTGCGCATGATCTGAGTGCATGAGCGGGACTCCATCCAGTCACTTTCTGTGGGTTTACTCTCAGGAAGGCCAATCTGATGTCTGCAGGGGTGACTGTGGGTACAAGGTGCACCTGAGGATGACATCATTTCACTGATGTTCTGTTCAAAACAAGCATAGAATGCATTGAATTCATCAGGGAGGGGTACATTGTTGCCAGCGATTCTACTTGACTTTGCTTTCTGCCCGTTATATCGTGTAAGCCTTACTCCAATCAACATGTGTTTGTGTGGTTAGTCTGGGACTCTTAGCTTAGTCTGGTATTGTTCCTTGGTGTCCCTGATGGCTTTGCAATGGTTGTACCTATATTTCCTGTATAGATCAGGGTCATCCAACTTGAACGCTTCAGACCAGGACTTCAGTAGGGAGTGGATCTCCCAGTTCATCAATGGTTTCCATTTGGGGAACACTTGGGTTAAGTTCTTTGGCACACAGCCCTCTAAACACTTACTGCTGAAGTCTGTGACGGTGGTGGCATACTCATTTAAGTTTATGCTGGGTTCCAGTGGACCAGTCCACTGACTTCAAGTAGTCATGTAGGATCTCATCTGTTACCTCAGACCAGCACTGTACGACTTTCTGTACTGGATTCTCACACTTCACTTTCTGCTTGTAAACCAGGAGAAGGAGCACAGCCTCATGGTCTAATTTTCCAAAATGTGAAATATATTGGCCTTGGAGAGAGTACAGCATAAGTGTACAAGAATGATACCTGGACTTCAGGGGTTAAATTATGAGAAGACATTATAAGTTCAGCCTGTTTTCTCTAGAATTTAGAATGTTAAGGGATTATTAGATTGAAGCCTTCAAGAAATTAGTAGGAAAAGACACGGTAGATCAAGATAAACTACTTCCACCAGTTGGAGTTTCTAGAACTAAGGTCATAGTCTAAAAATTAGTGCCAGACCTTTCAGGAGAGATGTTGGGGAGGGATTCTACACATGGAGTGGTAGAGGTTTGGAACGAAATATTTGTTGAGCAAAGGTATTTAGGGGTATGGGCCAAAGGCAGTTATATGGAATTTGGCCACAGATCAGCCATGATCTCATTTGAATAGTGGAACAGGCTCAAGAGGCTGAAGGGGCTGAATGGTAGATTCCTGTTCCAAAATTCCTATGTTCCTGTGTTACTATGACCTATTCCCCTATGAATCTATGTTCTATATTCTTAATCTATGTTCTATGTTCAAACTGAGCTCCCACAGTTTGAGAATTGACACAGTGCTCTCAGGGAGTGACAGAAGCATGAACCTGTCATCTCTTCTCAGCATTACAGTAGTTACATAGAAACATGGAAAATAGGAGCAGGAGTAGGCCATTTGGCCCTTCAATCCTGCTTTTCCATTCATTATGATCATGGTTAATAATCCAACTCATTAGCTTGCTCCTGCTTTCCCACCCATTCCCTTTGATCCTTTTAGCCACAAGTACTATATCCAACTCCTTCTTGAAATCATACCAAGTTTTGGCCTCAACTGCTTTATGTGGTAGCGAATTCCACAGGCTCACCACTCTCAAAGTGAAAAATTTTCTCCTCCTCTCAGTACTGAATGGTACACCCCATATGGTTATACTGTGACCCCTGGCTCTGGCCTCGCTTGCCACCAACATCCTTCCTGCATCTACCCTTTCTAGTACTATTAGAATGGTATAGGTTTCTATGAGATCCCCTCTCATTTTTCTTAACTCCTGTGAATATAATCCTAATGAATTTAACCTCTCCTCATATGTCAGTCCTGTCATCACGGGAATCAGTCTGATAAACCTTCACTGCACTCCCTCTATAATAAGAACATCGTTCCTCAGATAAGGAGACCACAATTGCACATGAAATTCCAGGTGTGGTCTTACCAAGGTCCTGTATAATTGCAGCTCAGCATCCCGCTCCTGTATGTGAATCCTCTCTCTGTGAATGTCAACATATGAGGGATATGGACCGAGGGCAGGCAGAAGGCGTTAGTTTAATTTGGCGTCACATTTGGCACAATACCATGGACTGAAGCGCCTGTTCCTGTGGTGTAGAATTCTATGTTCTATTTTCTATACCATTTACTTCTTTTAGCTTCTGCTGCACTTACATGCTTACTTTCAATGACTGGTGTATGAGGACATCCAGGTCTTTGGCACACTCCCTTCTCAAATTTTAGCTATTCAGATGATAATCTGCTTCCCGACTTTGCTATCTCAATGGATAACCTCACATTTGTCCACATTATACTGCACCAGCCATGCATTTGCCCATGCACTCAGCTTGTTCAAATCATATTGAAGTATCTCTAAGTCCTACTCATAGCTCACGCTGCCACTCAGCTTTGTGTCATCTGCAAATGTGGGGCTATTATATTTAGCTCCCTTGTCCAAATCATTAATTTATATTGTGAATAGCTAGAATCCTAGCACTGACCCCTGCGGTACTCCTCTATCACTGTCTGCCATTCAGAAAAAGATCTGTTACTTCCTACTGTTTGTTTCCTGTCTGCCAACCAGTTTTCTAACCATCTCCCACTACTTGCAATCCCATGCCCTTTAATTTTACACACTAATCACTTATGTGCGACTTTGTCTGAAATCTCTTCTGAAAGTTATGCTCCCACCACTACCACTCTTCTAGTACCTTTGCTTTTGTCTCTCAGCTGGCTGGGCCAGATTACATGCTGAAACTGGGCATTCATAAGATGTACATTAATGGGATTCACAATGGGCTATTAGTTATTTTTTGTTATTAATATAATGAAAGATCAGGATACTACCATAAGCACTACCTTCTCAAGCATGTATTGCACATATCTCCAAACAATCTAAACAGTGAAATTTCTGCTTTAGTCAGCTGATGATATGGTACACTGTGTTGTTGGTGGATCCACAGTTTTCACTGAAGGCCCTCCAACAATATATGGTGGGATAGTGAAAGATACAGCATCTCTTGTTGCCTAGTAGCCATCAGGCAATCTATGTTGAAGGCCTAAACATGGGTATGATTTGCTGACTGTCACAGGATGATAGCATTTGGGGCTGTCAGGTTGGGGGGATTCACTGAAATGAATTTCTTTGGTATACTTGCATATAGTCTGAATCTTAAATGTCATGGTAGTGTCATTGTAGTAATATCACGAGACTAGTAATCCAGAGGCTAAGAGTCTTTAGACATTTGTTACCCAATTTTAGTCCTCAAGGGTTGAATCAGCCTTTGGACATCCATGACATCATTATCCCACTCTCATAAGTGCACATGGCCTTTCGAATTGGCACACTTTGCATGGACCAGGTGGTAAGCAACCATGAGAAGCTCCAGTACGTCTACTCACTAATTTGAACTGATCAGTTGTTGGGAATGAGAGAATCTAAATGTAAAATGCCTTTTTATTTGCCTGCTTAACAATTTTAATCTCCTACTTACTTTAGCATGTACATTCCCCACTATTCCAAACACTTCCTCAGGAAAGACAGAAAAAGGCAGAAATATGTTAAGGTTCTTCCTGTCTCCAAACTCACCTCCTACTGATCTGAGCAGGTTCTCCCACAAGTCATATCCTGCCAATTACAATGCATTCCATTCTTCCTACTCACTGTCTCCTGTGGCTTAGTCAATTTCCTAACCAGACCAATAATTTGGCTTCAATTTTGTGAGCTTCACCTCTAGTTGATAACTTCATAACTTTGTCAAATGCATTTTGTAAATCTATTAAAATAAGTTACATAGATATTGCTCTAGTCACCTCTTCAAAAAGTTCAGTGAGGTTTGTTAGGCATGACCTATGCTTTACAAATCCATACTGGCTCTTTTATCAGCTAAAAATATTCAAATTCTGTCTTTTCTGACAATGAATGTTAAACTAATTGGTCAATAACTTCCTGTTTCCCCCTCTCATCTTTCTGAAATAGTGGAGCCATATGAGAAATTTGTCAATCTAAAGGAATGGTTCCCAAACCAATTTTTTTTTAAAGATAGTAGTTAGGAAAGTTCTGCAAAGTTCTCACCTAATTGTTTCAAACAAATTGGTTTAGCAATCACAGAAGTTGCTAGAAAAGCTCAGCAGATCTGGTAGGATCACCAGACCTGAAACGTTAACTCTGATTTTTTTCTTCACAGATGCTGCCAGATTTGCTGAGCTTTTCCAGCAACTTCCGTTTTTGTTCCTGATTTAAAGCATACACAGTTCTTTCAGTTTTTATTGGGATAGCAATCATCTGGCCCTGGTTATCTAACATTTTTTAGTCCCATTATTTTCTTCACTATTGTTATTTTGCAGTGCAACAGATTATTCACTCAGCTATAATCTTCTTCCATAATTGAACCTCTACGTGTGACAATGACCCTTTGTACCAATTTTCTGATATTGCATATGAAGTATCACTGTGAAAATTGCGAAATTAATGTAACCTTGCAGTGAACCATTTATTTTTCTGATTGTACTTTATACTTGCAACCTATAATTATGATCTACTAAACAAATTATTTCATGTATAAAATATGAAAGTTATGAGTTAAAGTCTAGGAAATTTTCATCAAAACAGAAAACTGTGAGGACTGATGCACTCAGCTGTAAGTAATTTGGAAAACAGATCCATAGTTCTGATTCAATGAAAAGCAAACTTTTCCATATAAATCATCAAGGGATGGTATTTTACAGTATATATTAACAGAGAATGGTATTTTCCACAACTTATATTTAACCACAATGAAATAGCTGAGCAAAAGTTTGATGGAGTGGTTAGGAACTAAATTGAAATTATGTGGATGAAACCGTTAAATCATCATTATCATCTGACTATAAACTTGGCAAAAATTGTATAAATGTAATTTTAAATCTTCAGCATTTTTTCTACTGATCTTTGATCCCCACAATATCGTGTATATAGTGCATAGGGGGAAGGAAAATTGTGTTACAAAGTTGTTCATTGAGTTATAGAGAGTCATAGAGTCATACAGCACAGAAACAGAACTTTTGGTCCAACTCCTTCATGCCTACCAGATATCCTAAATAAATCTAGTCCCGTTTGCCAGCACTTGGCCCATATCCCTCTAAACCTTTCCTATTCATGTACCCATGAATGCCTTTTAAATGTTGTAATTGTACCAGCCTCCACCACTTCTTCTGTTTATTCCATACATGCACCAACCTCTGCATGAAAAAGTTGCCCCTTCTTTCCCTTTTAAATCTTTCTCCTCTCACCTTAAACCTATGCCATCTAGTTTTGGACTCACTCACCCCAAGGAAAAGACTTTGGCTATTCACTCTATCCATGCCCCTCATGATTTTATAAATCCCCATAAGGTCACCCCTCAGTCTCTGATGCTCCAGGGAAAATAGCCCTAGCCTATTCAGCTTCTCCCTGGAGCTCAAATTGTCCAACCCCTGCAACATCCTTGTAAATATTTTCTGCATTCTTTCAAATTTAACAACCTTTCCTACAGCAGGGAAACCAGAATTGAATGCAGTATTCCAAAAGTGGCCTAACCAATGTCCTGTTCAGCCACAACATGACTACTCAATGCATTGACCAAAAAATGCAAATGTAACAAACGCCTTCTTCGTTACCATGCCCACCTTCAAGGAACTATGAACTTGCATCCCAAGGTCTCTTTATTCAGCAACCCTCCTGAGGACCCTACCATTAAGTGTATAAGTCCTGTCCTGATTTCCCTTCCCAAAATATAACACCTCACATTTACCTAAATTCTCTGCCACACCTCAGCCCATTGGCCCATCCGATCAAGGTCCCGCTGTACTCTGAGATAACCTTCTTCACCGTCCACTCCAGCACCAATTTGGTGTCAGCTGCAAACTCACTAACCATTCCTTCTATATTCACATCCAAATTATTTATATAAATGACAAAAAGCAGTGGACCCAGCACCAATCCTTGTGGCACACTGCTTGTCACAGGCCTCCAGTCCAAAAAACAACCCTCCACCACTACCCTCTGTCTCCCACATTCAAGCCAATTTTGTTTCTGCATATCAATCAGCTTGCGGGGTCATCCGAGTGACTG
The DNA here is from genome assembly GCF_021869965.1 of Rhincodon typus. NCBI lineage: Eukaryota > Metazoa > Chordata > Chondrichthyes > Orectolobiformes > Rhincodontidae > Rhincodon > Rhincodon typus. Next base: position 28,773,256 of record NC_063353.1, on the reverse strand, counting down.
TGCAACCATTCAGCCTAGAGGGAACATCGGTGAGTGCGTTGATGCATTTTATTGGCCCCTGACCCTGAAAAGAATACGCCAATCCCTGCAGGGGCTGCTAGGTGCAGAGATGGGCTACTTGAAAATAGTACTCCAGCACTTTGTCCCAGCTTCTAAAAGAAAACAAAAAACCTTTTACCCTCAACGTCCTCACTCATACTTCATGTCTTAGCCATTCCAATCCATGCCACTTCAGGCCCTCCACCCAAACTCTATATTTATATGACTGTATCCTTTAATTTTCCTATATTTTTGAACATGGAGGCAAATGAGAAAAGGACTGGTTTAAAAGCAAAGGATTTTTGAATGACAGCTGTGCTTTTTGAAAGCAAGTTATCTGACACTCATTGTAAATGCTGTTTACACAGCTGCTGGTTCAAGCAGTTTGGGAGAAGCCTATTTACATATGAACTGGAACCAGGGGGCTGCTTATGAAGTGAGAGGCAATCAGTAACCAATTGGTCTGAGAAATGCTGACTCGTTGTTGATAATAAAGGATAACAACTATGTGATCAGCTCCCAACTAGGTGAAAAACTTCGGGGTGAGTGTGTTTGGCACAGAAGCCATTCGACCACTGGAAGGGAAGAAACTGTTTCTTTCTCTGCAGCAAAAAGCACCTCAAGCTTAAAGAGAACCAGTTTATTTCCCTGCAAGCTGCGAGCATCACTTAATAAGTCAGGGACCTTTATTGGTGTGAACCAGTCACCCTGTGCCTCCTGCAAACAAGTGAAATTATCTATAGAAGGAACATCGAGAAATAACATCTGATCAGCAGAAGGATCATCTCAGCAAATCTATGGATAGGAACTACTGAACTTCCTTCCCAGTCCTACCCTCTGCCCATATTACCAACACTTTATTTTTGGTGTCTATCTGTATGTACTTAGGGAGTAAATTCTGAGAAGAAATCTGGAAAGGAGCCCATAGGGAATGATGTCCAAATACGTCATGTTTCCAGCAAACTCTGCAACCAAGCCAGGGCCAACTATGGTGCTTTAGATGCCATTTGAATTCAACTGGGAAGGCTGACATATTTGGGCAGTCCAGGATCTCCATAAATTCCAGTCAGGCTTCTGCTGTGAAGAAAACACTCTGGTTGTGTTACAAACCATAACACAACATGAGAAACAGCAGTTATGACTGATGAACACACCTCAATTGATGAAGAGAACAGATCTTAAGCACTATGACAGAGGGCACTGTTTCCCACTGGTTAACCACCATACATCTCAAATCAGCAAGCCCTGACTGGTGAGGTACTGATCCACCATGGTCCATCTGCTGCAAAGGTTGCTTGGAGCTCACAGCCTCTGTTCAATAAATGGACCTCATCTATCACACCAGACAAACAAAACATCCTCTACATCGGGGAAACCAAGCGGAGGCTTGGAGACCGCTTTGTGGAACACTAGCGCTCGGTTCGTGACACACGACTGCACCTCCCAGTCGCGAACCACTTCAACTCCCCCTCCCACTCCTTGGACGACTTGTCCATCCTGGGCCTCCTCCAGTGCCACAATGATGCCACCCGAAGGTTGCAGGAACAGCACCTCATATTTTGCTTAGGGACCCTGCAGCCCAAACGTCTCTATGTGGACTTCACAAGCTTCAAAATCTCCCCACCCCCGACCTCATCCCAAAACCAGCCTAGCTCGTCCCTGCCTCCTTGACCTGTCCATCTTTTCTCCCACCTATCCACTCCTCCCACCTCCCTGACCAACCCCC
>NC_063353.1:28714599-28771391 GCF_021869965.1 Rhincodon typus | reverse complement strand
TTCAGAGTCCCCTTCCCCTCCCCCATTTCTAAAGAAGGGTCCAGACCCGAAACGTCAGCTTTCCTGCTCCTCTGATGCTGCCTGACCTGCTGTGTTCATCCAACTCTACACCTTGTTATCTCAGATTCTCCAGCATCGGCAGTTCCTACTAGTTCCCACTATCTCAAAATAAAACAAAAGATGCCTTTGACTGGCAAGCTGTGGGTTGGGGGGATGGGGATGTCGCGACAAAACTATGTGCCCAGTTGTGATAAATGAAATGCACTTGGTCAACAATGTGCGAAAGACAGACTGATCAACGTGGAGCATGATAGGCTGAACACTGTCACAGGCTCACCAGGAATGGATCACCGAAAGAAAAGCATTGGACGTTCATCTAGCACGGTAAAGTTCAGAGAAAACAGATGAGCAAGGTATAGGATTTGTTGCAAGGATCTTGCAACTCTCAATGACAGATGTTTCGTCACCATGCTAGGTGACATCATCAGTGGAGCCTCCGATGAAGCCAGTGAGTAGTCTGCCGGGTAGGTTTCTTATCCACATGTCCAGTTTGTTGTTGGCCTTGTCTTTGTGGTGGATCAGTTTGGTGAGTTTCTCCTGTAGCTTGTGTCTCTTCTTAGTTTTGATTTTGTGTTGATTGATGGTGATGGCCCGTTCTAGGGTTGTAGTCCACTTCTGGTCCATAGTGTTTAGATACTGTGATTTTTGGCGCGAAATTTCCCGTTCGTACCTGTGGAGTTGGTTATGGGCATCATTAATCATTGCTCGTAGCATTCTGTGTCCGTTCTGTTCAGCTATTTTGTATGCCTGTGTGCTGTTGAGTGGAGGTTTGTACTTCGTGCTGCAGGGCAGTACCTGGTTCCTGAGGCATTGTGGAGAAAGTGAAGTTGTTCGCAGGTAGAGCTGAGTCAGTTGGTGAAGATTTCCCATTGTTGGGCAATTTTTAGCATGTTACACCCGTAGGTATTCAAAACTTTGGCAAAGATCTGTAGCTCGGGTTGTGGATGAGGTTGTTGACTTGCTTGCCGAGCTGGCTTGTTCTCGTTCAGATTTCATCACCATGCTAGGTGACATCATCAGTGGAGCCTCCGATGAAGCTCACTAGAGTACTTCAGGCTAGAATGAACCCTTGAAGACTTCTCATTCAAAGGAGAAATGCCTCAAATCTATTTCAGTTACAACGTCCAACCAGATAAAGACCAAGAGTTCTGCAACTTGATTGAGTAAACAAGCTCCAGCATTCTCACAAAGTATAGTTATGAAATGAAACATACTTGGAGACACCATCTACAATACTGCAGTCTCAACATACAAGAAGCAAAAGGCTAACATCTCTGAGATGAACGCTGTCATTGAAAAACTGGTCTGCTTTCTTGTTACAAGAGAAACCCAAGAAATAATAATATGAATGCACTGAAATCCACTTGAAGTAAAGCCCAAGAAAATTGCTAGGTATTGTGCTAGGGTTTACAATTTTAAAATAATATCTAGATGTTCTTCAAAATGGGGAATGTTAAGGGAGTGTATGAAAAAAGAATCAAAAAGCAACAATTCAATCAGAATTGGAGGCCATCACCAGAGAACACTGTCAATAAGAAAGCTCTGGAAACCATTTAAAAAAAAACTTGCCTGTCATGTCACAGCTAGATATCAAATCCATAGTGCAGTAGCTTAGCAAAGTCATGGATGAAGCACCAGATGGTGATGCTTTACCCTGATTCCTGTCTACTGAATAAGTCATGCCTGACACAAAGCTTGTTTGAGGTCAGCCATCTCAGCTCCAGGATATCACTGCTGAAGCCCAAACCATCTATTCCTAGGCCCAAACCATCTCCTGTGGTTTCACAATGGCCTTTCCTCCAACATAAAATTATTAAGTGGGCTGATCACTGATGACTGCACAATGACATTCAATGGCATTACCATCACTGAATCCCCTACTATTAACTTTTTGTGGGTTACCACTGACCAGAAACTGAACCGGACCAGCAGTATAAGTACCGTGGCTGTCGGAGCAGGTCACAGGCTGAGAATTCTGCAGCAAGTAACTCCCCAAAGCCTGTCCACTATATAAAAGGTAAAGTCACCATAGTCCCAGAGGACCATAAGGTCATCTTTTAGTACAGAGAGAGAGATGAGTGGTAGTAATTTAACCTGAGTGTCACCACGCCTCAGGCAAAAGAAGAGGTAGAGGAGAGGAGTCTATCATGGTAATCTTAGCCAGTGCGGAAACTGTTCCTGTTTATATGTCTATTAGGAGCAAGAGGGTAGATAGGGAAACAGTAGGTCCACTTAAGAACAAAGGAGAACATTTATGCGTGGAATTCACAAGAAGTGGATGAGGTCCTTATGAGTATTCCACATGGGTTTTCAGCAAGGAGAAGGACATGGATGATGCTAAGATTATGGAGTGGTGTGCTGATATTCTTGGATATGCTGATATTAAAATGGGGTGTTGGGTGTCTTAAAAACAAAGGTAGATAAGTCCCCTGGGCTTGATGGGATCTATCCCAGGATACTGAGGGAGGCAAGGGAGGAGATTTCTGGGGTCTTTACAGAGATCTTTATATCCTATTTAACCATAGGAAATGTCCCAGAAAACTGGAGAATAGTCAACATTGTTCCTTTGTTTAAGAAGGGCAACAGGAATGATTCAGGAAATTATAAGCCGGTGAGCCTTACATCAGTCGTAGGGAAGTTATTGGAGAAGATTCTTAGTGACAGGATTTACTTGGCATTTGGAAAAGAAGGGACTTATTAGGGATAGTCAGCATAGTTTTGTGTGGGGGAAATCTTCACTCACAAATTTAATTTCATTTTTTGAGTAAGTGTTGACTCGTGAGAGTGGGGCAGTGGGTATTGTCTATGTGCACTTTACTAAATCATTTGACAAGGTCCCTCATAGTAGGCTGGACCAGAATATAATGTCACATGGGATCCACAGTGAGTTGGTAAGTTGGATACAAAATTGGCTTGGTGATAGAAGCCAGAAGGTATTTGTGGAGGCCTGTGACCAGTTTGAATTAAAATGTAGATGGTCTGATTAGTAAATTTACGCATGACATGAAAATTGGTGGAGTTGTTGATAGTGAGAGGTTATCAAAGGATACAGCAGGATATGGTTCAGTTGGAAAGATGGGTGGAAAAATAGTACATGGAGGTTAGTCCAGGGAAGTTTGAGGTGATGCATTTTGGGAGGTCAAATGTAAGAGCAAAGTATACAATAAAAGGCAGGACCCTAGGAGCATTGATTTACATAGGGATTTTGGATGCATGCCCATAGCTCCCTGCAAGTGACAACACAAATGAATACGGTGATAAAGAAAATGTACAGCACGTTTGCCATCATCGGTCAGGGCATTGAGTATAAAAGTTGAAAAGTCATATTCCAACTGTATAAAACTTCAGTCAGGCCACTTTTGGAGTACTGTGTGCAGTTCTGGTCACATATAATGGGAAAGATGTGGAGTTTTTGAACAGGGTGCAAAAGAGGTTTACCAGGATTTTGCCTGGATTGGAGTGTAGAAGCTATAAGGAGAGGTTGGACAAAGTTGGACTGTTTTCACTGGAGCATTGGAGGCTGAGGGGAGACCCAATAGAAGTATACAAAATTATGAGGCATAGATAGGGTGGATAGTTGGAGTATTTTCCCTCGGGTAGAAATGTCAAATATTAGGGGGCATAGGTTTAAGGTGTAGTGGTGGAGGGGTGGGTGGGCGGGGGGAGAAGTTTAACAGAGATGCATGAGGCAAGTTTTTTTACACAGAGGTTGGTAGTGCCTAGAACATGCTACCGGGGATGTGATAGAAGCAATAACGTTAGCAAAGTTTGAGGTATTTAGACAGTCACGGGATACAGGGATATGGACCATGTGCAGTCAGATTTTTTTAATTAAGTGGATTTAACTAAATTCCTTGAATTTTTACAATTTCTTTTCACAATCTTTAGAATACTATGTGCCATTTTGGGTATTTTATCTTCAAACATTCATTGAACCATTGCAGAGAGTTAGGGGAAGATCAGATCTTAGAACATGGGACGTTAGGGGAGTGTACAACAGGTGGCCAATCTGAATTTGCCCATTTAATGCCATCTCCCAATGCAAATTTCTACCCCAACATATGCAGTATAGCAGACTAAACATAAACAGTGAAGATATTAGGAGATTAAATACTTTGGGTGGGCTGGAGCCCATGCTGTGTAGAATGCATTGTGGCCTGTGAAATAGAATGTCCCTTTCATTGTTTTATATTCTTAATTTATTAAGACTAATACGAGGTGGGGACTCCATAAATATCCCCATCCTCAATGGAGGGGGAGCCCAACAAACCAATGTAAAAGACAAGACTCAAGTATTTGCTTCTATCTTCAGCTAGAAATGCTGAGTGGATGATTCATCCCTATTTCCACCTGAGGGTCTAAGAACAACAGGTGTCAGTCTTCAACCAATTTGATTCACCCCAGTTATGTCAAGAAATGGCTGAAGACATTTGATAAGGTTATAGGCCCTGGATAAGTCGTTAGGCCTTGATAACATTCTAGCAATAAAACTAAAGATTCGTAATCCTCAACAAGCCATGCCCCTAGCTGTTCCAATACAGTTTCAATACTGGCAGTTACCTGACAATATGGAAGATACCCCAGATGTCTCTTGTTCACTAAAAACATGAAATCCAATCTGATCAATAAGTATCCTGTCAGTCTACTCTTGATCATCAGCAAAGCAAGGTCATCAACATTGCTATCAGGCTCTACTTTCAAAGAAATAATCAACTCATTGAAGCTTAATTTCAATTCCACTAGGACCAATCAGCTCCTGATCATTATAACCTTGGTCCAAGTATGAACAAAAGGAATTGAACTGCAAAGCGGAGGCAATGGTGACTACCCATGACATCAAGGCAATATTCGACTGAGTATGATATCAAGGACTCCCAACAAATTGGAGTCAATTAGAATTGAGCAGAAACTGTCTGCTGGTTGGAGTCATAGTAGCACGAAACAATATGATTTTTGTTTGAAGTTTGTCACCTCAGCTCTAGGATATCACCGCATGAGTTCCTAAGGATGGTGTCATAGGTCAAGCCATCTTCAGCTGTAACATCAAAGACCTTTCTTCGATCATAAAATCATAAATGGTGATTTTCGCTGATGATTGTACAATGCTCAACACCATTTGTGATTTCTCAGCTATTAAAGTTGTCTGTGCCCACATGCAATGAGACTTGGACAACATTAAGTGGCAGGTAGTATTTGCACCACACAAGTGCCAGCCAGGCAATGACGATCTCTAACAATAAATAACCTTCACTCCTTTATGTTCAATGGGATCACCATTATTGAATATCCCACTATCAACATCCTGAGAGTTACCATTACCAGAAACCGAACTGGACAAGCCACATAAATACTGTGGCTGCAAGAAAAGATCAGAGGCAAGGAATCCTGCAGAGGATAGCTCACATTCTGACTCACCAGTGCCTGTTCACCATCTGCAAGGCAAAAGTCAGGAATGTGGTGGAGTACTGTTCACTCGCCTCAATGACTGTAGCTCCAACAAGACTCAAGGCACCGACACCATCCTCTCCCTTCATCACTGATACACAGTGGCAGCAGTATACATCACCTGCAAGATGCACGGCACCAAATCACCAAGATTGCCTTGAGAGCACCTTTGAAACTCATGACCTCTACTATCTCAAAGGACAAGGCCAGCAGATGCATGGCAATATCACCAATTGCAAGTTTCCATCCAAGGCACACACCACCCTGACTTGGAACTGTATTATTGTTCCTTTATAGTTGCTAGGGCAAAATACTGGAACTCCCTTCCAAACAGCCCTGAGAGCCCCTACTCCTCAAGAATTGCAGTAGATCAGGAAGGCAGCTCAATCATAATTCTATTGGTTTCAAAATGGTCATGGAATAGGATAAGCCTTTCAAAAAATTTGAAGTTTTTAATTAGAGTACGGCAAATTTTAATGTATGAGACTAGAACTTTCAAAAGTTGATTGGAGTAGACTGTTCACAGGTAAAGGGACATCTGACAAGTGGGAGGCTTTCAAGAGCGTGATGACAAGAGTTCAGAAGCATTATGTTACTGTTAGCGTGAAGGGTAAGCCTGTTAAGATTAAGGAACAATGGATGAATAAAGATATTGACTTCCTAGTCAAGAACAAAAGAGAAACTTATTTTAGATATAGACAACTTGGTTTGGTTGAATCTCTTAATCAGTATAAAGAGTGTAGGGGCATTCTTAAGAAGGAAATCAGGAAGGCAAAGAGGAGATACAATTACAGTGTTCAAAAGACATTGGATAAGTACATGAATAGGAAAGATTTGGAGGGATATGGGCCAGGAGCAGGCAGGTGGGACTAGTTTAGTGTGAGATTATGTTCGGCATGGACTAGTTGGACTGAAAGGTCTGTTTCCATGCTGTATGACTCTATGACTCACCACCACCTTCTGCAGTGTAATGAGGAATGGTCATTAAATGCTAGCCTAGCCAGCGATACCACATCCCATGAACAAATAAAGAAAAATTAACAAAATCCTAAGCAGCTCACATCAATTGCAGTATTACTGATCTAGTCTGAAAACTACTCTGTAAATACTTTGATTTCACAATAAATCTGCTTATGTTAGAAAAATGAACAATTGAGTAGGGACTGAGCAACAAACAGTTTTGTCTTGTAGGAAATGTCTGGTATTTGGTGTAGTTTTGATAGATTGGGGAAATAATTTTAAAATCAAAAACAAACACAATATGTACAATTTATTTTTAATATTGATGTATATATTTGTTTTTAATCATAAGACATAGAGCAGAAATAGATAATTCATCCCATCATGTCTGCTCCACTGTTCAATGAGATAATGGCTGATCTGATAACTCTCAATTCCGCTTTTCTGCCTTTTCCTTATAATGCTTGGTTCCTTTAATGATTAAAAATGTCTATCTCAGCCTTGAATATATTTGACGACCCAGTCTTGATAGCCTTCTGCAGTAAACAATCTCACAGATTCACTGCCCTTTGAGGGAAGAAATTTCACCTAATCTCTGTTTTAAATATGTGACCCCTTATTCTGGAATTATGTTGTCAGGTCCTAGATTCTCCCACAAGGGGAAATAACTTGTCTGCTTTTACCCCGTCAAGTAATCTAAGTATCTTATATGTTTCAATAAGGTCACCTCCCCTTCTTCTAAACTATCACTCAACCTCTTCTTATAAGATAGTGTTTCCCTACCCAATATCAAACCTAGTGAATCTTTGAACTGCCACCAATACAGTATATCTTTCATTGGAAAAGGGTCTCAAATCAGTTCATTGTATTCCAGCAGTGGTCTGACTATTGTCTTGTACAGTTTTACACTCCATTTCTTTTGAAATAAAGGCTACTGAACTTGGAGGTAGCTGTTTGTAATTCCTGTATGAGGACTCCCAAATCCCTCTGTTCTGTAGTTTTCTATTCTTCCTGACAAAGTGTATAACCTCACATTTCCCTACATTATATTCCATTTGCCAAGACTTTTCCCATTTCCTTAACCTGTCTACATTCCTCTGCAGACTCTCTTTTGTGTCATCCTCCCATTTGTTTTCCAACTTATCTATGTGACATTCGCAGATGTGGTAATAATATATTCACTTTCCTCAGCCTAGTCATTATTATATGTTGTAAACAATTGTGGTCCCACCACTGATCCCTCTATTACATACCACTAATTACAGGTTTCCATCCTGAAAATACCTGCCAAAATAACTGCATAGAGACGGTATCCCGTCACCAAGTATTTACATGTGCACAGCATATGGGCTCTAACTAGCCTGGTTAAAGCCAGTCCCTAGAATAAGAAGACTTTCTGAATCTCCTGTTTATATCTGTCAGCCAGGATGCCCTGATTGGCCCAGGTTAACAACCCCAATCAAGGATCTCATGGACCTGGTTCCAATCATTATACCCACCTTATCCCAAATGTCTATCTTCTATTAGTTAGCCAGTCCTCTATCTATGCTAATACACTACCTCTAACACCATGGGCTCTTACCTTCTTAAGCAGTCTAACATGTGGTATCTTATCAAATGCCTTCTGAAAATCCAAATATATTTCATCCACTGCTTCACCTTTATCTATCCTGTATGTTCCCTCTTCAAAGAATACTATTAAATTTGACAGACATGTTTTCCCCTTCATGAAGCCATGCTTATTCAGCTTGATCATATTATGTACTTCCAAATGCTCAGCTATTACATCCTTTTTATTTATTCACTTGTGGGGTCTGGGTATCGCAGGCTGGGCCAGCACTTAATGTCTGTTCCTAGTTGCCCTTGAGAAGACTTCAAGAAGTGAGGTGACTTCTTGAACTGCTGCAGTTCACGTGCTGTAGGTAGATAATACAATCTAACATTTTCCTAATAACAGATGTTAACTGGTCTATAGTTACCTGTTTATTTTGTCCCCTCTTTAAATAAATAGATGGAGGTTGGTGGTGGAGGGTTGCTTTTCAGACTGGAGGCCTGTGGCACAGGAATCAGTGCTGGGTCCACTGCTTTTTGTCATTTATATAAATGATTTAGATGTGAATATAGGAGATATGGTTAGTAAATGTGCAGATATCACCAAAATTGGCAGTGTAGGGGACAGTGAAGAAGCTTGCCTCAGATCAGATGGGCTGATTGGCTGAGGAATGGCAGGTGGCGTTTAATCTAGATAAATGTCAGGTGCTACATTTTGGTAGAGCAAATCAGGGCAAGACTTATATACTTATTGATAAGTCCTGGGGAGTGTTGCTGAACAATGAGACCTTGAAGTGCAGGTTCATAGTTCCTTGAAAGCAGAATTGCGGGTAGACAGAGTAGTGAAGAAGGTATTTGATATGCCTGCCTTTATTGGTCAGTGCATTCGGTACAGGAGTTGGGAGGTCATGTTGCAGCTGTACAGGACATTGGTTAGGCCACTTTTGGAATACTGCATTAAATTCTGGTCTCCTTGCTCTAAGAAATATGTTGTTAAACTTGAAAGGGTTCAGAAAAGATTTACAAGGATGTTGCCAGGGTTGGAGGGTTTGAACTATAGGGAGAGGCTGAATAGGCTGAGGTTATTTTCCCTGGAGTGTTGGAGGCTGAGTTGACTTTATAGAGGTTTATAAAATCTTGAGGGGTATGGATAGGGTGAATAGTCAAAGTCTTTTTCCCAGAGTAGGAGAGTCCAAAACTAGAGAGCATAGTTTAAGGTGAGAGGGGAAAGATTAAAAAGGGACTTAAGGGGCAACCTTTTCACACAGAGGGTGGTGCATGTAAGGGATGACTTGCCAGAGGAAGTGGTGGAGGATGGTAAAATTATAACATTTAAAACGCATCTGGATCGGTATATGGATAAGAAGGGTTCAGAGGGATGTGGGCCAAATGCTGGCAAATGGGACTAGATTAATTTAGGACATCTGGTTGGCATGGACGAGTTGGACCGAACGGTCTGCTTCTGTGCTGTATATCTCTATCATTCTATGACTCTAAATGTGTTAAATTAGCAGTTTGCTAGTCTTCAGGGACGTTTTCCAGAATCTAGGATTTTTGGAAATTTACTACCAGTGCATCAACTATCTCTATAGTTACTTCCCTTAATATCCTGGGATGGATCCCATCAGATCTAGGTGACTTATTGGTCTTTAGCTCCATTGACTTCCCTAGCACATTATTCTAGTGATATATATTTCTCCTGTCTTTTTGCTCTTGACTATTTAGGAATTTTGGAATGCTATTAGTGTCTTTCACAGTAAAGACTTAAGCAAAGTATTTATTCAACTCCTCTGCCAAGTCATGATCCCCAATATTACTTCCTCAGCCTCGTACTGTAAGGGCTCATGTTGGCTTTTGTCTCTATCTTCCTTTTCATATACTTAAAGAAGCTCTAGCCACCCATCTTGATTACAACTTACAACCTCAACATTCATCTTCTTCCTCTTTTCTTTTGATCATATTTTCTTGATTTTTAAAACCATCCCAATCTTCTGGTTTACTATTAATCTTTGCTAAATTGTATGAAAAATTATTTTTCTTTCAATTTAATACTATCCTAAACTTCCCTGTTAACCAAGGTTGGCTTGTCCCCTTCCTAGAATACTTCTTTCTTACTGGGATTTGTTTTTGCTGTGAGCCATGACTTATTTTCTTAAACACCTGCCATTGTTCCTCAACTGTCCTTGCTGCTAAACTCCTTTCCCACTTCACACCAGCCAGCTCTGCCCTCATTCCTTTATAACTGCCATTTGTTAAGCTTAGTACAGTTGTTTCTGACCCAGGTTCCTCCTTCTCAAACTGAATGCCAAATTCTTCCATGTTATCATCACTGTCTCCTACAGGATCTTTTACTCTGATGTAATTTATTAAACCTGCCTCATTAGGCATCACCAGATCCAAAATAATCTGATCCTTGACTGGATCCACAATCTATTTTTCCAGGAAACTATCCAGTTTCATTATGATATTTTGTATTTAAGGAATTTTATCATAAGATTTATAATCTGGAATATTTAGATTATTAATATTTTTATTGTGGCATTTTGTGTTTAAGAAATTCTATCATAACATGTACGATCTGGAATATTTGGATATCTCCCATTGCCTCCAAGTCTCTGATTTGAGCACAAAGACGTTGGCTTTCTGTTGCAGAAGGCTCATTTCACTGAACATCGCTGGATGCCGAAAGGTAATATCAGAAACCTTAAAATAATGGAAATTTATTTTATTAAGGTATCCTTCCCTTTTTCCTTGTTTTTGCCCCTTAGTAGTCCTGCAAGAGTTATACAGGAGGACTACATGGTTTGCCTGATTCAATACCCTTCTGTACCCAAACGGACAATCCAAAAGATTTAGTCTTCAGACTTCCGACAAGGTGGCTGATCTTGATCTGGAGCAGAAGGCCAACATCTTACTTAAGTGCAATACTTAAGTTATTTTTAGGACCAAACTAATTAATCAATCCTGACATGAGTGATGCCAGTTTAAAACAAAACTATGATATCAATCACAATTCAGGTGGTCTTTCTTCAGGTATAACCTGGCTACCCCCTTATGTTTAATTTACGATAACTCAAAAATAAAAGCAAAAATGGAGGGTATTGCTTTTGCTTTTTCTACAAAAACAAGCCAAAAGTATTAATAAAATCTCAAGTTTTAGATTCAGTCTGTAGCAGAACAGTATACTTTCAGTCAGACTTCCTTGGGTCCCATGGTCTTTAAAATGTACTTTTCTATAAACACGGTAAAGACTTATGCAAAGTATTTATTCAACTATTCTGTCAAGTCATGACCCCTAATATTACTTTCCCAGCCTCGTACTCTAAGGGCCCATGATTGGTAAATCTGATTTTCAATCCAGACATTGACTGGTGGGTAGTCCAGCAAGAAATCCTTTTGAAGGTTGGGCTTTTTGTCCATCATGGAAAATTCCAACTGGATCTCACAATATCTTGTGTTTTTAAGGAAATCATTTCACGCAGTCACAAGTAAAGCCTTCTTCACAGGCCATTTGTGGTGTTCACGGATCTAATATTCCCTTGTGAGGAAACAGTTGCTTGTCAGAATCTCATTCCCCTGCCAATCTGGTTTAAAACCATCCCAACAGCATTAGCAAACGTCCCCAAAAAGATGTTAGTCTCATTTGTATTCGGATGTAACCCATCCAACTTGTACAACTCCCACCTCCCAAAGAAATGATCCTAATGCCTCAGGATTCCATAGCCCTCCCCTCTTGCACCATCTCTCCAGCCACGTATTCATCTGCTCTATTCCTTCTATTCCTATAGTCGCTATTGCCTGGCATTGAGAGTAATCTGGATAATACTATCTTTGAAGTTCTGCTTTTAAATTTATTACCTCACTCCCTAAAGTCTGTTTGTAGGACCTCATGTTAATAGTCTTCCTATGTCATTAGATCAAGCTGTTTACAGAGTTAATGTTTCAGGTCCACTGATCCTTCTTCAGGATTCAGTTTGGCTAGCCTTCACAGAAGAGTCATCACTCCATTTCGAAGAGGGAAAAGCAGTTTGCAAGTGAGATGCAGTTAGGGAATTTTCTCACTACCTGCCTGGTCCTTTTGTTCTGTCTGATGGTCAGAGTTCAACTATAAAAAAAACTTACATTTAGTACCTCCACAAACTACAGAAACATAGTCACACTCATCGTGCAGGGAAAATAGCAGCCAATTTTCACACACGGTAGGGATGGTTGATCAAATATTCTGTTTCCTTGATATTGGCTATGTCATCAGAACTCCTTGCTTTTCTTTGCCTAGTGCCCTAGGATCTTTTGCTTTTAAATGTGAGTACGGAAGCTTTGGTTTAACTTTTCATTAGCTGGTCAGCACCTCCAACAGTGCAGCTTTCCTTTAGTACTACATTGAAATGTTAGCTGTAGAAAATTATAGTGATTGCCATAATAAAATGCACTGTTTGCAAAATCAGATTTTTATTTTTTGTTTTCTTTTTATTGATGTAACAGATTACTGACTTAAGTATCCAATACTTGGCTGGGGTGTGCCATTATATCTACTTCTTGGATATCTCAGGTTGTGTCAATCTCACTGACTCAATATTCAACTTCCTTAAGAAAGGCTGCAAAAAGCTACGGGTTCTGAAGATGCTTTACTGCACAAACATCACACAGTAAGTAAAACTAATTAGTATTATTGAGTATAGGCATGAGGAGATCACCTGCATTACATAAATGGAGAAAATATAAATATCAAGACAAAGAAGAGAAAGATGTTTGACTAATTTACCAAAATGAAAAACAGCCTTCAGTAAGTACTAACGTAAAATAAACATTTCAGAATACTGAAGAAAATACACCAAGGACAAGATGTAAAATGGATATAAAATGGGACAGCAAAGAAATAGTTTTTTTTTGAGGATTTTGAAAGCAGGTGAGAGGTAGTAAGGCAAAATGTTTTGTATTAGAGTTGTGGTGTGAAAACTAGATTTGCTGCAATTTAGTGAATTAGTAACAATTGGTACTAACCGTAGACTACATGGAAGATTCTGATATTTGTCTGGTGCCTCATTTTAAAAAAAAAAGTTTTCTGAGCATGTTGATAGCTTACCTAGCAGACAAGAGATACTTTTGCTGAATAAAATGGCAAGTGCAACACTGAAGTCCAATGGAGAGGAGAGAAATAGGAGCACAGTATCTGTCTTATTCTTGATCACCACAGTACTCTGAAAATTTAATGTTATATACAATTACTTGGAACAATGTTTTGACGAGTCAAACAAAAACATGGAAATGAGTTGGGATGCAGATAAAAGAGAAACCCCAATGAGAACTGCAGCATTATTTGTGTGCCATTTTAATTCTCAGGTCTGACTCAAAAATGACAGTAGTATTTCCTGCCACAACAAGTTGTAGTTGACTCTGAATGAGAAATTAGATCTACAGCCTGAAGACATTCAGGACTCAATATAATATCACTGCTAGGCAAAGGATTTTGAGAGATTCACCCAGATTCAAGTGGAGCCTGGGGTAGCGCTTCTGATCCACAAGGAGTTTTCACAAAAGTAGTTCTGTAATACTAACCTTTATTCTTTATAGGCAGTCAGCACCGCCTCCATGGTTTGGCTGTTGGACTTGCATTGAATCGGGGTGGGGGCTGTACAATAGTAAAATCGCATTACAGTGTCAATGACATTATCAAGCCATATTTTTAGAGTTTAAACTAAGCCCCTAGAGGGTTGAAATGGCTATAGAAATGCAGCAATTCAGACTGGTAAGTAAACTTGGCCTAACTTTAAACCTCCTGAATACGTTCACCAGTATAAATGTAGGTTCATACCTGCAATACTGTGAACAGTTTTATCGAAGATATATCAGCATTAGAGGCAGTGCAGAGAAGGTTCACTAGATTGATCCCAGGTATAGAAAGATTTTATGAGGAGAGATTGAGTAGGTTGGGCTTTTACCCATTGGAGCTTAGAAGAATGACAGGAGACCTAATTGAAAAATATAAACTTCTTAGGAGGCTTGACAGGGTAGATACAGTCAGATTGTTTCCCTTACAGGAAATTCTTGGACCGGTGCATATAATCTCTAGAATAAAGGGTCACCTATTTAAGACAGAGACGAGGAGAAATTTTCCTTTCAGAGGGTGGCAAATTTGTGAACTTCTTTACTGCATAGGGCTGTTGAGGTTGGGTCAGTCAGTATAGCTAAGGTTGAGATAGACAGATTTCTAATAATTAAAGGAATCAAGGGCTACGATGATAAGGCAGGAAACCGGAGCTGAAGTTTATCTGATCAGCCATGATCTGACAGAATGGTGAAGTGGACTCAAGGGCTGATTGACTTACTCCCGTTCCTATGTCTTATGGTTTTATGTTCTAAGTTAGAAACTCAGGCCTTCCTTCATTCTTTCATGGATGTCGCCACTGCTGGCAAGGTCACTACTTCTGCCCTTTTCTACCGGTGTTTGAATTGAATTATTTGACAGGCCATGACAAAGGGCATTTAATAACCACACTGTTGTAATTTGGAGTCACATGTAGGGTGGACCAGGCAAGGACAGCAGATTTCCTTCCCTAAATGATGCTAATCAATCAAATAGGGGTTTACAACAATTGATAGTTTCATGGTCGCCATTACTCAGATTATCTTTATAACCCCGATTTATTGCCAGAGCATTAGCCAAGGCCTCTAGATCACCGGTCTAGTGACATTACCACTATGCCACCACCTCCCCTTGGTGTGAAGAGAACTTGACAACATCAGTTTTACTACCACCTAGAAAATAGAGGATTCTGCAATATAGCATTCTATCCATTCAATCATGAAGGGCTGCAGAGACAAGATAAAAATTGGTAAACTGGCATTCTCAAGAGAGTTGCCACTTAATCTATAAAGTCATTAGCTTAAAGGGTATTTTCCTCTACACTTGTAAATCAGTTCCAAATTATATAGGCAGGACTTTCATGAGCCATGCCTGAGCCTCTAATGCTGCAGGGAACCGTGTCTTGCCAAAGTATGCTGCTATTGTGGGAGACAGTTTGTAGATCCCCAATTCTGATTTGAATAGTTTTACATACAAACATTTTGACCAGCATATATACAAATAGATGGGAATAAAGAAGATGGGAAAAATCTATTCTGTCCAAATCTACCTCTTCTAGGCTTGGTATATGCATGTACACTATTTTGCTCTTCATCTGGTGATTACCTCAGTATCATTCACCTTACAGAGATATAAAAATCTAAAGCAATCAAAATTGAGTAATTTCGCTTCAACCTATCGCAACCAAGCAATCCAGGACACCACGAGAATCCATAAGTCCTTCTAATTCCAGCTTTCATATTTTCATCTATAATTAGAAATCAGGAAACTACTCAGTCATTTTTGAAGGACTTCAGAGAATTCATATCCATCACTTGAATTCATAATTTGCCTTAGAAGATGGCAATTTTCCAAAAATCTAACTGCTTATGTTTTATACACTTTCCCATTCTTAGCCAACCTAAAATATTCTATGCAACTGGGCAAAAGGTGATGCCTATACTATTTGAATATCTCCATTATATCAACATCCCACATGATTAGATACTATCCAAATGACACCAGTGAAAACAAAATCCAATGTTATCTTTCTTAGCATGTTGCTTGACATGTTAAAAAGTATTTGTTGACAGTATCAATAATATTTCTATCCTGCCTCCTTCAAAACTTGGCTTCTTCCCATACCCCATCCACCAGTGTATGTAATAGATGTGCAAGTGAAATTTTCCATAATTGCTCATTGTTCTCTGTCCTGCTGGCATGTGACACATAGAATGATAATAGATGCTAAGGATCAATTTGATTCCTGCTACCAAGCTGCATCAGTTTCTTTCTCTGCTGAGATCTTTAGCAAAGTTGGGCATTAATTTTGCAATATGCTGTTATAGATAGAATATTATTACTTAAGAACTACGGTTCCACCATTTTAATTTGGAGACAGCTAAGCATGAGAGGGAGAGGAGAGAAATAACAAAAGATGACATGATATTAAGAACCAACAAATATAAATTCTAAAAGTCTGGACTGGACAGAGTATACTTATTTACACAGCAACAAATAGAGTTAAAGGAACCAATGTAAATCATTCACATACATGAATAGTGCTAGCTCAGACCTGTGATGCCTATACATACATTAACCGAGGATAAAAAAAAACTGAAAGTGAAGCATGTCCAACCTCCATTTCAGGTTACTGTTTATACTGAACAAAAGAACTCATGGGTTTCCATTAGCAATTTGTTTGCATTTTTGTTTCAGTGCCCAAATAGGAGCTGTTTAACAAGCTTTTAGGTTGTTTTTGTTTGTTTTTAAGAGATACCACTGGTTAAAGTTTATTGAGAGAATGAACTTGTTATAGGTCTGCTAACAGTGGAGGTTGTCCAAGCTGGACAATGCCAAGGATAAATATTTATTAGCCACTGATATGCCTGGTAGCAATATATATCCCTCAAACAGAGGAGAAGAGCCCAGGAAGTTTGAAAAAAGCCATCAGCAAGTGGCAAGAAAGCCAGGAAATAAAATCTTGTAAGTCCTACTAGGTACAACACAACTCATGGACTGACTAAAGAAGTGTCATTTGAATTAAACCAGTAGGAAGTGGCAACAGGATGGGGAACTGAGAGACGTCTCAGTACCTACAGGGGGGTAGTAAAACCCATAAGATTTAGGTACCCGAGGAAGGGTCATTCAATTTACACAGGGCTGAATCCAACCAGAAGTATCAGAAAAGGTCAGGATTGACCCCAAAGGAGTTAGAAGTTATTTAGGCCAATAACCATAAACATAGGCCAGAAGGGGCCCAGCAGGGTGGGCATGTCAGAATCAAAAATCTGGTTAACAGACACCTTCATGGTGACATTACAAGTGGACCAGTGAAGTTCACAAAACAGACAAGGTGAAAGAGATGGTGAAGCTTCACTTAGTGATGAGCCACGGGGAACTATAGCAGAAGCTGAACAACCAGCTGATGACAGTAGTGTTCCAGGGCAAATGGAGGTTAGGGAAAGACCCATTTGCAAAACAGAGAGAAAAAGGAACATACATCGTAACAGGTATCACTGTGGCAGCCACCAAAGGTAGACTAGTGGATTAAACACATAATTACCTACTAGATGATCCAAGATATCGAACCAAGTCTCAGACCTCAACCAGTCAAATTGAGGTGAAGTACAGTCAAGTGAGAGTGGGGTGCCTGATGTAAATCTGGACACCCTAAGGAGGCAAACCTCAGATTACCACCCACAAACCCACTAGAAATGAGATTTTTTTTAAAAAATGACCAAATTGAGTAAATGGATTATTTAACTGTGCAGTTGAAGGATTCAGACTTTGAATGTACTCAGTGAACAAGTCTGACTATTAGTCCCCAAGCAGGTTTTAAACTCAGTTAGGACAAAGATTGAATGCAAAACGTATTTATGGTGTCATCTCAAATTCTGTATTGTTCTTTTATGGTGACCTGGTAATGAAATGCTCACCATAAGTTAAAATGAGAAATATTGTTTGCATTCTTTCTTCATGGTGAAGAAGTGTCACGATCATTGTAAAAATGAACTATGAATATTCAAATTCCATCACCTGTTGGCATACCTGGTAACTTCCGTGGATTAATAAATTGGTTTTAAAAGGCAAATATTGATCCAAAATGACTGCAGTGATCACCTGGCCACAGAATGAGACAAGTCCAGAGTACCAGAGGTTGCCATGATGGCTCTGCTTTCTCACTTTGCCCCTTACCTGAGGCATAGTGGCCCTAAAGTTAAATTCATCATCAGTCATCCCTCTCAAATGACAGCATCCCATGGTCCTCTGGGACAATGGTGGTTTTCACTTTCATAGAATAAATTAAACTAGTTGCATTGAGATTACTTTGTTATCTAAAGACTCAACCAGTCCAATGTGTCAGTGTGAAGAAACTGACATCTCTTTTTGATTCAAACTTGCATGATAAATTCATTTATCAAGTGATTAAAGGTCACTTGCAGAGTATTCAGTTTTTAAGGAAAATGGAGTAGACTCAGGAATATACAAATGGCTATATATCAAGTGGCTTTGAACAGCAGACAGAAATTAAATATGACAACAGCAAGGAAAGTGCAAGATTCTCTTCTTTCTGTCTCTCTCAAAAATAAATGCAGTGCTCTATTTAAAAAGTAAGTGGGGAACAACTATTCACTATGAATTCAAGCTCTACAAACTTTGCCAATACAAGTCAATAATTAAACAAGTGTTCTCAAATATAAAATCTAAAACTTCAAAGATTCTGAGGGCATTTGTTTAAAAAACATTGTAGCTGCAGCTAAAAAAAGTTAAAATTAGGATCAACCAAGAGGCAGTTAAAAAGAAGAGCCAATTCCCCCTCCTCATCTGGTTTTAACATAATTGCTGATAACAACTCAATAGCAATCTCAACCTTTTTGTATAGCTCTGAGAGATGCAACAGTCCCAGTTTTAACTTGGACTCAGGAATGGAACATGCAAGTCAGCACGTTCCATGCATGGAAAGCCAGGCATCTAGTCAAATTCATGCATCTATGGTGACCTTGATGGAATTTCCCATCCACGATTTAAAGCTTCAGCACTGCTTTGCAAGATAGTCTGAGAATAAAAAAAGTATTGACTGAGAAGTACAGTTAGAAATCTGTTCAAAATAGTTGAAGAGAAAAGGCAATCCCTTAGTTCTCAGACACTTTCTTGCAAGATCAAGCTGGATGTGGGCTTGGACGATGTCCTGTTCACTTCAGAAAACCTGTTGCCATCACTAAAAAAGCCATAAGTAGAGATAGTTGACAAAGCTTGCAGCAGGAGGGTCACAGCATGGCACTGGTAATGTTTAAAATCAATTAACTTTGGAAGGTCAGAACATTCTTTACTCATTTTCTGCATCAACGGAATGTTATAGTGCAAAACCGCTCATACTCATCTCCCAATGCATATTTTCACATTCTCATCTCAATTGCTACTCAATCCACACCTACTCTCAGCAGACTTCAACTCACACTAGCCATTTTTTGCAAATGCAAATTATTCCGCTATTTTTATGCCTGTCTATTCTCACTTTAACTTATTGCACAACATCTAAAGGAAGCATACAATCTTTCTGATCACTTTCAATGTCATCCTTCCAACTTGACATACTTAGTAACAGGAGGGCAGGACTTGCATAAAACCAGATTGTAGAATTGATCCTGGTGGAGGAGAACCAGACACACTTCTAGTCCCCTGAACATTGATGATGGTGTGGTTGAAGAACCAAGGTGACTAATTTAACTTTGCAAGCCCTCATGTGCCACAATCCACTTGCACCTTCAGGTGACATCAGCTTTACATCAAGTAGCTTGGTCAAATGGCTTTACGTGAATTGCATCTTTTAAGAAGCATTACTATAATTTGAGGAGTAACATGAGCTTCTGTCCACACGGGAAGACGTAAAGATGATTTATCAATCCTAAGGATATCATCCTATGCTACACACATTGCAAGCACCTGCATAAATACTGGCACACCAAGTGGGTGCATTTTTCAGGTAGATGAGCTTACATCTGAGGAGTCTCACAGCACAAATGAGCAGAGGAAGGTATTAACGGCACAGACAACACAGAAGAATGGATGTGAATTGGCCAGCCTTTCCAAGCTCTGTCCAGCAGGATGGTGGAGATTAGCAATGAAAAAGGGAATACTGAAGGCACACAAATTAATATGTAAAATCTCAGCAATTCCGCTAGGTACTTTCTCCATTACGGTAGGAGGCTGGAGTTGTCCACTTCCACCATGATTTTTTTAAAAGGGGTTACCAATTTTGCTTGTGGCTCTTGCTGAGAGTCATAAGCCACTCAAATCACTATTTTTAACCTTCCTAGAAGCTTCAGATCCCACAGACTCTGGGATCATATGTATACTCCAGTTTAGGAAAGCTGGTGGACAGATTAGATCAGGTCGGTACCTATACCACAAGTGGTATGGGTGACATGTCTACATGAAGCACCAACCTATGACTGAAAGATGCTCCCACAGCCTATGTGTCATGTCTTCCAATTCCCATCCATCCTCTTGCTCACCAAATGGTAAGGTCTATAGGCCTTTTCTAGCATACCACCAGCCCCATGTTAAGCACTATTATGCAGGATGCAAAATTCCATTATTATTCTGGATAAGCTGACTGGTATGCAACATGGGGATTTTCTAGACCTGTTAAAGTATCTGACCCTCACTTTCAGTATCCTAATTATCTGCTGTATTACACACTTGATGATATGGCAGTTTTTGTACTTTTTCTCCTGCAGAGTGATGTGATTCTGAAAGTGTTATCATTACTGACAGAAATGGGTTTTTCTTGTTTCAAAGTAACCATCCCTTAAATTTGGTCTATTGCCTGACATATTTGTGTGGTTGAGACACCCTGATAGGTCCCCCTTGGCAATCATAAAAGATGAACATGATGGTCACTTGCATTAGCATGTCTGCAGGGTCAGCAGATAGAAGGTATGCCTCAAGAAGCCTGTAGAGCTCCCCAACCATCTCTCTTGACAACTGGAGCCTCCTGAAGTACTGCTCCAAAAGCAAGTCAAGGAAATCAATCTTCTACAACAAAAGACCCGCCAATCATGATACTGTCTTTAGTATAATGTGGCAGCTGAAATTGCCATTTCTTTTTTTAAAACTACTTGCCTGATCTATTCAAGGTATACATTAGATATTTGGTGATCAAAATTTAGAACACTGAACAAGTATGCCATGTATGAGATTTGTGTGCAAAGGCTTAATTCAAAATAAATTTTGATAGTTAAACCAATTTCAAGTTGTGTAGGTCCACAGTACATAACCATCAGCAATTTGTAAATTAACCCAGTAGTCTCAATTAAAAATGATTAGTGCAAGTTATAGTTTAAGATAAAGCTTTTATGACAGCAGAATGAAAAGAGAACAGCCACTATTGCTTCAGTCTGCATGTGGTTTCACTATATTTTTTAAAAAATGTACAACTTTCCCCAATTAAAATTAATAGCTTTCACACAAGAAATTCTGTACTCTACAGTAAACAACTCAAAGCTAGAACACCTTTAATGTAGTAAAAACAGACAAGATACTACAATTTTGCTAGAGTTCTCCTGGCAATGGCATCAACCAACATGAAACACATTGAAAAGTTAAAATGGTCTTCCATTCTCTTTACCTCTATCTTTTAGGTTGTGTTACACAGTTCACTGCAGCCATTTGTTTATTGCATCTAATAATGTTCTGTTTCTTTAATTTAGAGAAGCTGTCAAAGCAGTAACCAATGTTCAGCATTTGGAATACAATGACGAGAACCCACCATCATGGTTTGGATATGATAACGAAGGGAATGAGCTGGTCGCCAACATGGAAGATGAATAGACATGAAATGCTTAATCATCAAATTGTTAAGAAAATCAGAAATTTACTTTCTATATATAAGATTATATACTTTTAATAATCCATAGATGTAACCTTTAACAATTACTTTGACCATTTGTGAAACAAAAAATTAATTTCACAATTAAAAGTTCAAGATAGAGATTGTATTTGTATTGAAAGACAACTAGATTGATTACCAATATCATTTGAACTAGTGTCCACAAAATATTACAACTAAAGTTGTGTCAATAGTCAAGTTTTTTTCCAATGTTTAATTCTGGTATTTGATTTCTGTAACAGGAAGGATAGCACAATGTTATACGAGTCCTTCAATAATAGAGGAATGACCACTGCAAAAACAGAAGTCAAAAATTGATAAAAATAATCAAAAAATTTAGATACAGTAACCAACAATGCATGTCACACATTTCATCTAAATTTTAAGGTTGAATATTATAGATTTTCAACTGTGATATTCTTGTTTCAAAATTATATATTTGTGCATTTCAGTTAAAAGTTTAACTTGTGCAACACTGGCTTATATACATCACTTAATGAGCTATAAGGTAATTCTACTAATGAAATATTCAAGTTACATCATTGCAACAGTTTGTTCAAAGTTTGAAGAAGTTTATTTAAACTACTTTTTGGATATTCACATTTCAAAACAAATGGACAAATAAATGACAATTATTCAATAACAACATGGTTTTGTTATGAAATTACATTGCATGCATTTGAATTAGGAAAATGGTAACAAAAATAAATATCTGCATTTTTATTCAGCACCATTCACAAGCTCAGAATGCCTCAAAGTACAGGTAGTTCTCCTATAACACGATAGTTGTATTCTTGTGTGACCTCACACTATAGAAAATTGTAATAGAAAATCGCGTTATGGGAAACAGTTATAGAAAATTGCTATACTGTACTGTTTAAAGTTTGCGTTATCCAAACAGCATCGACTATTCATCAATCGCATCACAGCCCCAATTCACTTTAATGAAACACGCATGATAGCAGAAATACCTGTATTTACACCCATTAATCAGCAGGGCATGTTTTAATGCATAGGAGGAATTAATTTCTCTTTAATAAGTAAATTTAGTTCAAATTCAAGGCAATGTCAGAAGATGCAGGATTAAAACTGAATATTATGATAATATATTTTTCCTGTATTATGTTGAACAATAAAACCTGTAAGTCAGAGACACCCCAAGAATCTGCACCTGGTTGTCTCATTTTCAACATGGTAATTTGTGCAAATTGAACTGAGAGGAACCAAATATCCCAGTGCTAGCTGCATCTCCTGCAAGAATCATTGTTTCTTTCAGACTCTCTTGGGATTGTGTCAAATTCTAGAGCTCCTCCAATAGGATTTGACCACAGTTGCATTCTCGTTCATTGGGGTTCCCAGTTCATTGTCATCTTGGGGTCATTTTCTGTTGAAATAGTCTCGATCTTAAGATCTGCTGCTGCACTGACAGCCTGCACAGGGCAAAGTCAACAACTGTAGGACTAGAGTGCCTGGAAGATCCCAGCCAATCAGTGGCTTAACTGATTGTGTGAAATGTCTCTCTTGCCCTGTGTTTAAAGTGGGGGAGTGGTGGGTAGAGGAGTGTTAGTGCACCATGTCTATCGCACAGGTGTTAGAACGGATGATCCTCCAAATCTAGTTTTCCTTTTTCCTCACTTTAGTCGCCAACCTGTTTTTGGTATGATTGAGTGCTTAGCTCAGCATATGTATCATAGTTATTGCTTGTTCGCTGACTGGAACTTTACTCCAAAATTGCTTCTATACTCTGTATTAAATACCATTTAAATTAGAAACATCAACTTTCCTGCTCCTCTGATGCTGCCTGGCCTGCTGTGTTCCTCCAGCTCCACATTGTGTTATCTCTGACTCCAGCAGCTGCAGTTCTTACTAACTATGAGAGTTGGGAGAATCTTTGTTAGGATACCATTATTGTTTGCAGAGCCAGTAGCAGCCTGTAAGATGCAAGAATAATGAGTGGAGCTAGAATCATCTTGAACTGAGGGTTTTTATTTACATGACAGGATTCTTTACCATGTGTAGCAATTGAAGTCACAACTGAAGTTTAATTTTATGGAGAATGGGGGTAAGTATTTGACAAGGAAGAATATAAAAGAACTGGGAGAAGCCAATAGTTCGGTTTCAGAAAGCCTCCTGGGTTTTTGGAACTTGAACAAGAAGTGATGGTGTGAAATCAAGCAAAGATCCTAAAATGTAGGGTATCCAACCTCTGAGGTAAATGTAATAGTTATGGGTGATTGTGCATTACATTGTTCAGCTAGTTGGCAACCCTAAGCAAGATGCCCTTTAAGCTTCAGCATGCTAATCAGTGTGCTCTCCATCTTCAAGTAATGGTATCCACTTTGTATCCATTCCTATCAACCTATCAAATATTTCTAATTTAAATGGTATTAATTACAAATTGTAGAAGCAATTTTGGAGGAAGAGTGACTGACCATTACATTCTATTATTAGGCTAATACTCTACATTTGTTTGAAGAACATAAAAACGCTATAAAATTAAATGCCTAAAAACTGGCAAAAACTTGACAATTAATCAGTTACAGATAATTTCTGAACAATGTATAACATATTATCATGACATAAACATGATTAATATAATTTTCTTTACAGTTGAAATAAAGTTGCAGAAGTACATCTAATAACTATACATGGAAGCTCGCAACTCATCAATATGGAGGTAACAAAAGTCCATTTGGTATAGTAGGGACTCATTACAATGACTTTAGCTTCAGAGATTCAATCCAACTATAGCTTTTAATGTTCAGCGTACCACGCACTGCATGAGCCTTGATTAAATGAGCATCTTCTCCTCTACCATTCAGAAAAGCTGAAATCCCAGGGGAAAAATGTATTACTTACTGAATTCATATTTCACCTTACAAATCACATTTGGGTTGATACAGTCTATTCCTTTGGCAACACATTTTTTTGCAAACCTCATCCAACCACCCCGTTTCAAGGTTGCTGTATTTTATAGTCATTGTTCTGTTTAAATAACATATTTTCAATGGTTTATGTTATCCATATATTTTTAGAAATATAACATATAACCGATGTATTTATTTGTACAATCTGTAATTTAGAAATAAAGTAATTTAGACAGAATAAACATGAAATATTTCAAAAGCTAGTTTAGATTTATACAAAAATATACACAGGTACTGAAAATCTGAAATAAAACAAACTGCTGAGAAAACCCAGCAAGTTAGACAGCATCTGTGGTCACTGAAAAGGTATTTCAGGTGATGACCATTAATAAGAAAAGTCATCACCTGAAACTTTAACTTCTCCACAGATGATGCCTGAATTGCTAAATATGTTGACATATTTATCTTGAAGTTGGATAATTAGCAACACAGAATTTACTTGTTTTAACATTACTGTCCATACTTAAAAGAATGGACATATTGTTTAAGACTATCAATGGAAACAACATTCCATTTGCTTTACGAATCTACTGATCATCATGAAATCATTGCCAATTGTCGGAAAAACCTATCTGATTCACGGATGTCCTTCAGGAGGTGAAATATGCCACCCTCACCTGGTCTGGCCTATATGTGACTCCAGGCCCACAGCAATGTGGTTGACTCTCAACTGCCCTCTGAAATGGCATTGCAAGTCATTCAGTTGTACGAATTGCTACAAAGTCTCAAAGAAATGAAACTGCGTGGATCACCTGGCTTCAACCAAGGCATCAGAAAAGATAACGGCAGAAACAGCTCTGTTGACCATGCAAAGTCCTCCTAACATCTGGGGGCTAGTGCCAAAATTGGGAGAGCTGTCTCACAGACTAGTTAAGCAACAGTCTGACATAGTCATACTCACAGAATCTTAACTTACAAACAACGTTCCAGACACCACCATCACCATCCCATGATATGTCCTGTCCCACCGGCAGGATAGATCCAGCAGAAGTGGCGGCAGCACTGTGGTATACAGTCGGGAGGCTATTGCTCGAGGAGTCCTCAACATTGACTCCGGACCCCATGAAGTCTCATGGCTTCAGGTTAAACACGGACAAGGAAACCTCCTGCTGATTACCACATACCGAAAAAGTACTGAGGATGGCAAGGGCACAAAATGTACTCTGAGTGGGGGATTTCAATGTCCACCACCAAGAGTGGCTCGGCAGCAGTACTACTGATCGAGTCGAAGCTGGTCGGGTCCTAAAGGACATCGCTGCTAGACTGGGTCTGCGGCAGGTGGTGAGGAAACTGACAAGAGGGAAAAACGTACTTGACCTCATCCTTACTAATCTGCCAGCTGCAGTTGCATCTGTCCATGACAGTATCGGTAAGAGTGACCATTGCACAGTCCTTATGGAGACAAAGTCCTGCCTTCATATTGATAATGACTTCCATCATGTTGTGTGGCACTATCACCGTGCTAAATGGGACAGACTTCACACAGATCTAGCAATTCAAGACTGAGCATCCATGAGGCGCTGTGAGCCATCAACAGCAGCAGAAATTGTACTCCAGCACAATCTGTAACCTCGTGGCCCAGCATATCCCCCACTCAACATTACCGTCAAGACAGGGCATCAACCCTGGTTCAATGAGGAATAAAGGAGGGCATGCCAGGAGCAGCACCAGGTATACCTGAAGATGAGGTATCAACCTGGTACAGCTACCAAACAGGACTACTTGCACACCAAGCAGCAAAAGCAGCAAGTGATAGACAGAGCTAAGCAATCCCACAACCAACAGATCATCTCTAAGCTCTGAAGTCCTGCCACATCCAGTCGTGAATGGTGGTGGACAATTAAACAACTCACTGGAGGAGAAGACTCCACAAATATCCCCATCCTCAATAATGAAAGAGCCCAGCACATCAGTGCAAAAGATAAGACTGAGGCATTCGCAACAATCTTCAGCCAGAACTGCCGAGTGGATGATCCATCTTGGCCTCCTCCAGTGGTCCCCAGCATTACAGATACCAGTCTTCAAACAATTCGATTCACTTCACGTGATATCAAGAAATGGTTGGAGACACTGGATACTGCAAAGGCTACCGGCCCTGACAACATTCCGGCAATAGTACTGAAGACTTGTGCTCCAGAACTTGCTGCTCCCTTAGCCAAGTTGTTCCAGTACAGTTACAACACTGGTATCTACCCAACAATGTGGAAAATTGCCCAACTATGTCTGTACACAAAAAGCAGGACAAATCCAACCCGGCCAATTACCGCCCCATCAATCTACTCTCGATCATCAGTAAAGTGATGGAAAGTGTCATCAACAGCGCTATCAAGCAGCACCTGCTAAAGGCCAGGGCCACTCAGCTCCTGATCTCATTACAGCCTTGGTTCAAACATGGACAAAAGAGCTGAATTCCAGAGGTGAGGTGAGAGTGACAGCCCTTGATATCAAGGCTACATTCGACCGAGTGTGGCGTCAAGGGGCCCTGGCAAAACTGGAATCAATGGGTATCGGGGGGCAAACTCTCCGGAGGTTGGAGTCATACCTGACAAATAGGAAGATGGTCGTGGTTGTGGGAGGTCAATCATATCAACTCAGCTCTAGGACATCTCTGCAGGCGTTCCTCAGGGTAGTGTCCTAGGCCCAGCCATCTTCAGCTGCTTCATCAATGACCTTCCCTCCATCATAAGGTCAGAAGTGGGGATGTTCGCCGATGATTGCACTATGTTCAGCACCATGACTCCTCAGATACTGAAGCAGTCCATGTTCACATGCAACAAGATCTGGACAATATCCAGGTTTGGGCTGACAAGTGGCAAGTGACATTCGCGACACACAAATGCCAGGCTATGACCATCACCAATAAGAGATAATCTAACCACCACCCCTTGACATTCAATGGTGTTATCATCAGTGAATCCCCCACTATCAACATCGTGGGGGTTACCATTGACCACAGACTCAACTGGACTCACCATATAAACACAGTGGCTACAAGAGCAGGCCAGAAGCTAGGAGTACTGCGGCGAGTAACTCACCTCCTCACTCTTCAAAGCCTCTCCGCCATCTACAAGTCACAAGTCAGGAGTGTGATGGAATACTCCTCACTTGCCTGGACAAGTGCAGCCCCAACAACACTCAAGAAGCTCGACACCATCCAGGACAAAGCAGCCTGCTTGATTGGCACTACATCCACAAGCATTCAGTCCATCTACCACTGACGCTCAGTAGCAGCAGTATGTACAATCTACAAGATGCACCGCAGAAATTCACCAAAGATCCTTAGACAGACCTTCCAAACCCACAACTATTTCCATCTAGAAGGATAAGGGCATCAGACTTATGGGAACACCCCTACCTCCAAGTTCCCCTCCAAGTCACTCACCATCCTGACTTAGAAATATATTGCCGTCCCTTCACTGTCGCTAGGTCAAAATCCTATAACTCCCTCCCTAATAGCATTGTGGGTCAACCCACGGCAGGTGGACTGCAGTGGTTCAAGAAGGCAGCTCACCACCAGCTTCTCAAGGGCAACTAGGGATGGGCAAGAAATGCTGGCCAGGCTGTGACGCCCACATCCCACAAATGAATAGAAAAAAAAAACCAATGTGCTTCAAGATAGTCTAATCAGGTATGAGACATCTTTAAAGATCAAAAATAGAATTTGATTTATTTTTGAAGAACGGTGCTATGAGAAAGCACACTGCAATACAAAATCAAGATCTGGACTATATACAGACTTGGGCTGACAAGTGGTAAGTGACATTCACTGATGGGGAATAAATTATACTTTAAACTAATCAAAACTATTACCATACAACTTAAGCAGAGTTTGAAAACAAAAAAAATCAGTTCCAGAATCACAATTAAATGAAAATGATAAATGCTGGAAATTTGGATAATATAACTGTTTCTTATTTTCAATTAACTACTTTAGTAAACACTCATTTTATTTCCAGAGCCAAAGTTCTAAAAAATAAATAATGGATTCTGTGCGATGTTGTATTTAATAAGGCAGATTTTCTAAATGTTGGTTGTGCAAAGCTAGAAGTTAACAATTCAAGCTAAATTAAGGTATGCTGTATATGGAAAATTCTTTTCACATCTAAATTTAGGTATATTCCTGTAAAGATTCATCTTACCGTGAACAGTTTGGTGATTTTGCTGAGTGCTATTATCAATGTCCTCCAGATGAATCTCAGGACTGACCTCTACTATTGATCCAGATAGCAGTAGCTCAGCTCTTAAGGCTTTAGGCAGTTTTAATGTGATAGAACCTGTCATGATCAAGACAAGTTTTAGAATGAATAAAAAGTAATGATATAAACACAACGCTGGGGTATAAACATAAATAAATACATCCCTAAAATATCAATACTCCAGTCGATGTGAAATGGTATCATGAAACAAATACAGAGAATTTTTCCCTGGCCAAGCCAGCATTCATGGTCTAATCCTAGTTGCCCTTGTGGTGGTGGCGGCAGTCAGCTACTTTCTTAAACTGATGCAGTCCATATGCTGTACGTAGACCTTTAGGGAGAGAATTCCAGGATTTTGACAGTGAAGGAACAGTGATATATTTCCAAGTCAGGATGGTCAGTGGCTTGGAGGGGAACTTGAAGGTAGTAGGGTTCCCATATCTACTGCCCTTGTCCTTCTAGATGGAATTGGTCATGAGTTTGGAAGATGCTGTCTAAGTAGCCTTGGTAAATTTCTGCAGTGCAGCTTATCGATAGTACACGCTGCGGCCGAGCACCAGTGGTGGAATCACTGAATCTGGATGTGAGTTTGGTACCAATCAAGTGGGCTGCTTTGTTCTGGACAGTGATCAAGATCCTTGAATGTTGCTGAGCTGCACTCATCCAGGCAAGTGCAGAATATTCCATCAGACTCCTGATTTGTACCCTGTAGACAGAGGACAGGCTTTGGGGAGTCGGGTGAGTTATTCACTGCAGGATTCCTAGTCTCTGACCTGTTCTTGTAGCCACCCTATTTATATGGCTAGTCCAGTTCAGTTTGTGGTTAATAGTAACCTCCAGGATGTCGATAGTGAGGGATTCAGTGATGGCAACACTACTGAATGTCATTCGCTGGCATTTGTAGGTCATGAATGTTATTTGCCACTTTTAAGTCAAAGCCAGGAAATTGGCCAGGTCTTGTTGCATTTGGATATGGAGTGCTTCAGTATCTGAGGAGTCACGAATGGTGCTAAACATTATGTAATCATTGAACATTCCCTGTTCTGATCTTATGATAGAGTCATACAGTCATTGAGTCCTACAGCACAGAGACAGACCCTTTGGCCCAAACTGGCCCATGTCAACCAAAGTGTCCATTCACGCTAACCTCATTTCCCTGCACTTGGTCCATATCCTTCTAAACCTTTCCTATCCATGTATTCATCCAAACGCCTCTTAAAGTACCCACCTCAACCACTTCCACTGGCAGCTCATTCCATTTGTGTTCCACCCTCTATGTAAAGAAGTTGCCCTTCAGGTGCCCATGTTGATATAGATTACAAACAGCAATGGGCCCAGCACCGACCTCTGAGGCACACCACTATTCACAGTCCGACAAATATCCTTCCACTATCACTCTCTGCTTCCTACCATCAAGCCAATTGTGTATCCAATTTGCCAGCTCTCCCTGGATTTCATGCTATCTAACCTTCCAGAGCAGCCTACCACATGGAACCTAATGAAAGGCCTTACTGAAATCGATACAGACTATGTCTACTGCCCTGCCCTCATCAACTTTTCTAGTCTCACTTCATCAAAAAACACGAACAAATTTGTGAGGCATGATCTCCTATGCATGAAGCTATGCTGACTATTCCCTAATCAAATCCTATCTTTCCAAATGCATGTATATCTTATCCCTTAGATCTTCTCAAGTAACTTACCTTCCACAGATGTTCAGCTCACCTAGTCTATAATTCCCAGGTTTTTCTCTGCAGCCCTTCTTGAATAAAGGCAGAACATTCGTAACCTCCAGTCTTCCAGGATCTCACCCATGGCTAACAATGATAAAAACATATCAGCCAGGGCCCCCGCAACTTCTTCTCTAGTCTCTTGCAGGGTTCTTGGATATATCTGGTCAGGACCAGGAGATTTATCCACCTTCGTACATTCTAATACTTCCAACACCGCCTACTGTGATACCCAAGATATCGCAACTAACTTCCCCAAGTCTTCATGTCTTTCTCCACGGTAAACACAGGAGAAATATTCATGGAGGACCTTGCCCATCTCCTGCGATTCCACATGTAAATGTCCATTTTGGTCCTTGAGGGGGTCCTATTCTCTCTCTAGTTATTCTTTTTTCTTTAATATACTTAAAGAACCTCTTTTGGGTTCACCCTAATCTTCTAGCCAAAGCAATCTCATGCTCCCTTTTTGCCCTCCAGATTTCCTTCTTCAGTAACCTCCTGTATCCCCTATATATCTCCAGGGATTCCCTTGATCCCAGCTGCCTGTACCTGAGCCATGCCTCCTTTTTTTCTAGTCACAGTCTCAATATCTCTTGTCATCCAGGGTTCCCCATTCCTGCCAACCTTGCTGTTCACCTTCACAGAAACATACAGACCTTGAACTCTAGCTATCACACTTTTAAAGGCCTCCAACTTGCCAGAGGTCCCTTTGCCTGCAAACAAACTACTCCAATCAGCCCCTGCAAGCTCCTGTCTAATTCCATCAAAATTCACCTTGCCCCAATTTAGAACTTGAACC
Source organism: Rhincodon typus (assembly GCF_021869965.1). NCBI lineage: Eukaryota > Metazoa > Chordata > Chondrichthyes > Orectolobiformes > Rhincodontidae > Rhincodon > Rhincodon typus. Next base: position 28,740,266 of record NC_063353.1, on the reverse strand, counting down.
TGTGGACAGTTTTGATCTTCTCCATAACTATTTTAAAATTAATAGAACAATGGTCACTGGTCCCAAAGTGCTCCTCCACTCTCACCTCAGTCACCTGTCCTGCCCTATTTCCCAAGAGTAGGTCAAGTTTTTCCCCTTCCCAAGTAGGACTTGAGGATACTGCTTGAGGAAACTTTCCTGAACACGCTGGAGGGAAGGTTGTTGATGAAGAAGATGAAGATAGCTGGGCCTAGGACACTACCCTGATGAACCCCTGCAGAGATGTCTTGGAGCCGAGATAACTAATATCCAATAACCACAACCTTCTTTCTGTAAGTCAAGTACGAGTCCAACCGTCTGAGAGCTTCTGCTCTGATTCCCAATTGACTCTAGCTTTGCTAGAGGTCTTTGATGGTATACTTGATCATATATAGCTTTGATATCAAGCACTATCACTCTCACTTCACCTCTGGAATTCAGCTTTTATTGTCCATGTTTGATCCAAGACTGTAATGAAGTTAAGAGCTGAATGGCCCTAGCAGAATTCAAACTGGGCATCAGTGAGCAAGTTATTGCTGAGAACCTTCCATCTCTTAGCTGATGATCGAGAATAGTCATGTGGGATGGTAGTTGGCTGGGTTGGATTTGTCCTGCTGTGTGCGCACAGGATATATCTTGATAATTTTCCAGATTGTCGGGTAGATGCCAGTGTTGCAACTGTACTGGAAGAGCTTGGCTTAGGGTGCAACACATTCTGGAGCATAAGTCTCAGTATTATTGCCAGAATGTTGTCAGAACCCACAGCTTTTGCAGTATCCAGTGTCTCTAAACTGTTTTTTGATATCACATGGAGTGAATCAAATTGCCCAAAGACTGGCATCTGTGATACTAGGGGCTTCTGGAAGAGGCCAAGATGGATAATCTCCTTGGCACTTCTGGCTGAAGATTCACGTTTTGCACTAATGTGCTAGACTCCCTCATCATTGAGGACAGGGATATTTGTGGAACTTGCTCCTCCAGAGAGTTGTTTAATTGTCATCACCGTTCATGGTAGAGGTACTGAACAGCTTAGACCTGATCCACTGGTTGTGGGATCGCTTGGCTCTGTTCATCACATTTTGCTTATATTATTTGGCATGCAAGTTGTCCTGTTCTGTACCTTCACCAGGCTGACACCTCATTTTTAGGTATGCTGAAGAAACTCAGATCTGGCCCTAGCTGAGAGAATCTCAGATGCTCCCAGACTTGCTGAGTTTCTCCAACATTCTCTAAAAATTTTTGTTTCAGATTTCCAGCATCCACAGTATTTTGCCTTTACTGAAAATGATATTATGTTGTATAAGTATGTTGCACATACATCCAGCCAAATATAGTGTCACAGGTTAATATACTGCTTTAGCCCAATTGCAGTTAACTTCCTTGAAGTAGCAAAGTATACTGTAAGAATGCTATCATGACAGAACTGGTTTCTAAAAATGAACAATAATTAAAACAAATGTAACTGAAACGCTAATTTTGAAAGTGGACATTGTATGGTTCCACACCAAGCTTCCAGTAGAAAAATAAAACAACACGTATGCTGAAATCCCTTGATAGTTCAACAAGTTTGTTGAGCCAGTGGTTGAGCTATAAATATTAGATTTAATTTCTGATTTGTACAGTGATAGCTGGAAGCAATGTGGATAGATTTTAGTCTAGAAATTTCAGGTTCACTGCAGCTGCTCAAGCAGAGAGCATTTTTAGCTTCAGTCTGGTGATCTAAATAACATTTCCGTTAACTCTACAGTTGATATTTCAGTTGACGCTAAAAGCAAGCAGATGGCTGGACTATTCATGCACCGAGTTCTCAACCTGAAAGTATTCTGCCACATTCGCAAGCAGCCTGTGAGCACTATTTAACAGTAAAGCACCATTGTTTAATTTTAATCCTCCCTCTCACCTAAAAATGCACCTCCAACCATGGTGGCGATCATGGGGATATAAAAAAACAAAGAACGGTACAGCACAAGAAGAGGTTCTTCAGCCCACTAAGATTGCACCCACGCATATGCCTTTCTAAACTAACAGCCTTTTGCCTCTATGAGGTCCATTACTCTTATGTTCCTTGCCTATTTATATACCTATCAAGATGCCTCTTCAATAGTGCAATCGTATCTGCCTCCACCATGTCCTCTGGTATCAAATTCCAGGCACTTCCCACCCTTTGTGTACAAAACTTACCTCTTACATCTCCTTTAAACTTACCCCCTATTACCTTAAACCTCTGTCCCCTACTAATCGACATTTCTAGCCTGGGAAAAAGATTCCAACTATCCATGCCTCTCAGAAGTTGACAAAATTATATCAGGTTCCCCACCGCCCCCCCATCCTTTGGCATTCAAGTGAAAACAAACCAAGTTTGTCCAATCGCTCCTCACAGCTGACACCCTTCAAACCAGGCAACACCCTTGTAAACTGTTTCTGTACCCTCTCCAAAGCCTCCAGCTCCACATCCTTCTGGTAGTGTGGCAACCAGAACTGTACACAATATTCCAAATGTGGCCTAAATAAAGCTCTGCACAGCTGCAATGTGACTTCCTCAAAAAGCTCAATCAAGTTTGTAAGACATGACCTTCCCCACACAAAGCCATGCTGCACTAATAAGTTCATATTTTTCCAAATGTGAGTAAATCCCACCCCTAAGAATCTTCTTCAATAATTTCCGTACCACTGACATAAGGCTTGTATTTTCCTGGATTATCCCTGTTGCTCTTCTTAAAAGGAACAACTCTAGCTATTCTCTAATCCTCTGGGGCCTCTCCTGTAACTGAAAAGGTACAAAGATTTTATACAAGGCCCCAGCAATTTCCTCACCTGCTTCCCTCAGAATTCTGATATAGATCTCATCAGTTCCGAGGGATCTTAATGTCTGCCTTAGTGTTTTTCAATTCATCCAAAAACATTTTCTTAATATTGCAATTCTCTAGAATATCAACGTATCCCTATACTGACCATCCAATATGTCCTTCTCCTTTATCAATACTGACGCAAGGTATTCATTAATAACCTCACCCACTTAGATTCTCTACAATGTGGAAAAAAGCTTTTGGCCCAATCAGTCTACACTGACCCTCTGAAGAGCATCCCACCTAAACCCACCTCCCCATCCTAACCCCGTAGCCCCACATTTACCATGGCTAATCACCTAGACTGGACATCCCTAGACACAATGGACAATTTAGTACGACCATTTTATTGCCTGTGCTTAGTTGCCCTCGAGAACATAAAAGCTAGGAGCAGGAATATGCAATTCAGTCCCTTGGGCCTGCTCCACCATTCAATATGATCACAGTTGATCTCATCTCAGCTTAAACTTCACTTTCCTCCAAAACTCATCAACCTATTACTAACTAAAAATCTATCTCCTACTTTAAATTTATTCAGTATCCCAGCATCCATCAAAGTCTGTAGCAATGAATTCCACAAATTCAGGACCCTTTGAGAGAAATAATTTTTCCTTATCCCCTGTTTTAAATCTGTTATCCATTATCATAAAACTAATGAACTCTCATGCTAGATTGCCCCATGTGATGAAATATTCTCTCTAAGTCTACTCTGTTAATTCCCTTTGGGGAATCAGGAGGTGAGTCGTTCGCTGCAGGATTCCTAACTCCTGACCTGCTTTCATAGACACCATATTTACATAGAAAATCTATTACAGTTTCTAGTCATTGGTAACCCCCAAGGCTGTAATGAGGTCAACAGCTGAGTTCGACAGGTGAAACCTTGACTAGGGGTCAGTGAGCAGGCTATTGCTGGGCAGGTGCTGCTTGATAGCACTGTTGATGACACCTTCTCTGTTTCTACTAATGATCAAGGGTAGACTGATGGGGCAGTAATTTGGCAGATTGCATTTGTCTTGATTTGTGTGTGCAGGACATAACTGGACAGTTTTCCATATTTTTGGGTAGATACCAGTATTGTACCTTTCACTGGAATAGCCGAGCTTAGGGGTACGGCCAGTTCTGGAGCATAAGTTTTCCATTCTTGCCCCGCGTTGCTTCCTCCAAGTGTTGTTCAACATTGGAGAACACAGAGTCATCAGCCAAGGGAGGACAGTACATGGTGATTAGGGGGTTTCCTCAATTGGAGTCAATGTCAAGGACTCGCAGGACAACTCCCTCTTATCTGTATAGCACTGTGCTACAACCTCTGCTTGGCTGTCCTGCCAGTGGGCCAGGACCTATTTACAGATGGTGATGGATTATGTTTGGGAACATTGACTCTGGACAATCATCAGTGAATGACAACTGCACAATGTTCAACATCGTTCACGATTCATCAAATACTGACGCAGTTCATGTTCAAATGCAACAAGATCTGGACAATATCCAGGTTTTGGCTGAAATGTGGAAATTAACATTTGTACTACACAAATGCCAGACAATGACCATCCCCAGTAAGAGAGAATGTAACCATTGCCTCTTGACATTCAAAAGGTGTTTACATTACTGAATCCCCCACTACTAACATCCTGAGTTGGACTAGTTACTAAGGACTATTCCCACTAACCCCAACCCTGGCCCTAAACGACTCCTGATCAATACAGCCACTGTATCAACCCACTTATAAAATCCCCCTCTACACACACACTAACACGGAAAAGAAAAGCAGTATGTATGTTGTGAGCAGAAGAAAAGACCAGGAAGGCAGTTTCTGTTCACAGAGTCCACTGAGATGTCCTTTTGGTTTGTCAGGACATGTTACTCATTGATTCGCCTCCTCCAGATACTTTCATGTACTTGTAGGAAGTACAGGATGGCTGATTTCCACTTACAAAGTCTTTGGGTTACTGGTTAAGAGCCGTGGCTTGCTGCAACTGCTAATGGGAAAATAAATAATGGCCTTTTTTTTTCAAGCTTGAGATGCTTTTTCCTACAAGGCAAAAACAACTCTTTTCTTCCAGGAGTCAGAAGCTGAGGACACTTCCAATCACTGAGGTAACAAATGCCTTGCAAATAAATGTGGAATTGTTAGCTTAAGGCTTAATATGTTCCAGGAGTTACTAAATTGGGAAACATGCAGTGGATGTTATTGTAATAAATACTGTGTCAGTTGGAAAATTTAATCTAAGACTGAAATATGAGTTGCTGTAAAAAGGCTAGTAACTACCTGATTAAAATCTTTCAGCTTTGTACATATGTAATGAAAAAGCATTAGCTGTGACATACTAGTCTGTGGACTGTGTATTTAGGATGATGGTTTCATGCAGAAATGTGTCAGTTATTTTGTTGACATTTCCCAATTTAAATACCGTGGTGTATAACCAATTAATGCTTTCCTTAGTGGTTTTGTTTAATGGAGGGTTGGCAGACGGTGTGGTATTTAAATTTAAATAATAGTAACTAGTAAATACTGAATTCTTCTAATGCTGCTTCTGTGTGAATCCAAAGTACTCCAGATGTCAACACAAATACATTAGGATATGAGTGCATCATCTAAGAAAGAATTAGTGAGAATGAAAATGCAGCCCCTGAAAACTAATGGAATCAATCTGGGTAGAAATGCTACTCATTTGAAAAGCAAATGAAGAGATCCTTGAGCACAAGAAAGTGACAGAAGATCCATCACAGAGAAGCCTAAATTCTACTTATGTGAAACGCTGAGCAGGAAGTAAGAAACCAGTTCTGGGAGTTGACCTGTCCGTCCTCCCTGGACTGACCTATCCCCTCCCTACCTCCCCACCTACACTCACCTTTACTGGCCCCATCCCCACCTCTTCGACCTGTTTGTTTCCTCTCCACCTATCCATCTTCTATCCGCCTCCCACTCTCTCCCTATTTATTTCAGAACCCCCTTCCCCTCCCCCTTTTCTGATGAAGGGTCTAGGCCCGAAACGTCAGCCTCTCTGCTCCTATGATGCTGCTTGGCCTGCTGTGTTCATCCAGCCCTGCACCTTGTTGTCTCCGATTCTCCAGCATCTGCGGTTCCTACTATCTCAGTTCTGGGAGTGAATTGGTTAGAAAACAGGCCACAATTGTGAGTGAAACAAAGCATATTGAAGAACAGGAAAGCTCCAGTCTAATGGGTATAACATTGAATCCTTCCATGTCATTGATGGATTCCCCTGAAGGACACAGGGTACTGGTGAGAAATGACCAAGAAGGATTCTGGGAGAAGTCAGCTCAGTCACCGCGATTGAGAAGGGGATCGCAGACATAGGCTTGGCTTCACAGGAATCACATCTGAAGTCTGGGAGAATTCTTTCTGGATAGAGAAAAGGTACTTTTTACGTTCGCAGTTTGTTGATAATAGACAGTGGCACTAAGAGATCTGATTTTGGTGACTCGTGGGTACAGTTGTGTAATCAGTTCTGTAGTTGATAAGGTTCAAAATGGCAGGAGAACCTGGCCCCATGGAATGCTTCTCCTGCAATCTGTGGGAAATCGGGGACACTTCCAGTGTCCATGCTGACTACATATGCAGCAAGTGAGATTCTGGCACAGGCATTTGGGTTTAGAAGGAAGATAACAGAGCCCAAGTACTCTAAGTAGTGGAATATTGGGGTTGTTGACTAACTCGCCAAGTTGGCTTGTTTTTGTTCAGGCGTTTTGTCACCACGCTAGGTGACATCATCAGCGGAGCCTCCGATGAAGTGACATTATTCTACTCCACTTGGAATTTATACTCTCCCGTCCATTATGGCGAGTACTGTTATTTCTGGTTTTGATCTGTATGGGTTTGTATATGGGGTCCAATTCTATGTGTTTGTTGATTGAAGAACCATGGTGGAGAACCATGCCTCTAGGAATTCCCGTGCGTGTCTATGTTTGGCTTGGGCTACTATGGTTACGTTGTCCCAGTTAAACTGATGGCCTTCATTGTCTGAATGTACAGATATTAATATCTATAATATTAATAATACCTCTTTAATATGATGGTGTCACCTAGCATGGTGACGAAACGTCTGAACAAAAACAAGCCAGCTCGGCGAGCAAGTCAAGAACCTCATCCACTACCCGAGCTACAGATCTTTGCCAAAGCTTCAAGTGGAACATTGGAATCAGGTGATAATTGACAACTGTTTTAGCAGCTTCAGCATGAGAGAATGTAAAAAAAAACTGGATATAGAATTCCAAAAGTAAGAAAAATGAGAGGGAAACAGCAGGGGAAGAAAAGGAATGGAAATGAGAGAACGCGAATTAGAATGTAATGAGAAAACTCCACAGGAAATGAGTATCAGCTTAAAAACAATGCAGCTGAAACAGGAGATATCAGATACTGATGCAGGCCTTGGTGGGAGAATCTGGGTTATAATTCAAGTCCAGTAAGGATACATTTAGGTTTGCACAGGCCCTACCAAAATTTGAGGAAAGGGATGTGGAGGCATTCTTCAGATCATTTGAGAAAATGGTTAGACAGATGAATTGGGCGAAAGAGGACTGCTCTAATGGAGTAAATTGGCAGGTAAAGCGCAAGAAATTTAAGCTTCACGGTCAGAGGTTTTTCAGGATTATGATTCCATAAAGGAATCTTATTGGCCCCATATGAGCCTGAAGTACATAGGCAAAGGTTCCAAAATTTAAGGAAATAGCCAAGGGAAACCTATATGGAATTTGAAATGGTATATAATGTTGACAGGTAGATATGAGCAGTAGAAGCTGAAACCACATATGAAGCTGTTAGATTATTCTTTCAGAAGAATTTAAAAATTCACCACATTCCATAATATGATCCACTGTAGTTCCCAGTGACCTCAACTGTAGGAAATGTTGGTTGCTCGAGGAACTCAGGCTCAGAGTTTATGAGCTGGATTCTGAGCTTCGGACGTTGCAACACATCAGGGAGGTGGGGGAGGGGGTGGAAGAGTTACCTGAATGCTGTGTTTCAGGAGACAGTCACACCCCTTAAACTCACGAATTTGAATTCTGTCAGTGATCAGGGTCAGGAGGGTGTGGCTATAAGTGAGGCAGGTAGAGGGATCCAGAAGGTAGAGTTGCAGAAGCCTCAACCCTTGTCCTTGTGCAACAGGTTTGAGAGTCTTGCTCCCTATGTGAACGGGAATGGGGACTGCAGGGAGGATGGGCTCACTTACCGCAACACTATGGTGAGGGGAGCCATTCAAGTGGGGTGGGGCAGGGGAGAGAGAAGAGAAATATAATTGTAATTGGAGATAGTGTACTGTTTTCAGTGACCAGGATTGAAAGTCCTGAAGGTTGTGTTGCCTACCTCGTGCTCAGGTTCAAGATATCTCATCTGGGCTGCAGAGGAAGTTGGAGTGGGAGGGTAAAGATCTAGTTGTCATGGTCCATGTAGGTACCAACAACATAGATAAAACTAGGACAAAAGGTTCTGCTAAGGGAGTATGAACAACTAGGAGCTAAAATTATAAAGCAGAACCAAAAAGGTAATAATCTCTGGATTACTACCTGACCCATGAGCAAATTGGCAGAGGGTCAATAAGATTAAGTAGGTAAATGCGTGGCTTGAAGATCGGTGTGGGAGAAATGAGTTTGAATTCATGGGACATTGCCACCAGTACTGAGGAAGAAGGGACCTGTTCCAACGGGAAAGTCTTCATCTGAATCGTGCTGGGACCAGAGTCCTAGCAAATTGCATAACTAGGGCTGTAGACAGGGCTTTAAACTAAATGAGGAGGTGGGGGGGAGGAGGAGGAGAAGGAGGAGGAGGAAGTTGTAGGGGAAATTAGAAAACCCAAATTAAAAAGGAGGTAAGAGTGCAGGTTAGCGATGTGGCAGACCATTACCAGACAATAAAGAGACAGAACAGGTGATTGTCTTTATGCACCAAGGGTTTATAAAACAGTAGGGAAATTTACCAGTAGAACAAATTTAAAACTTTGTATGTAAATCCATGAAGCATTTGAAACAAAATTAATGAGATAACGGTGCAAATAGAAAAATAAAGGTTACGATTTGGTAGTAATTACGGAGACATGGTTACAAGGAGACCAGGTCTGGGAATTGAATATCCATGGGTACTCGGCATTTCGGAGGGATAGACTGAAAGGAAAAGGAGGTGGTGGAGTTTTGCTGGTGAAGGAAAAGATCAGTGCTATATTAAGAAATGACATAAGTACGGGAGATCAAGATCTGGAATCAGTCTGGGTAAAAATAAGAAATAGCAAAAGGGAAGAAGTACTTGGTAGGAGTAATCTATCGGTCCCCAAACAGTAGTTCCGCAGTGGGACACAGTATAAATATTAGAGGCTTGCAAGCAAGCTACAGCAATAATCATGGGTGATTATAATACACACATAGATTGGAAGAATCAAATTGGCAAGGGTAGCCTGGAGGCAGAGTTCATTGAATGTATTCGAGATTGTTTCTTGGAGCAGTATGTTGTGGAACCAACCAGGGAGCAGGCCACCCAGAATTTGCTATTGTGTAATGAGGAGAGATTAATTGATGACATCATAGTTAATGATCCTCTAGGCAGTAGTGACCATAGTATGATAGAATTCACAATTCAGTTTGGGGATGAGAAAGTGCAGTCCCACAGTAGCGTTCTGGAATTAAACAAAGGAAATTATGTACGCATGAGGACAGATTTGGCCCGAATATACTGAGCAGGAAGGCTAAAAGGTAAGACAGTGGATAAGTAGCAGCAATTATTTATTCAATTCCTCAAAACTACAATATATCCCAGTGAGGAAGAAAGATGGTAAGAGGGTAAAAAAACAACCTCCTTGTTTAGCCATGTATAAAGGACAATATAAAGTCAAAAACTAAGGTATAACATATTGCAAAGGACGGTGACAGGCTGGAGGATTGGGAAACTTTCAAACACAAACAAAGGGATACTAAAAAAATTAATAAAAAGACCTAAGGTAAATTACAAAAGAAAACTAGCACAAAATATCAAAAAGGATAGCAAAATCTTCTATAGGTATATAAAAAGGGAAGAGAGTCGCTCAGGTGAACATTGGTCCCTTGGAAGATGAAACCAAAGTATTAATAGTGGGGAACACTGAAATGGCAGAGATGCTAAACCAATACTTTGCCTCAGTTTTCACGGTAGAGGACAGTAGTACCATTCCTATTGGAATGGGCAAGTCACAGGCAATAGAAAAGGGTAGAACTTAGAACAATCAACATTGATAGAGAAAAGGTACTCAAACTATTAGGACTGAGGGCAGACAAGTCCCCTGGGCCCGATGGCCTACATCCTTGGGTATTAAAGGAAGCAGTGGCGGAGATAGTGGATCCATTGGTTACAATAATTCAAACTTCCTTGTTCACAGAAAAGGTTCCAGTGGATTGCAAAAATGCTAATATAACACCCTTATTCAAAAAGGAGTGATTCAATATGTGGGATATTACAGACTGGTTAGTTTAACATCTGTTGTTGGCAAGGTGTTAGAATCAATTATCAAGGAAGCAATATCAGGACCTTTGAAAAGTCAAAACGTCAGAGTCAGCTTGGTTTTATGAAGGGCAAATCACGTTTGACTAATTTGCTAGAGTTCATCGAAGTTGTAACAAGCAAGTGGGGATAATGGGGATCCTGTAGGTGTAATGTATCTGGACTTCCAGAAGGCATTTGATAAGGTGCCACAAAAAAAGGTTAATTCAGAAGGTTGGATCATATGGGATTTAGGTAATTTATCAGCTTGGATATGTGACTGGCTGATGAACAGAAGACAGAGATTCGGGATAATTAGGTTTTTTTCTGGATGGCAAGAAATAACCAGGGGTGAGCCACAGGGTTCGGTTCTTGGACCCCAGCTATTTACAATCTACATTAACGACTTGGATACAGGGATAGAAGACTATATAGCCAAATTTGCAGACAACATAAAAAGTCAGGGCAGTAAACTGCAATGAGGAAATAAGAACCTTACAAATAGGTATAGATAGGTTAGCACAGTGTGCCAAAACGTGGCAGATGGAGTTTAATGTGGATAAGTGTGGGGTCATGCATTTTGGTCGGAAAAAAGGGAAGGTGACCTATTATCTAAATGGGGAGAGAGTTCGGAGTTCTCTGGTGCAGATCTGGATGTCCTTATTCATGAGTCACAGAAAACTAGCATGCAGGTATAGCAGATAATAAAGAAAGCAAATGGAATGTTGGCTTTTATAGCTAAAGGAATAGAATATAAGGGTAACGAAGTATTGTTGCAACTGTACAATGTATTGGTAAGACTGCACCTGGAGTATTGCACATAGTTTAGGTCCCCTTATGAATGAAGATATAGTGGCACTGCAGGCAGTTCAGAGGAAGTTCACTGGATTGATCCCAGAGATAAGGGGTTTATTGTATGAAAGGAGATTGAATTAGTTTAGGCCTATACTCTCTGCAATTTATAAGAATGAAAGGGGAGATCAAATTGAGGTATTCAAGATGATAAAAAGGTATAGATAAAATAGATGTGGAGCAGATGCTTGTGGAGCATTCTAGGACAAGGAGGTCATAGTGTGAGGATAAGGGGTTGCAAATTTAAAACAGAGTTGAAGAGAAACTACTTCTCCCAAAGGGTTGTGAATCTGTGGACTTCACTACCCCAAAGTACAGGGTATGCTGGGACCATGAGTAAATTTAAGGATATTTTTGATTGGTAATGGGTTGAAAGGTTCTGGGGAGAAGGCAGGAAAATAGGGGTGAGGAGCATATCAGCCATGATCGAATGGTGGAGCAGACTTCAATGAGCCATAGGGCCTAATTCTGCCCTTATATCTTATGAACTCATGTTGAGAATCAAAAGGTTGCCACTGCTAGACAGACAGCAATAATGGTTGATGAGCTAATCTGTAAAACTCAATCTTTTCCCCATCACCCTTATACATTCAAAAGGGAAAAAAATGGGAGAGTGAAAGAAAGGCAAGTAGCCAAGATATGAAAAGATGGCTGGGAATGCTGCAAGGTCTCCTCCTGAGATTAGAAGAGGGAGTAGTGAGGGTGGAGGTGGAAAACAGAAGCCAAGATGTTTCCGTTGTAACAAAGTGGGATACAATTGTTTCAAACCGTTGCAAGTGGCAAGGGCACTCATGGGACTTATTGGAGCTTGTAAGATTGAGTCTGATAAGGAATCGGAGAGGAATGGGCCTTGGTTCAGATTTTTAGCTTTAACCACAACTGACAGAACTCGAGGTAAACTTGAGTGCAGAAGAAATAGCAGAGTAGATGAAAGATGAGAAGCATTTTTATCTAAATGTTATCTTTATTATCTTCAAAGGTTGCATCTCCAAGGCCATAACAATGCTGAGACACAGAGGAACTGCCCGAACTCTCTTGCTGAAAAAGGCATTAAATTTCCCCTCCAAAAAGTTCAATGAAAGCTAAATGTGATTGCACAAGAGAGGGTGCAGAAAAGATGCACCAGGATGTTGCCCAGCTGAAGTAATTCAGCTATAAAAGAGGCTAGATATGCTGGGGTTGTTTTCAAAAGAGCAGAGAAGGCTGAGGGGTATCTGACTGAGATGCACAAAGTTTGAGGGGTATAGATAGGGTACATAAGGAGAAATGCTTCTCCTTCATAGAGGGGTCAGTAACCATGGGGGCACAGTTTTAAGATAAAGAGCAGGACATTGAGAGAGGATTTGAGGAAAACCTTTTTCACCCAGAGAACTGGGAGAGTACTGTACATTCCGGTTCCATTTCACAAAGTCCAACGGAGGGTGACTTGTCTGAGCTAGTGGTAATCAGGGTGGTTAAGAAGTTAGAAACAGAGAATGATGGATAAACTTAGCAGGTCGATAGCATCTATAGAGAGACAGAAAAAAAATTAACATTTCAAGTTTGGTATGACTCATCCTCAGAACTCAGAATTAACTGAAGGTAAGGTTGGTTTACTTCTGGGCAATGATTTGGCAGAAGTGAAAGTTATAGCTTTGCCTATAATCATGGAAAGTCCAGCTGGGGACAAAGACACAGAACTGTTGAAGGAATAGGTTCTGGGTATATTTCCATCTTCTATACTGACTGGAGCAATGGCTAAACAAATTCACTAACCAGAGGTCACAGTGATACTACAAGCAGATTTTAAGGTAGCTGAAACTCATTGAAGAACGAGAATAATTCAAAAATACTGTTTAGTTTAGCATACCTTCACTGAGGCTCAAGAAGCAGATCCAGTGATCCATGCAATAAACAAAAAACAGAACTAAGAACTGCACGTGCTGGAATTTATCTGAAATAAAAATGGAAATAGCTGGAGAAACTCACGAGGTCTGCCAGCATCAGGACAGAAAGCACAGTCAATGTTCTGTTCAGTGGCCCTTCTTCGGAACTGGTTGTATCTAGGAAAATGTTGGTATATATGTTGAAGATAGAGGCACAGGATTTTGGAATGTATACAATAGGTGGAGATAGGGCCCAGAGAGAGAACAGCATTTGGCAGACAAAGGAATGGATAATGGTGAGCAGGTGAGAAAGAAAAACTGCTAATGTGAACCATCAGTGAATGAAAATGGGTTGGCTGTGATGAAAGCAGCCCATATGATAGCAAGGCCTGGTGTGTGGGAGTGGTGAAGAGACATGGAAGATGATGCTCAGGCCCTAAAATTATTGAACACTATATTGAGTCCTGAAGGCTGCAGAACTCACAAGTGGAAATGGAGATGCTGCATACAAAGTAGTTAGAAGCATTAGTAAAGTGACTTATCTGATAAATACTCCTGATGATAGGATGAAGAATCAGTTATATTATATAAATATGTTGAAAAGGTATTGTAGGGAAGAGGATAAGGAACAACAAATGTGTCAGGTGGTAAGAATACTGGGAAGTGATAGGGACAATAGAGTAAGAGGAGAGGTAGACATTTTTCAAAGTGAAACTCCTTTTGTTTGATTAGTTAGTACAGAATTATTATGACAATGAGACACTGTTCTCACATTTAGAGGAATGACAACAGGAGGATATTGTAAAACTACTTAGAAAACATAAGGTAATTAATAGAGATACACCTGGTTGTACTATATTAGCTAGGCATGATGTGTATGTAGCAGAGTCAGAACCAATAAAACAGCATCCTTTTTGGTTAAGCCCAGAAAAGAACAAACTCAGGTTGAAGCAGATTCAGTACATGCTGGATAATCACTTGACTGAACCTAGTCAAAATAGCTGCAGTTCACTGGTAGTGTTAGCTCCTAAACCAGATGGATCAACTACACACTGTATAGATTATGGAAAGATTCATAAAGCCACAAATACAGATTTGCGACCAATTCCACATTTAGAGGATGGCACTGATATGGTTGGCAGTGCTTCGTTTCTTTTGGAGATTGAACTATTGAAGGGGTACTGGCAAGTGCCATTAACATCAAGGGCTAAAATTATCTGCTTTTGTTGTACCAGATGGGTTAGACCAATGTTAACAGATGCCTTTGGGAAAGAATATTCCAGCTACATTCCAAGTCATAGCGGAGATTCATACCTGTGAAGTTTATTTGGATGATGTTGTGGTTTATAGCAACACAGAAACAGTGTGTGATCCAAGTAGAAGACCCATTTAAACTAATGCGGTTGGCTGGCTGAGTAATAAATTTAGCCATAAGTGAATTTGGAAAAGCGAGAGTACTTTACCTCGGATATATTGAAGGACAAGGTTAAGTGTTCCCAAGGACAGTGCAAGTGAAGGCTCTAATAGAATACACTGTTCCTAAAAGTAAATAATAAATCATGACTTAGGATTGTGTGGGCTTTGAGATGTTTATGCTCAATAGCAAAAGTGGTCCGGTCAGCACAACGCCAAGCAGCCTTTAAGAAGCTGATGGCAATCCTGATAAATTAAGCAGTAATAGCCCACCCCTAATTTTTCAAAACCATTCAAAATGGTAATTGATGGCAGTAACTTAGGGATAGGTTCATCTTATTGCAGGATGAGGAGTCAGGATTAGAGAAGCCAGTGTGATACTTCTCGAAGAAACTAATCCACTCTCAGAAAACGTATTCTACTGCAGAAAAAAAAAACTCAGATTGTTGTTGACCCTTCAACACTAAAGTCTATGTCTGACAGTCTTAAGGAAATGCTCATTTACGCTGATCACAATCCCAGTGGCCTTCATTGGGAAGTTTAAAACACAGAATGCAAGACTATTCAGATGGAGTCTTCTGTTACAACCATTTATGTAAAGATTATTCATGCTGTTGGAAAAGATGATGTAATTGCTGATGCATTGTCTCAAATGCAAAAATGTAGGAATAAGTTAAATATTTAAGAAAAGCTAAGATTGTAAAATGTTGTATGGATTGGAGGTGGGGGGAGGGGAAAAAGGGGAAGAAGAATGAATGAATACAAATCTTGTCTTCTGATGTTTGTGTATCACATATTTTGCCATACTGTGGTATTTTCTTTTTCAGGGAATATATCTTGACTGTGCCCAAACCACCTCCTCTTTGAAGGTCATCTGTTATTCCATTCACTGTTTGCCAGTTGATTATTCTTACTCTGGATGGTCCAGTGTCATATTCCAGCTTCATCTAATCTTCATGATACAATGATCACTGTCTTCTAAATGCTGTCTGTCACTTAATCTAGTTGGTCCACCTCATTCCCAAGAACCAGGTTGGGCAGTGCCATCTTCCTTGTTAGGCTAGGCACATACTGCTGTAGAAAATTCTCCTCAACACAATAGAGGAATGCTTGTCCTTTGCTGCCGCTCACACTACCATTATATCAAACAATATGTGGGTAATTAAACACACATGATAACAACTCTATGATGGTCATACGTCTTTAATTTATTTACAGATTTGTTCCTCTATACCCCTCCTGTTAGCTGGTCTACCTATTATACTGGATAACGTAACTACCCTTCTAATACCTTTGCTCTAGCCAAATCCACGAATCCTCTGAAACATCGTCTTTACCCAGCACTGCAATGCGCTCCTTAACAAAAAATGCCATCCCTCCTCCATTTTACCCTTTCCGATCTTTTCTGAAAACTTTGTAAACAAGAATATTTCACATCCAAATCTACCCTTCCTTAAGCCAGGTTTCCATTATTGTCAAATTATCATAATGCCACAAGCCACCTGCAACTCCCCAGTCTTAGTAACTAGAGTCTGTGCATTCACACACATGCAGTGTAACCCTTTCTCCCCTACTCCGACTCTGCCTATTAACTTATTATTCTCTATTTTGTGCTGTTTATCCCAGCATTTCACGCACCCGATTGCTTTCTAATAGGCTTTCCTGATTCTCACACCCGAGCTGAGTTGGTTTAAAAGCACCTTAATAGCATTGGCAAAATGCCCTCCAAGGAAATCGATGTGCCTCTGATGCAAGTATTCAGCTTGTACAGGTGCCATCTCCCCCAGAGTCAGTCCCAATGTCACAGGAATTTAAAACTCTCCCTGCTTCACCAGCTTTTCAGCCTGTGGTCTTATCTTCTTATCTCTGCTGAAGTGATCCAGGCATTGAAATCTCATCTTAAGGAGGCCAATGGTCTGTACCACTATGGCAGTGGTGGAGGCATGAGCCACACTGTATCTTTATTTTGTATCAGTTTGAGTGTTTCCTAAATGTATCATGAACGTTGTTTGGAAGCGGAATTTGTTCTCTCCCGTAGCCATCTCGGAATAGCATTTAGAAGGTGGCAGGAATTTAAGAGCTCTCTCTTATGGAAGAGTCACGTCAGCTTCAAGAATATCTGCTGCAGAACTCTAGAGTTTGCATTGATAGTCACATATAATTTGAACAGTTACAGAGTGGAAGTCTCTTCTGTTGGCAACTCTGCAAGTTGGTGGTAGGGCACTCTAAAACGTGACTGCAGTTGAAGGAAGCCAGTGACAATGGGGACTCCCACATCGCAGGATGACGGACTTGTCACAAGGGAAGGAGGTGAAGAGGCAACCAAGCTCTGATGGAAATGGCATTAGTAATATCCCGGATGCATTTACAGGTTGATGTTTGGGAGAGGTCATCTAAATCCCCAGCTGTTCCTTGAAAGAGCGGCTGCGATTAAAATTCAGGAGGCTGTTATATTGATGGTCGCTGTGATGGGACTGCTACCTAGCCCTTCTGTGCATAAGTCCTCTTCCGCCAGATTGCAAAGTTCAATGATGATGGGGTAGAATACCCCTAATACTACCAGTGATAATTATCTCAGCAAACCAATACAACGAAGCACATCCCCAGACTGGAGATGCCCACATTCTCCAGGAATCCATGATGGCTCCTTAACCATTAGTAGCAAAGCCCATAACTGATTATGCCTACTCCCTGGACTGACCTGGCAGGACGACCTCAACTGACCAATGCCTACCATCTCAACAGCATCCCAAATCACTTAACATTGGATGATTTACAATGACTGTTTACACTTGATCTGCAAGAGTGACCACAACCCAATCCCCAGGGTGCAAGGACATAGAATCACACACTCTGGTAGGACCAAGTGCCTGACAGATCATGGCCAAGCCCTTGAAGTGTAGGTGGATGAGCCCCTTGACTGACTGGTGATACTCCCTGAATGACTATAGTTCTCCTTCACCTCACAAAAGACCACTTCCCTTTCAACAAATCACCACTTGCTTGAACAGCATGCAGTGTATTTGCTGCACAAGCTGCTGGCACGTGCTACAGCTCTGACACTGATGTAACAGAGTGCCAAAGAGACATGTCCACCCCATTCTGTGACTAAGAGTTTGACTGTTCAGTACTCCTCACCATCACAAGCTGACCACAGAGCTTGAGGGGATAGCTGAAGGAGTTGTACAATGGCTGGAACAAACATTTACACTTTCTAGTTTCTTGATGGAGAAGAATTGGAAGAGGCATATAAATAAGGAAGTTTGAGGTTTTAATGAGATGCAAATGCATGAAAATAACAGTTGCTGTACAATAACGAGATTCTCACTACGATTCAAGGTTCGAGGGGAAAATGGGAACATTTTTATTGAGTTAAAGAACTTGATTTTCTTCATTGCTGCCATATTTTCCCACCTTTCTTGCCAATACCCATGCCACATCAGGGAGGGGAAAATTCTGCTCCATGAGTTTTATTAATGCCCCTGGAAGATCCCCAAAGAAAGCAAGATAAGGATAATTTGATTCTAGAAGAGGAGATCTTTACTGTAAGAACATAATAGGAACAGGAGTAACCCAGTCAGGCCCTCAAGCCTGCTCCATCATTCAGACTGATCACAGCTGATTTGCTGCAGGTCTCAATTTCTCTTGCATGCCAAGTGAAATAGCCATCAGCACTGCGATATTTCACAAATCTTAACTACCTCTTCTTTAAATACATTATGATCTAGCCTCCACAACTCTCTGGGGTAGAGAATAGCAGACATTCACTACCACTAGGAGAAGAAATTTTTCTGCATCTCAGTTTTAAACAAGCGTTCCCTTATTCTTTAACTATGTCCTCAAGTTTGAGATTCCCCCACTAGTGGGGACATCGTCTCATCATCTGCCCTGTCGAGACCCCTCAGAATCTTGTATACCTTAATAAGATCACCATTCATTCTTCTCCATGCTAATGAATGTACACCTATTCTGTTTAGCTGTCCTTGATATGTCAAATTCTTCATCCCAAGAATCAGCCTAGTGAATCTTTTGTGAACCTCCAATGCCAGTGTGTAATTTTCTTTAAATAGGAGGCCCAAAACTGTAAACGGTACACCAGGTGTGGCTTCACTAATACCTTTAATAGTTACAACCAGAATTCCCTGTTTTTAAAAGTCCAACTCTCAGCAATAAAAGACAAAATTCCATTTGCCCTCTCAACTGCATCCTGCAACTGCATGTTAACTTTTTGTGTTTTATGCGCAAGATTACCCAGATCACTCTGCACTGCACTTTTCTGGGAGTCTCTCTCCATTCAAATAATAGTCTGCCATTTGATTCTTTCTACCAAAGTGCGTGACCTTAGAATTTCCTGCGTTAAACTACACCTGCCAAGTTATTGCCCACTCACTCAACTTATCTATATCCCATTCATTTTGTGTTTAACTAGAACCTGCCAACATCTGTGAAGTGCACTGCTTTCAGCGTAAAGGAAGAAGCACAGCAGCTTCTCAATTTGCGGCACTAAACAGTCAAGGGGGTGAACATCATGCTAACTCAACATTACAGCTTACACAGCAAATGCATTGTGTTTTAACCAAATGGCCATATCTGAGTGTCAAAGGGATCCGGTGCCTAGTGGGATTGAGGTGATCTTTGGTCTGTCAGGGGACTTATCCGATTCCACTGCAGGAGGGTGTGCGCTGCACTGGCCTAAACAAGCCATCTGGTTCAAAGATAATTAAGCAACAAATGCCAGCAATGCCCACATCTAATCAAAGAATGAAAAATCTCAGTCATTACATAGCTTTGGATAATAGACACTTGGTGCAAATAGTTTTGATACCTTTGGGGGTAGGTTTTATTTGGTCACTCACTAAATCAGATGCTCAATAAAGAACACAGAAAGTCAATTTTGAGGCCAGTTATAATGAATTAGCATAACTTGGAGCCACTAAGGGGGCCAGAACATGCTGGAATAACTGCATCAAAAACTGCCAAAATGCTTCTCTCTGTGAAATTGAGAGTTTAGTGCCAAGTGTACTAAGGCCTGTCTGCCTGCCTGATTCACAAGCTTAGTTCTCGACCTCCGAAGGCACGCTGCCAACCACAATATTGGGAATATGACTTTTAGGTTCACTCTGTTTACATAAACCCATGTTATGCATACTTAACAGTCATAATGCCTCATTGTACTACCCATAAGCCCAAGAGACAATTGTACATTTAGGAGATATTTTTAAAAACCTCTCCACCCCACAACCTTTCAGACAATACATGTCTAGCACTCAGCTGCCGTCAGACCCTAAACTGAGAGAACAGGCTGACAGCCTGAGCAATGGGTAATCAAAATACTGTTCAACAATAAGCCAAATTGGTAAGAAGATGAAAAGTTTTAAGGTGCTGTGTAATGATGAACATCAGGGAGATAAATTATTGGATACATTATTCAAAATACAATTGATAATAGAAAACTAACTAGATTATTCTTCACCTCTTTAGAAAGGATATTCACTTACTAAAATGTGAAATACACATCACAGAATCTGTTGGTGCAGTAAAATATTACACTTCCCAGCAAATAATTTTTTCCATGAGCCATCTAACCCAACTTCATACTCCTGCTTTTAATATTCCTCTTTCTCAAACAAATAACTTACAATAATTAGAGATTCCGCTTAAACAATTTGTAGCAAATACTCTATGTAAAGAACTTTTCCTCCGATTATTTTCTTTGCCACAAAAATTGGGTTCCCTTCTTAGTGTTTCATTGACTCAAGGAAGAAAACTTGGAAGTCTTCCATTAAGATCCCTTCATACTTCTGAAGACGAATGAAAAAACCTGTGAAAAAACCTGCAACTTCTTAAGTGTCTCTGCATAACTATGGCTATAAACTAAATCAAAGCTAACTTTTGGAATTAACGCTTTTGTTTAACAGATTTGTTTGATGTAACAAACATGAATCTCGGAATTTATATGGAAAATACAGGCCATAATGAAATATGCTGATACGACATTTGGGTTACAGCAAAGCACATATCAACACACTTTGCTAGTGAGCAAAACCAACAAAGGTCGTGGTATGCCATAAAGATCGAGGCATTTCTATGTTGTGCCTGTCACTACATAATCCTTAGATGGGCAGAGATCTTTCGAGGTTAGGATAGACCATGGTCAGAAAACTTAATTTCACTGCTTCACGTTTAGTCTAAGCCTTTCTAATGTTCACAAAATTTGGAGTGTAGAAGAGACCATACAAAACAGTGAGAGATGCAATTCAAGTGTGCGAACCACAGACTTCACAATTAGAAAACTCCTCATGCTGACAATTTTAATATAGAAGTAAAAATACTGCAGACACTTCTTTACCTTGCACAATCAGATTATTCACTTCTTTAAAAGAGAGGAAAATGTTAGAGTTTTGTATTGAGTACAGATTCTAGATGTATATCCGCAAGGTCACATGCTGCAGATACACACTGGGAAGCAGTATTTGAGCTCTTCCAGGTAACCAACTTCAACTTCAGTGCTTGACAGAAATAAAGCCACATTTTAAGAATAAGATCAACTGCCTTTGGACATTGCCACAAACTGTTTCCTAGCCGCTGAACCAATTCTTCAAGTTGGCATTTGCACAAGGCTGAACCAAACTGTTCACAACTTTGACGACATCAAGTCAACATCAAGTGAGCTTCCAACCAGATGTCATCACCATCTGGGAACATTTCCAAATCCATACCAGCATCACATTCCACCCTGCCTCAGTTCATCTGTTGCTAAAACAATCATCTTTGCCTTCGTTACTCCTAGACTTGACTACTCCAAAATTCCTAATTGGACTTCAACATTCAAATTCTCTCTAAAATTGAAGGCATCCAAGACACTGTTGCTCACACTCCAACTAACACCATGTCCTGTTCACCCATCTCCTCTGATTACTAGCTTACATTGTGTAGTAGACAGAAATATACAAATGACAAAGAAGTAATTGATACCATCACTCAGAGGTCAGTGCAACTCAGGAGACCAGAGAGAAGCATGTAAAGACCAGGACTTAGTCACTACACTAGAGAGTTGTATTCCAGAACTTCTACGATAGAAATAACATATTTATACAATAAATACATAGAAATATAGAAATAATAAATTACAGTACTGAAGTGAATGGGAAAGTCTTACTCCAAGATAAGATAAACTAGAGAACAAGAGGAGTGGTTTAAAAAAAAAGGAGCAGCTTCAAAGATTGTATATGTAGACACCAGTAATACAAAAGTCCATTTCAAACTATGGTAGCAGCATATCGAAACATGGTGGAAACGTATTAAAGAAGTCACTTCCAAGTTGAGTAGGTTAGGCCTGTACTCATTGGAGTTTAGAAAAATGAAAGGTGACCTCATTGAAACATACAAGTTTTTCTTTATTTCTCTATAGGATGTGGGCATATCTGGCAAGGTTGGCATTTTGTTGCCCATCCACAGTTGCTCTTAGACGGAGTAGACTTCTGGGCCATTTTAGAGGGCAGTTGAGACTTGGTCACATTGCTGTGGATCTGGGAAGGCGATGGCCTACTAGTATTATCACTGGACTGTTAACCCAGAGACCCAAATAATATTCCGGGGACCCGGGTTTGAATCCAGCCAAGGCCAATGGTGGAATCTGAATTCAATAAATACCTGGAATTAAGGGTCTAATGATGGCCATAAATCCATTACCGATTGTCAGGATAAACCCATCTGGTTCACGAACGCCCTTTAGGGAAGGAAACTGCCAGCCGGGCAATTAGGGATGGGCAATAAATGCTGCCTGGCCAGCAACACTCTTATCCCGTGAATGAATAAAGAAAAGTGGGTCAAACTGGGTAGGGATGACAAATTTTCTTGCCTGAAAGGCACGTTCCTAAAATGAACCCGATTTTTTAATTTTAGTAACTATAAAAGGTTGTTACATGGTCACCATAAGGTTCTCTTTTAACTCTGGAATTTTTTAAAATTCAGATTTCAGCAGCTGCCATGGTGGGATTTGAACATTGGTTTATGAGTCTACTGACGTTACCGGTCCTCCAACACCTCCTCATTCTTAAGGAATTTGACAGGGTAGATGCAGATAGGTTGTCTTCCCTCGCGGGAGAGTCCGGAACTAGAGGGCAGAATAAAGGGGTCATCCATTTAAGACAGAAGTGAAGATGAATTCTTTTGAAGTAGTGAATCTTTGGAACACTTTATCACAGAGGGCATTCAAGATGGAGACGGACATACTATTGATCAGCAAGGGAATCATGGGTTGTGGAGATGAGGCAGGAAAGTGGAGTTCAGGATTATAAGAATAGGGGGGAGGCAATGGCCTAGTGGTATTACTGCTGGACTGTTAATCCAGAGACCCAGATAATGGTCTGGGGACCAGGGTTCAAATCCCGCCACGGCAGATGGTGGAATTTGAATTCAAATAAATATATGGAATTAACAACCTAATGATGACCGTGAATCCATTGTCGATTGTCAGGAGAAAGCCATCTGGTTCACTAATGTTCTTTAGGGAAGGAAACTGCTGTCCTTACCTGGTCTGACCTACATGTGACTCCAGACCCAGAGCAATGTGGTTGACTCTTAACTGCCCTCTGGGCAATTGGGGATGGGCAATAAATGCTGCTCACCCAGCGACACCCTCGTCACATAAAAGGAATAAAAGATATCCATGACCTCAGTGAATGGTAGAATGAACGCAGTGGACCCAAGGGCCTAGTTCTGTTCCTAGCTCTTGTGATCTATTTTTGCAATCGTCTCCTGTCCACAATCTTCAAAGATATTTGCGCTCCTCTAATTCTGTCCTCTTCAGAATTCTTGATACTAACTGTTCCATTATGCACCTGCATTTTCAGCAGACCTTAAGCTTTGGAATCCACACATCCCCACCACTCCTCCAAGGTCTCCCAGGTTAAGACTTACTGAAACCTAACTGCCATAATTCAAAGGAAGAAACTGCTGTTCTTGCTTTGTGCATTCTTAGACTCACAAGCAATCAGATTTTAAAAAGTCCTGGTCAGAAAGAAGGCATACAGGAAAGGAGATAAGGGGGCAGTGAGGAGAGCAGGGAGGGGAGAGAGGGCGGGGCAGGGAGAGAGAGACACACACACACACACACACACACACACACACACGAGAGAGAGAAGATGCTCTCTGCTAGCTCCAAGGCAGAATGCTGGATAATGTTTGTTCTCCGGTGCAAGACAAGGAATCTGCAGAGCTTTAAAGAACCGCAGAAGATTCTCCCTGGAAGTTCAACTTTTTTTCATATAAAATTATCATCTGCAAGAGTACTGTAACAATCTCACCTTCTTGAGTTAGCAGATCTACAATTCCCAGCTGACAGATGTAAACATCTAGGTCACCCTGTTGTGTGGAAGCAGTTAGACTGCCATCTGAAGAATCTGGAAGTAAACATTAAATACGTTATTGTTGACATTTCATATGCATTTAGCAATTGCTTGGAAATGAATCTATATACGGAAAATCTATGTTTATATCAGAGGGTATTCTAACGTCGAGCTTTCAGACTTTTGTATATACATATTTCACAATTTGGGTGAAAAAAAGTCAGCAACATTTGAAAATCCACATAAACATGCTAAATCATCATTGCCAGACATTATCCACAGGTAACCATGTGCAATACTTCAGACCTTATCCAATTAGGGTTGCTTTACCTCAGTTGGCTGGACAGCTGGTTTGCAATGCAGATGATGCCAACACTGTGGATTCAAATCCCGCACCAGCTGAGCTTACGACAAAGGATTCTCCTTCTCAACTTCTCTCCTTGCCTGAGGCCTCATGACCCTCAAGTTGCAGATGTTGGAAATTTGAAATATGAACAAAAGGAAAAACCCAGCAGGTCAGCCTGCATCTGGAGAGAGAAACAGTAACTCTACGCAGAGTCTTATACGTATCTCAGCAACATAGGCTACGTCAAGATGTCCCTCCGATCTGACCTCTCCCTCGGCACATATTTCTCTCTCTACATCTCCCTCTGTCTCTCAACTTCTTCCGCTGTTCTCACTGTTCCCCTCTCTCTTTATCCCCTTTCCTTTCCATATGTCCTCTCTCTGACCAGGAGTTTTCAACATCTGACTGCTTACAAGTCTAAGCCTACACAAAGCAAGACTGTGACAAAATTGGATAAGAAGTCTAGTGCATCTAGCTCCATCTTTTATGCTTTTGGCAAGCAGTGTGGTGTTTTTGGCTAAGCAGTGGCAAGCTGCCAACTCAGGGGGATGATCTTTGTTCAATGTCTTGTTAATGGTCCAACATGCCTCTGTTTCCTATATTACCAAATGTACTAAACAAACCAGATCTCATAAAATCTCAAAATGGAAATATGAGCGGGTGCCTTTCCTTTTTGCACTTTGTCCCCTTAGCTAGGGCTACCAGGCTCATATTACTTACATCCTGCTTAGCTGTTTAGTACAGATACAAAGGCAGGAAACTTGTCATGGTTGTCAGCAAGCCTCAGTCTGGAAGGACTGTCAAAAAGGGAAGTGAATAGCAATTGTTAGTGAAAAAGTAAATTAACGCAATGGTCAAGAAGGATACTAGCTCCGCTGAAGCGACATTTTTGTGCAGAGGTTAGAAACACAAAGGGTCAGGAAAATGATAGTGTGGGTTGTAAACAGACTCCAAACTGCAGTTGTAATGTTGGGGAAGGCATTATACAGCAAATCAGAAACACAAGCAAAAACTGTACAGTTGTAGTTAGGAATGACCTTAATTTTGCACATAGATTGGGCAAATCAAATCAAATCAGCATCAATACCCTAGAAAAGGAATTCCTGGAGTGTACATGGAATGGTTTTCTGGATTAATACATTGAGGAACCACAAGAAAACAGGATATCCTAGACTGGGTATTGTGTAACAAGAAAGAAAGAATTGTCAATCTAGCTGTGCAGGATCCTCTGAGGAAGAGTTAACATAATATGGCATAATTCTTCATTAAGATAGACAGTGATATCGTGAATTCTGAGACTAGGTTCCTGAATGTGGGAGAGTGTGAGGTTTTGCACTTTGAAAGGAAGAATAGAAGTATGAACTATTTCGTATATGGGGTAAGGCTTTGGAAATCTGAAGCACAAAGGGATTTAGGAGTCCTAGTTCAGGATTCTCAATGTTAACACACCGGTTCAGTTGGCAGTTAGGAAGACAAATGCAATGATAGCATTCATTTTGAAAGGGATAGAATACAAGA
>NC_063353.1:28576264-28709599 GCF_021869965.1 Rhincodon typus | reverse complement strand
CCTTCAGAAGGGTCTAGGCCCGAAACGTCAGCCTTCCTGCTCCTCTGATGCTGCTTGGCCTGCTGTGTTCATCCAGCTCCACAGCTTGTTATCTAGGAAAGATGTAATGCTGAGGCTGCATAAAGCTCTGACCAGACTGCATTTGGAACATTGCCAGTAGTTTTAGGCCCTGTATCTAAGGAAGAATGCGCTGACATGGAAGGGGTTCAGAGAAGGTTTACAAGAATGATCCTGAGTATGAATGGCTTGTCAATTGAGCGGTTGAGGATTCTGGGACTGTACTTGATACAGTTTAGAAGGATGGGGGGGGGGGCGCGGGATCTGATTGAAACTTACAGATTACTGTCAGGCCTGCACAACAGAGTGGACTTGGAGAAGATGCTTCCATCAGTAGGGGAGACTAGGACTTGAGGGCACAGCCTCAGGGTGAAGGGAAGACCCTTTAGAACTGAGATGAGAAGGAATTTCTTCGGCCAGAAGGTGGTGAATCTGTGGAACTCATGGCCACAGGAGGCGGAGAAGGTTTAGTCAGGTATAGAGAGATTCTTGAAGGGTAGGGATATCAAGGGTTACAGGGAGAAGGCAGGAGAGTGGGGTTGAGAAACTTATCAGCCATGCTCGAATGGTGGAGCAGACTCCATGAGGCTGAATGGCTTCTTTTGCTCCTAAATCTTATGTCTTATGGTCTAAATAATGGAGGTATGAGGCACAAGCTGACTATGATAAATTGGGGAGCGTTTAATTAAAAGGTATGATGGTGGATAGGCAATAGCAATTATTTAAAGAGCGCATGGAATAACTGCAACAAAAGTTCATTCCTGTCTAGAACAAAATCAAACAGGAAAGGTGGCCAGACCATCGCTAACAGGATATTGGGGGACAGTATTCAATTCAAGGAAGGAGCATATACATTTGCCTGAAAAAGAGCAACAGACTTGAGGATTGGGAACAGTTTAGCTTTCAACGAAAGAGGGTAAAGAGATTGATTAAGAGGGGGAAATAAAGCATCTGACTAAGCTTGTGGGAATATACAAACTGACTGCAAAATCCTCTATAGGTATGTGAAGAGAAAAAGATTAGTGAAGATAAATCTAGGTCCCTTAGAATCAGAAACAGAGAAAGTTATAATATGGAACAAAGAGATTCAAACCAATTAAATACATACTTTGGTTCTGTTTTCACACAGGAAGACAACTGGGGTGTCCAAAAAATGTTGAGGAGCACAGGGCCTAGTGGGAGGGAAGAGCTGAAGGAAATCAGTATTTGTATGGAAATGGTGATGGGCAAACTGATGGGATTATAAACTGATAAATTCCCAGGGTCCCATAATCTACATCCTAAAATACTTAAAAATTCTGGAACAATTCCTAGACTGGAGGGTTGCTAATGTAACAGCGTTATTTTTAAAAAGGAGACAGCGATATAATAGGAAATTGCAGACTAATTAGCTTGACATCAGTTGTGGGGAATCCATTCTAAACGGTTTAATAGCAGAGCACTTGGAAAACACAGACAGGATCAGCATCGATTTATGAAAGGGAAATCACGCTTGACAAACCTACTGGAATTTTGAGTGTATAAGGGGATGCCAGTAAATGCGGCTTACTTGGATTTTCAGAAAGCTTTTGATAAGGTTCCACATAACAGATTAGCATGTACAATTACAGCATATGGGGTTCGTATGCAGGAAACAAAGATTAAAAATAAATGGTCTTTATCGGAGTGGCAACCTGTGACTATCAGGGTATCATAGGGATCAGAGCTTGGACCCCAGCTATTCACAACATATTTTAATGACTTAGATGAAAGAGCTAAATGTAATATCTTCAAGTTTGTAGACAACATAAAGCTGGGTGAGAGAGTGAGCTATGAGGAGGAGGCAGAGATGCTTCACTGCGATTCGGACAAGTTGGATGAGTAGCAAATGCACTAATAAATGTGAGGTCATCCACTTGGTAGCAAAAACAGGAAGGTGGGATTATTATCAAAATGGCAGTAGATTGGGAAAGCGGCAGTGCAATGAGACTTGAATGTCTTTGTACATCGGTCACTGAAAGTGAGTATGCAGGTACAGAAGGCGGTGAAAAAGGCAAATTGTATGTTGGCCTTCATACAGAAAGGATTTGGAGTAAAAGAGCAAGGAACTTTGCTGCAATTGTACAAGGCATTGGTGAGACAATACTTGGAATACTGTGTGCAGTTTCTGTCTCCTCAACGGAGGAAGGATGTTCTGACTATGGAGGGAGTGCAATGAAGATTTACCAAACTGCCTCCTGGGATGGCAAGATAATACATAGAGAGAGACTGGATTGGTCAGGATTATACTCACCGGCATTTAGAAGAATGAAAAGGGATCTCACAGAAAGCTATAAAATCCTTACAGGAATAGACACAGTAAAGGTGGGAAGGATGTTCCTGATGAAGAAAGTGGTAATAGGATACTGAATAGGATGATCAGCCTTGATCTTATTGAATGGTGGAGCAGGCTTGAAGGGCAAAATGGCCTATTCCTGCTCCTATTTTCTGTGTTTCAATTAGACAATCCCGTCAACCTAACATTCCCTAGATAAAAAGACTAAAACTGTACACAGTACTCCAGGTGAAGTCTCACCAAGGGTCCATACAACAAAACATCTTTAATTCTGTACTCAAATCCCCTTTAAATGAAGCAACATACCATCTGCCTTTCAATTAGTTGCAGCACCTGCCTGCAGCTTTTAGTGATTCATGGACAAGAATACCCAGATCCTTCTGTTCACCTTTCCTTCTAATTCTAGTGTATAGCTAGCATCCAGTCTAGAATCAATTATGGTTTTCAGCAGCTGCAGCCAAATTTATAGATCGCCCTCATTAAACTTCCCTATCTTTCTAAATCTTTGAAGGTCTTTAATAGCATCCTCAAATCCCTTTCGCCCCAACCAGAATTTCAGTCATCAATGTTATCCTTTACTGCTTGGCAGTTTTTCCTTCACACAGAACCTTGGAGCATTTTACCATGTTCATGGCATTACACGAAGGGAAGCAGAAAGAGAAAAAAAGACTGCATTAGGGAAATATGAAACAATATCAGAAAATCATGGGAATACAAGAGTCAATATTTCAGGTATCACCCTTCATCAGGTGTCTTATTAAAAACTGCTGGCTTCTTGTGAAATTTTACCATTTCCTTTGTATTTTTAAATTAATGCAAGTTGTTATTGTTGAGAAATTAACTGATCACTAACAGTAGAAAATTACTGTCATCTATTGAACACAACTGATCATAACTTGACAAAACTAGCACAATCTCCTTATGAAAACTGAAAGAACTGCAGATGCTGTAAATCAGGAACGAAAACAAATTTGCTTGAAAAGCTCAGCAAGTCTGGTAGCAGCTGTGAAGAACGAAATCAGAGTTAACGTTTCGGGTCTGGTGACCCTTTCTCAGTTCTGAGGAAGGGTCGCTGGATCCGAGACGTTAACTCATTTTTTTCTTCACAGATGCTGCCAGACTTGCTGAGCTTTTCAAGCAACTTTGCAACAAAAACAATCTCCTTATGCTCAGACATATGTAGTAGCAAAAATGTTGATTCCTGTTGTACTACTTATGCCACAGGGAGAGCCGCTGGAATCAGTTTCACAAAACTAAAGCTAATATTTGTAACAGCTCATCCTCAGATAATAATAATGACAAAAAAGGTATTCTGTCTTGGTCTGGCCAGTGCATCATGCTGCTACCACCTTTTCCTTTCCAACTGGCTTCTCTAAATTCCTGAACTTTGACTAGCCATTGTTTTTTAAGATAATAAGTCTACAAATTGCGTCACAATCCAATGATTGATATTAAATTAAAAAAGGACTAAAAGATGTGACGTATAGTGGTATTAATACCAGCAAAGTTACTTTTGTCAGCCGATATACAATTACTCCGCTCATTGATAACAGGAGGAGAAAATTATCAATAATCAGAACAATAGCATAATTAAAAACACCTCCAACAATCTTTTCAGAAAACCAAATGTGCTAACTTCATCAAATGCAAGATTATCTTTACAATGAAACTTTAAAAATAAATTATATCGGGAATATGGACTTCACAGGTTGGGCCAGCATTTATTACCCATCCCTAATTGCCCTGGAGGTGCGAGTGAGCTGCCTTCTTGAACAACTACAGTCCATTCACAGACTTGTTGCTATGGAAGAATACAGCTTTCTTCTTTGATCTTTTTAACTAAAACTAAAATACTGAACCAAAAATTGTTTTATGATCAATTCTGTAACACTTAATCTCTTTTCAGACACATTAATAAATTGAACTAAATGCTAAATTCTGCCTTTGGCAAGTAAACATTGCTAATTGTAGGGTGGCTAGATAAAAGCACTCCTTGAATTTCTGGACCACAAATAAATTACATAAATAATATAAATTGTTGGGGACAGCCTATGTCTGAAATATTTAAGCACAGGAAGCGCAATAAATGTTTCGTTTGAAAGGAAAATGAAAGTGCAGAGATTGTCATTCATCTGAAGACACACTATACAGCCTTGGAAAAAAACCATAGTGAAAATGACTTCTGAACAGTAAAAATACTAAATAAAAAAATGAAGAAATCCACAAAGTATTAAAAATGATCCTATTAGATAAAAACTGGTACCATAATTAGATTTTAAATGTCCAAATATTCTAAACAAAGCTTTCCAAAAAAATTCAAGTTCTGATCCTTGCATTTTGGTTCCTTAGTTTAGGCTTCTGGATTATCAGTACAGTAACAT
Organism: Rhincodon typus; assembly: GCF_021869965.1. NCBI lineage: Eukaryota > Metazoa > Chordata > Chondrichthyes > Orectolobiformes > Rhincodontidae > Rhincodon > Rhincodon typus. The sequence continues at coordinate 28,704,847 of NC_063353.1, read as the reverse complement.
CTATTATATTACTATACCTGTTCCTTAGATATACACTAATTTTCCTTCATTATGGGTCAAAATCTTGGAATTCCTTACTTAACATTAACCAATCGCCACAAGGCCTGTAGTAATTTCAGGATAACTGGGAGTGGTTAATAAATGTCACTTGAGAAGCATTCTTCAAATCATAAAATTGCTAATTTTGTCTTAGGCAAATCAGTTTATTATCTGTGCCTGGTTTAATCTACAGATGATGTCCATTCCACAACCCCATATCTAACTTGTATACTATTATGCAATACTTTACGCAATGTCTTCATAAATAAGACCACCAAATTACGATGCAAAATTTGTCAAAATACTAGAAATCCCTTCCTATCGGCATTGTTGGCTTAGCTACACCAAATGGACTGCAGTGGTTCAAAGGAGGCAGCTCCCCACCACCAGCACAGCTCACAAACATTGCTAGCCTTAAGTTGTTGAACTAAATTCTTTGTGGATAGATATGATTTAGTGTGTATAGAAAACACTGTGGACCACATTGCTCCTTCCAACAAAAATGAAATAAGTTTCAGAGATAGTAGGAACTGCAGATGCTGGAGAATCTGAGATAACAAGGTGTAGAGCTGGATGAACACAGCAGGCCAAGCAGCATCAGAGGAGCAGGAAGGCTGACGTTTCGGGCCTAGACCCTCCTTAAGAAATGGGAGAGGAGAAGGGGGTTCTGAAATAAATAGAGAGAGAGGGGGAGATGGATAGAAGATGGATAGAGGAGAAGATAGGTGGAGAGGAGACAGACAGGTCAAAGAGGCAGGGATGGAGCCAGTAAAGGTGAGTGTAGGTGGGGAGTTAGGATGGGGATAGGTCAATCCAGGGAGGACGGACAGATCAAGGGGGCAGGTTGAGGTTAGTAGGTAGGAGATGGCGGTGGGGCTTGGGGTGGGCGGAGTGGATAGGAGAGAGGACAGGTTAGGGAAGCGGGGACAAGCTGGTTTTGGGATGCGGTAGGGGGAGGGGAGATTTTGAAGCTTGTGAAGTCCACATTGATACCATTGGGCTGCAGGGTTCCCAAGCGAAACATGAGGTGCTGTTCCTGCAACCTTCAGGTGGCATCGTTGTGGCACTGCAGGAGGCCCAGGATGGACATGTTGTCGAAGGAATGGGGGTGGGGAGTTGAAATGGTTCGCGACTGGGAGGTGCAGTTGTTTAGTGCGAACCGAGCGGAGGTGTTCCGCAAAGCGGTCCCCAAGCCTCCGCTTGGTTTCCCTGATGTAGAGGAGGCCACAACGGGAACAGCAGATACAGTATACAACATTAGCAGATGTGCAGATGAACATCTGCTTGATGTGGAAGGTCTTCTTGGGGATTGGCTTGGGGGTGAGGGGTGAGGTGTAGGGGCAGGTGTAGCACTTCCTGCGGTTGCAGGGAAAAGTGCTGGGTGTGGTGGCGCTGGAGGGGAGTGCGGGGCGGACAAGGGAGTCACGGAGAGATTGGTCCCTCCGGAAAGCAGATAAAGGGTGGGAACGGAAAAATGTCTTTCATGGTGGGGTCGGATTTTAGATGGCAGAAGTGTCGGAGGATGATGCGTTGGATCCGGAGGTTGGTGGGGTGGTACGTGAGGACGAGGGGGATTCTGTTTTGGTTGTTATTGCAGGGAGGGTGTGTGAGGGATGAGTTGCGAGAAATGCGGGAGACACGGTCGAGGGCACTCCCGACCACTGAGGTGGGGGGAGGTTGTGGTCCTTGAAAAACGAGGACATCGGAGATGTTCGGGAGTGGAATGCCTCATCTCGGGAGCAGATGCGGCGGAGGCGAAGGCGAAGGCGAAGGAATTGGGAATAGGGGATGGCATTTTTGCAGGAAGGTGGGTGGGAGGAGGTGTATCCTAGGTATCTGTGGGAGTCGGTATGCTTGAAATGGATATCGGTTTCCAGGTGGTTGCCAGAGATGGAAACAGAGAGGACCAGGAAGGAGAGAAAGGTATCAGATGGTCCAGGTGAACTTACGGTTGGGGTGGAAGGTGTTGGTGAAGTGGATGAACTGTTTGAGCTCCTTGTGGGAGCACGAGACGGCACCGATACAGTCGTCAATGTAACAGAGGAAGAGGTGGGGTATAGGGCCAGCGTAGCTACGGAAGAGGGATTGTTCCACGTAACCTACAAAGAGGCAGGCATAGCTCAGGCCCACGCGGGTACCCATGGCCACCCCCTTGTCTGTAGGAAGTGGGAGGAATTGAAAGAGAAGTTGTTAAGGGCAAGGACGAGTTCGGCTAAGCGGATGAGGGTGTCAGTGGAGGGGGACTGGTCGGGCCTGTGGGGCAGGAAGAAGCGGAGGGCCTTTAGGCCATCAGCATGGGGAATGCAGGTGTATAGGGACTGGACGTCCATGGTAAAGATGGGGTGTTGGGGACCAGGGAATTGGAAGTTTTCGAGGAGGTGGAGGGCGTCAGTGGTGTCACGGACATAGGTGGGGAGTTGCTGGACCAAGGGGGAGAAAATGGAGTCGAGTTAAGTACAGATAAGTTCAGTGGGGCAGGAGCAGGCAGAGACAATGGGTTGACCAGGGCAGTCAGGTTTGTGGATTTTGGGAAGGAGATAGAAGTGGGCGGTGCGGGGTATAGGAATGATGAGGTTGGAGGCTGTGGGTGAGAGGTCACCTGAAGTGATGAGGTTGTGGATGGTTTGGGAGATGACGTTTTGGTGGTCGGGGGCGGTAGGAGGAGGTGTCGGAGAGCTGGCATCTGGCCTCGGCAATGTAGAGGTCAGTGCGCTATACTACAACTGCGCCTCCATTGTCCGCGGGTTTTATGGTGAGGTTGGGATTGGAGTGGAGGGCTGCATGTTCTGTGGGCGAAGAGGTTGGAGTGGGTGAGAGTGGTGGAGAGGTTGAGGCGATTGATGTCTCGATGGCAGTTGGAGATGAAGAGGTCGAGGGAGGGTAGGAGGCCTTGGGGTGGTGTCCAGGAGGAGGGGGTGTGTTGGAGGCAGGAGAAGGGGTCAGTAGAGGGAGGGTTAGGCCCATGGTTAAAGAAGTAAGCGCGGAGGCGGAGGCCCTCAGTAAAGGGCTCACCTTTGTCCCCCTCCACCCAAACATCAACGAATACCACTCACGCTTGGACGTTGAACAGTTTCTCCGCCGGGCATTCCACTCCCGTACATCTCGGATGTCCTCGTTTTTCAAGGACCGCAACTTCCCCCCCCTCAGTGGTCGAAAACGCACTCGATAGTGTCTCCCGCATTTCCCGCAACTCAGCCCTCACACTCCCTCCCCACAATAACAACCAAAACAGAATCCCCCTCGTCCTCACGTACCATACCACCAACCTCCGGATCCAACGCATCATCCTCCGACACTTCTGCCATCTGCAATCCGACCCCACCACCAAAGACATTTTTCCCTCCCCCACCCTTTATCTGCTTTCCGGAGGGACCAATCTCTCCGTGACTCCCTTATGCGCTCCACACTCCCCTCCAGCCCCACCACACCAGGCACTTTTCCCTGCAACCGCAGGAAGTGCTACACTGCCCCTACACCTCCCCCCTCACCCCAACCCAAGCCCCAAGAAGACCTTCCACATCAAGCAGATGTTCACCTGCACATCTGCTAATGTGGTATACTGTATCCGCTGTTCCCATTGTGGCCTCCTCTACATCGGGGAAACCAAGTGGAGGCTTGGGGACCGCTTTGTGGAACACCCACACTCCGTTCGCGCTAAACAACTGCACCTCCCAGTCACGAACCATTTCAACTCCCCCTCCCACTCCTTAGACGACATGTCCATCCTGGGCCTCCTGCAGTGACACAATGATGCCATCCGAAGGTTGAAGGATCAGCACCTCATATTCCGCTTGGGAACCCTGCAGCCCAATGGTATCAATGTGGACTTCACAAGTTTCAAAATCTCCCCTCCCACGACCGCATCCCAAAACCAGCCCAGCTTGTCCCCACCTCCCTATACTGTCCTTCCTCCCACCTATCCCCTCCTCCCACCTCAAACCCTACCCCCATCTCCTACCTACTAGCCTCATCCTGCCTCCTTGACCTGTCCGTCCTCCCTGGACTGACCTATCCCCTCCCTAACTCCCCACCTACACTCACCTTTACTGGCTCCATCCCCACCTCTTTGACCTGTCTGTCTATCTTCTCCTTTATCCATCTTCTATCCGCCTCCCCCTCTCTCTCTATTTATTTCAGAACCCCCTTCCCCTCCCCCATTTCTGAAGGAGGGTCCAGGCCCAAAACGTCAGCTTTCCTGCTCCTCTGATGCTGCTTGGCCTGCTGTGTTCATCCAGCTCTACACCTTGTTATCCAATGAAATAAATCATCTTTACTTGATTTGAAGTTTTTTATTCATTGCACAAGTTGAACTCAACAAATAAGGTCCAAGACACCATAAAGCTAAACATCCAAGGTTTCAACCTGCAGTGGAAGTTCAGCCAAAATGCTAACTTTCAAGTTAAATATTTTACATTGATAAATTCCTACACTGGTACTCTGGTAAATGAACTAACTTTTCTGATAAAAGTTTAAAAATGAAGAAACAAAAATGTAACTTTCTAGCTAAACAACTTCCTGCCAACAATCCTGCTTCCCAGAACTCCTGGTTGCTGGAGACTATCATGGCTCTTCAACCTTGTGGCCACTCCCCAATCCCCAGCCCTCCAAGTTTCAGTCTCCACCCCGACACTTCCTATCACTCCTTCCATCTCCTGGACTTGAGCTATGTTTCAAGATCTGGATTCAATACGAAGCTGGAGCTGTGAGTTTGTGGCTGGGACTTTGACAATCCAAGTATATGTAAAATACTCCCACACATCTCTTTCCTCTCCTGATCTAGTTGTTAGTGAAGGATTGGGAGAACATAAGCAAAACAGGAGCAGCTTTAAAAATCAGTCAAGGGGGGGTGCTTTTGCCAGGATTGGTTGCATGCCCCACAGGATTACATTTTTCTCAGCTCATTACACATGCACACATGCATAAAATGTCAAATTTAATGGACAAGAAGGTCTGAAGCCTGCCAGGACCTTCAGGGCTCCAACATCTGGCACCCTATTTAAAAAGGTAGAATCGAGAAGTGACTGCACTGGCACACAGATTGGCATAAACAGACTCTGAGTGGTTATGCAGCTATATAACACCGCTGGGTAACATTTCAATGAATGATTGTTCATCACTCTCACCCAACCCTGGAGATGTCACAGAATAGGCAAAAATCCTTGTTTTATGGACACCTCCTTAAAGTTTCTCCTAAAGGCTATCAGAGAGAAAGGAAGTTCTTTTGTGTATAGAATGGCAACAAGAAGCTGTCCAGACCGATGAAGGCAGCCTGGACAGGGATGGCTACACGGCCAGTGCCTGTGGGACGCTCTAGAGAACCTGTCTCCAGTGCCACAAGAGGCAAGAGGGAGGCACAATTGAGAACTTTGCTAATGACACAAAATTGGCTGGATAGTTGATAATGAAAAGGTTGGCTGTCAACTGTAAAGAGATTAACGAATTGGGTCAAGTTAGTGGAAAAGCATCAAACAGAATTCAACCTGCAGAAGTACAGGTTTATGCGTTTGGGAAAGGCAAGCAAAACAATGGAAGGGAATATACAATAAAGGAAGTTACTAGGAGGGGTGGAGGAAGTGATAGACATTGGAGTGCAAGTTCGCAGGTCCCTGAAGGTGGTGGGACAGGTAGATAGATAATATGGTTAGAAGCTACACAAGATTCTTTCCTTCATTAGGTGAAGTGCTGAACAACAATTTTACTAAGGTTTTAAAACTGCAAGTATAAGGAAAGATTGGATAGGCTAGTTTTGTTTTCCTTAGAATAGAAGTGAAGGAGTGACATAATTGAGCTGTAACAAAATACTGAGGGGCTTGGATACAGCGGTCAGGGGAGACCTGTTTCCCCACATGAAAAGGTCAATTACCAGAGAACACAGAATTAAAGTGCCTGGATTCGAGAGAACATGAGGAAAAGCTCTCTCATCCAGGAGATGGTGGAAATCTGTAATTTGCTGCCCAGTTTGGTCGAGGTGGAAACTCATTTAAAAGGAGCCTGGATTTGCACACGAAACACTGCGGCCTACAAGACTATGGCCTAGGTGCTGGTACGTGGGAGCTACTTTATTCAGCCAGTGCAGACACGAGGGACTGAATGGCCTCTTTCTGCATTGCAACTTTTCTATAGTTTTAAGAGGTTGAATGACCTGCTGAATTCAACCAGGAAAAGTACTACCATCTACTCAATGCTTAATGTCCCTTTGAGTGTTAGCACTGTAAGGTTGTCACTGCAGAGGACTGTCATACAGGAGGTCTGGTGTCAGAAATCCCCTCTCTCAATCAATCAATGTGCAATCAATTTCTGCCACTTCATTGCAGCTACCAATGTAGCTCTACTGACATCACAGCGGTACTGCCTCTTACACATCTGCCAGGATTCACAGTCGAAGCACAGAAGGAGCTATACTACTCAGCAGCTCAAACACTATCAGATCGTTGACTTTGCATCACAACTAGGAAACTGCATACATCTGATAGTTTTTCACCAAAGTCTCCCATAGGATGACGACACAACCATGACCACAAAATATGGCTTTTTTGGGTTTAGCCTCCTTTTGAGTTCAACTCAATTACTTTCCCCAGTCAAGTCTGCTGGCTTCAGCCAGTGTGGCTGCCTTGCTGGGGCAGGCTTGTTGGCTGATGGCTTCACCATGCGCAGTAATAAAAACAAGCTAAACTGCATATAGTTGAGCCTGTCATGAACTGATCAACAGGGGAGGGGCTTCAACCCAAACATTAAAAATTAGTGAAAAGAAACATCTTAATTATGAAATCGTACCAAGTATAAACCTCATGTCAGATTTGTGAACACACATGTTTCCTGTTTTTGGCCAACAAGATTGCACCCAACAACATAATTCCAGCAGCTGGGGTGCTAATGAGTATTTATAACATACTAATGAATACAAATTAAGTTCTTGACCGGGAACTCGAACCAATCTTCTGAGAACTTAATAGTAAAATTTCAATCCACCATTGGGAAAGTAAATGTTTGCCTTCTGCCAATTAAGATCCCCATCTACTCTTTTAAAAGCTTCAGGCAGGCCTGGAAAATTCTGCCAATTGTTTCTTAGTCATTTGAGGTTGGATCTATTTTCTACTTTCAGTAGCAAGTGTTATTAGGAGCCACTAAATGAAGCCACATCTTTTTGTTTGCAATATATACGCCCACATGGTCTCAGAACAGATATTTGCACCCAAACCATAATTGAAGTTCTGATGGAATTATTCCCATATATAAATTGGAATTAATACAAACAGAATGAGATAGTTTCTTACCTACTGTAACAGAACCTGCATCAGTCCGAATTGTAACATTTCCTGCATATGGAATAATACAGAAATATTGTAACAGAAAGCCTTTGAAGCAAAATTTTAAGACAAACTTATTACATCCTAGTAACAGCAGGAAACTTCAGATTATTAAATCAGATAATCTATGAAAACTTGGCTTTATTTGTTTGAAATTCACTGAACAGGAACATATACATTCTGCTATATAGATCAGCCACGCAAGAATATATAAACAGAAATTGCTGGAAAAAGTCAGCAGGTCTGGCAGCATCTATGGAAAGAAATCAGAGTTAACATCTTGGGTCCAGTGACCTTCCTCAGATCCTTCTGGCTTAATAGTCTAGCAATAATACCACTAGGCCATTACCTCTTCAAAGTCCTACTGTCATCAATGACAAGCTAGGATCTCAAAGCCCAGCCTGCTTGGCATCATTCTACAAAGTAATCTGTAGTCTGCACCAGTGAAAGTCAGTAGCCATGCCACAGGCAGTGGGCAACACCTTATAGGAGCACTAGGACAGTCACAGATACCCATAAGGCAGGTACTACAAGATTGCACTAGGGTAAACAATTCATTTCTTGTTATGTAATTGGATGTGTTATTGATAGATGATAATGAAAACACTTTCATAGGTCGCTTTTATTGTGGGATGTTGGCCTACGGGATATTGTGATTGTTCCTCAGATGAAAATTTTGGATTCATGACAGCAATGGAATATTTCTGGAAAAGGAAATCTGGGTTGGTGCACCTAGGCACTGTATCGCACGCAAAAGGGTTTGAGATGCCTCCTTCTGGAACGTGTCTGGATTTCTCATGGCATTTACATGGTGTTACAACAGGGAATAGCCGAACTCCTCTGATAATTAAACTAAACACAAGCTCCAATCTGTTCTGACAAGAGTAGGGGTTCCCCTCTAATAATTACCCCGAAAACACCCAGAGAAGCTTGTCTTTCCCCTGGTAATCTGTTAAAAGAGTGGTTAAAAGAAAGAAAATTCCTAATCTCCACTTTACAAGTAACATGAAACTATTTGTTTATTTAACCAAACAACGAACAAATTAACAAAATTACTAACAAGCCAACAATTCCCTCTTAGACTACTAACTACTCCCTAACTGGTCAAAATTCTACTGGAATGCTGTTTAAATAAATACAAGTCCCATTAATATAAATCCAATTAATAAGCAGCAATAAATTATAACTTAATCTCTCCAAGTTCACACAGATGGTCGTGTGGAATATTCTGTTGTCTCTGGTCTGTTCACAAACACCTTTCTTCTGTTAATTCTGCTGGCAGGAATGTTTTATCTCTATAATTTATTCAATGAGGACTTTGAGCTAAAATACCATGGTACCTTTGATTAATTAGATGGGCTTTCTCGGAGAGCTGAATGGTGCTAACTCTGACAGGTGGTGGATGGCTCTCTCTTTCAGATGGCAGTTGGCTCTGTCCGATTTTCCAAATGCCCTTGTCTTACATACCCATAATGACATAATCAAATTCTTATAATAGGATTGGTTTCAGGTTGTCAACACCATCAGTTTTTAAATTCAATTGGCTTCGAATTGCAAAGTTTATTAAATGAATTGGCCAAATTTAAACTCGTCACAAAATCAAAACAAGACTGTTGTTTTACCTGCCACCTGTAAGGCTTTTTTGATATACTGGTTTCACTTTTTGAGGCCCTCTGTGCTGGCAACTTCAGCTGCTGCTCACAGACATTCTTTTTTAAAAAAAAAAAGATTTCTAAGTACAGGCAAAGCACAAATCTCTTAAAGGAACCACACATTTTAGCTTCCTGCCTTCCACGTCACATTTACTCTACCCAACTTTGTAACAATTGCATGAACATAAGGGTACAGTTATGAAGGATACAGCAGATCACAACAAGTTTGGACAACTCAAATATTCAACACATATCTTCACCCTAACACTGCTGGTAGCTCCATGATTCTTGCTTATAGCCATGTTGTCAAGTCATGGAAGGTCACGAGCCACACATACGAAGGTAGCAGGTGTTCAGTCAATGGCACCATAGACCATTGAGAAATCTGCTATCCTGGAAAAGTGATCAGCCATTTCACCAGTTTCTCCCCTCAGGGATTAAAACCACCGCAATGTATTTGGTTGCTCTTGTATGGGTGACATCTGTCAGAAGCATCAGCCGAGGTTACATCAAGATGTGTTAGAAACATAAATGCAATAAAAAATATAGAGAAACGCACAAAGTCATTACGATCATTATAGCTCAGATCAGACTAATTTGCCAGATATCTCATGTATTGTCCACGGATCTGGCGGGAGTAGGAAGATACGCTCTACGAAAAGCTGTGGTGGCTAACAGCCACCTGCAGCAAATCGTTCCCCTCACTCTTTACAGAGCATCTCTTCTCTATAGCCTTCATTCAATTTCGTCATTTGCAGTTCCAAAGATCCAGCACGTGAGCTCTGTATCGTCACTCTTGTCTAAAAACACCCAATGATCTTGGCAGCTAAGCAGGCCTGGTCAACACTTAGATGGGAGACTACCTGGGAATACCAGGTAGACTACACTTTAAAATGAGTCTCGTGGTACAGTGGTAATGTCCCTAACTTTGAGCCAGAAGGCCCAGATTCAATTCCCACCTTCTCCAGAGATGGGACATAACAACCCTGAACAGTTTGATTAAAAATATCAACAGTATGTAGGTTATGCTGGATGATTAGCCAGTACCATTTTAGGCCATTGAAGCTTTTAGGCTGCTCATACAGGTGGTGCTATGGAACCCAATCTTGCAGCTACATTATTTAAAGAAACTATATTTTAAAAGTTTCTTTCTTGCCTGTACTTCATTTCTGTCTAGGCTGCCTGGAAATTGTATTAGTCCAAAGGCATTATAAAATGGAAATGTGTTTAATCTCAGATGACAATTTATCCATTTGCAGAAGGTTCTTTTGGTATTTGCAAAATCCCCAAACTATTACAGCACAGTTTAAATTCTTTTAGATTTTAAATTTGAGTATTCTGACATACTCTCAACAGAAGTTTAAATGTTTAAAAAGGCACCGGAAGTCCCATTGATGAACCTTGTACATTGGATACAAGTGAAATACTTTTAAAAACATGCACATGGGAAATTCTAATCCTTGCAATTTCCAAACCATCTTTAATGCTCTGCTTCTCTTTTTTTAAAAAGAGCATCATCTGGTTAGTTGTAAAGGCCTCAAGTTGCTATATTGATAAAGATAATGGATTGCTTCAGAGGAAATGTGGTACACAGAAGAACAGTCGAACAGACAACCTGGGACAGGCAGTCAGCATTATCCAGTGGAGCGTGTGAGAAGAGGGCCCTGAGACAGCCAGTCAAAGACAGAGCTATATACAAGTGATTGGTACTGATTTTTTTTGAAAAGTAAACTGCTCCCCCCGCTGTGTACTTGTGTAAGTATGGTGGATTGAGACTTGAAAGTCCCATCATGTGCTGTAATGACGATTTCATCAGCTATTTTTGGTGAGAAATGGTTTAGTTTTACCTTGCTGCCTGTAGACTTAGCATAATAAAGCTCCTGCCATTAAATACTTAAACCTCCTGGTCCTTCTAGGAACACAACAACCCCTAACTCCATTTTAATTGAGTCCTGCCTCTCTCGCTCTCAACCTTTCCTCATTTCTGTCTTCCTCAATGGGCACTGTGTGTAGAAATTTTGTCTAATTAGACACGTGCATGATTTAGTTTTGGTAAAAAATGGTTCAGAGGTGTATAAAATACCTCTGGATACAATTAACAAGCCCTGCCTACCAGCAGCAGTCAAAATTGGTTCTTGCTCTACTATAGAAAAAAAGATTAATGGCATTTAGAAACAGAAAGTAGGAGAAGGAATTGACTATTTGGCCCTTTGAGCCTGTTCTGGCATTCATTATGACCATGACTGATCATCCAACTCAATAACTTGTTCCTGCTTTCCACCCTCCCCTCCCAAATCCTTTGTTTCCTTTAGCCCCAATTGCTACATCCAAGTCCTTCTTGAAACTGTACAACGTATTGGCCTCAACTCCTTTATGTGGTAGTGAATCCACAGGGTCACCACTTTCTGGGTAAAGAAATTTCTTGTCTCAGTCCTAAGTAGTTTATATCATATCCTTAGATAGTGAACCCTGGCTGTGAACTACCCTGCCATTAGGGGCATCTTTCCTACACATACCCTGTCTATTCTGGTTAGAATTTTATAGGTTTCTTTATAATGCCCCCTCATTATTCTGAGCTCCAGCAACATAATCCTAACCAATTCAACTACTCCTCCTAATCAGTCCTGCCATCCCAGAAATCTTCTGCACTCCCTCTCTAGTAACAAAATTCTTCCTCAGAAATGGAGCCCAAAAATTCACACAAGATTCCAAGTATGGTCGCATCAGGCCCTGCATTATTACAGCAAAACATTTCTGCTTCTGTACTTGAATCCTCTCCTTATTGACTTATTTATCACCTGCTGCACCTCCATGTTTACTTCCAGCAACTGGTGTACGAGAACACCCCGGTCTCACTGCACACCCTTTCTCAATTTAATCCCCATTCAGATAATAATCAGCCTTCCTGAATTGCTACCAAAGTGGATAACCTCACATTTATCCATATTATACTGCATTTGTCCACTCACTCAACTTGCCCGAAATCAGACTGAAGCATGTCTGCATCTTCCTCACAGCTCATCCTCCCACCCAGCTTTGTTTTGTCTGCAAATTTGGAGATATTACATTTAGTTCCCTCATCCAAATCATTAATGTATATTGTGAATAACGAGAGTTCTAGCACGAGTCACTGCCTGCCATTTGGAAAAAAGACCCATTTATTCCTAATCTGTTTCCTGTTTGCCACGTCCACTAGCTCCCCTCGTCAACTTTACTAGCTACAACCTTGAAGAATTCCAGAGAACTTGTTATGCATGATTTCCCTTTTATAAATCCATGCAGACTTTGTCCAATCCTACCACTGTTTTCTAAATGCTCAGCTATTAATTCTTTTATAATGGACTCTTAACATTTTCCACTACTGATGTCAGGCTGACAGATCCATAATTCCTGCTTTTCTCCCTGCTTCCCTTCTTACATTACTTCCTTCTAATCTGTAAGAATTGTTCCAGAGTCTGTAGAATCTTGGAAGATGACCACCAATGCATCCACTATTTCTAGGGCCACTTCTCTAAGTATCCAGGATGGAGATTATCAGTCTCTGGCATTTATCGACTTCAATCCCATCAACTTCCCCAACACCATTTCCCTGCTAATACGGATTTCCTTCAGTTCCTTTCCCTCACTAAGTCTATGTTCCCCAACATTTCTGGTATGTTATTTGTGTCGCCCTTTGTGAATGCAAAATCAAAGTATTCGTTTAGTTTGTCAGCTATTTCTTTGTTCCCAGTTATAAATTACATTTATCTTCAATCTATAGAAACTTTTACAGTCTTACTCTCTATTTTCCCTTTCTTAAATCAATCCTTTTATCTGTTATTGCTGAATTCTAAACTGCTCCCTCTCCTCAGGTTGTTTTTTTTTTGGCCAATTTGTATTCCTCTTCCTTGGTTATGATCCTATCTCTAAATTCACTTGTAAGCAACAATTTGGCCACCTTTCTATCATATTACAGTCACTCACCCTCAAGGAGCCTTGCACAACTAGACAGCTAATTATTCCTCTCTCATGACAATATCCAGTCTAGATGACCTATTCTGTCATTGATTCAACATATTGGTCTAGAAAATCATCCCATATACGCTCCAGGAATTCCTTCTCAAAAATTGTTACTAATTTGATTTGCAGATTCTATATGCAGATATAAGTCATCCATAATTACAGATGTTCCTTTATTGCATGCATCTCTAATTTAGTGTTTAATGCCATTCCCAACACCACCCATAGGTTTGGAAGTCTATGTACGACCTTCGCTGATGCTTTTTGCCCCTTGGTGCTTCTCAGCTCTACCCATACAGATTCCAAGTCATCAGAGCTAATATCCTTCCTCACTATTGCATTAATTTCCTCTTTAACGAGCAATGCAACTCTACCACCTTTGTCTTTCTGTCAGTCTTTCCTAAATGCAGAATCCCGAGCAGGCAGTTCCCATTCCTGGTTACCCTGAAGCCAGGTCTCCAAAATCCCGACTACTTACCCATCTTCATCTTCTATACGATTACTTCATCTACTTTATTATGAATGCTCTGCGCATTAAGCCATAAAGACTCAAGGACTTGTTTTTTAACATTACTTGTCTTGTCATCAGTCATGACATCGGTCCTGATCCTGTCCAGGTGTAACCCATCCAGTTTTCACTGGTTCCATTGCACCCAGAAATCTGAAACCTTCCCCCTTGCGTTATCTGTTCAGCCACGTATTCATCCAACGTATCCTGCTATTTCTACTGATTAGTAAATGGCACTGGTGGTAATCCTGATGTCACTACCTTTGAGGTCTTACTTTTCAACTTACTTCCTAACTCCCTATACTCTATTAGGTCCTCACCATGTTTTTTTTTTAAACCCCATGTCATGTGTACCAATGTGTATCCCCTCAAGAATGTCCTATAGCCACTCAGACACCTTTGGCCCTATCACTAGGGAGGCAATATACCATCCTGAAGTCTTATTTGCAGCTACAGAAAAGCCTGTGTATTTGTGTTGGAATGGAATTCCGTTTACTGATGTATTTTCGGTTTTTAAGTTTCAATATAACATACAAAATCATGGTTAAAAAAAGAACACCACAAATAAATAACAATTAACTCAAAAGGCTGCAGCAACTGGGAGCCCCTGGATACCACTATAATTGAGGGAAAGCACATCAAAAGCAAATACATGACACTCAGTTAGCTTCAGTTCAAAGTTTATGAGGTGAAGGCTGAATCTAAGATACTCTGATGCATCAGGGAGGGAGGAAGTTACCTTGGTTCTTTGTACTGGGAGAAGTCACAACACGTAGAATAGGGACTTCTGATTCAGTCAGTGGTCAGGGACAGGCAGGTGCGATTATGAGGCAGGTAAGGGGACTCAAGTCCTGGAGTGTCAGTCTCTTCAACTGTTTCTTTAGAGGAGTTCTCTCAGCCTGTTTGGATGAGAATGGGGCCTGCGCGGTGATGAGCAAACTGACAATAGCACAGGAAACCATTAAAGTGGTGGGGAACAAAACAGCATATAGTGGTTGAGGATAGTATTGTAAGGGGCACTGATACCCATTCAGTACACCAAAGAACAGCCCTGATGGCTGTGATCCCTGCCTAATGTCAGTAATCGGGATACCGGCTCAGGACTGGGAAATAAGTTGAAGTGGGAGGAAGATAATCCAGTAGTCATGTAGAGGGTCCATGTAGATAGCAATGACATAAGCAGAACTAAGAAAGGGGTTCTGCATACAGAGAGTGTGATGAACTAAGCAATAAACTTAAACACAACCTCAAAGGTTACAATCTCAGAATGATGACCTGAGCCACATGCAAATTGGTATAAGGTACATATAATGAGACAGAAAACCACATGGCTCAAAGACTGGCATGACAGAAGTGGGTTTTAGTTTGTGGATCACTAGCACCAGTGGGAAAGTAGAGCCTGTACCATTGGAATGGTCTACCACTAAACCATGCTGAGACCTGTGTTTTTGCGAACTGCATAGCTATGAAAATAGAGATGGTTTTAAACTAAATAGTGGGGGCAAAGGATCAGATGTGGAATATTAAAAAGGGCATCAGTGGAAAATAATATGGGAAATGAGGGTCAGAGAATGGCAAGAAGAGAGAGCAAAACACAGTCTTCATTGTTGGTGTTACAAGAATAACAAAGATAAAATTAAAGGCTGAATTCATGCAACATTCTGAACAAAGTAAATAAATAAGACATTTGGAGAGACATGACTATGGATGACAAGGTCTTGAATATTCAGAGGCAAATGACAAAGTCAAAGTCATCGAGCACAGAAACAGATCCTTTGGTCCAACCAGTCCAAGCTGACCATAATCCCAAACTAAACTAGTCCCACCTGCCTACATTTGGTCCCTATCCCTCCAAATCTTTTCTCTTCATGAACTTATCTAAATATCTTTTAAACATTGTAACTATACCTGCATCCACCACTTCCTCTGGAAGTTCACTCCACACACAAACCACTGTGTTAAAAAAAAATTGCCCCTCGTATTTTTTTAATCTTTCTCCTCTCACCTTAAAAATATGCCCCTAGTCTTGAAATACCCCACCCTAAGGAAACAACATCTGCCATTGACCTTATCTATACCTTTGTTATTTTATAAACCTCTACAGTCCCACCTCTCAACCTCGTATGATCCAGCGAAAAGTAGTCCTAGCCTATCCAGCCTCTCTTTATAACTCAAACCCTCCATTCCCAGCAACATTCTGGCAAATCTCTTCTAAACCCTCACCAGCTTAAAAATAACTTTCCTATAACAGGGAGGCCAGAAGTAGACAGTGCTCCAGAAGAGGCCTCACCAACATCCTGTACAACCTCAGCATAGCATTCCAATTCTTATATTCAAAAGGTCCAAGCAATGAAGGCAAGCATGCTAAACGCCTTCTTAACCACTCTGATGTGCAAACTTCAAGAATTATCTACCTGAACCCCTAGGTCTTTCTGTTCTACAACATTACCCAAGGCCCTACTCTTAAACTGTATAAGTCTTGACACTGCATTTATCCAAATTAAACTCCATCTGCCACTCTTCAGTCCATTGATATTCAAGAGGAATAAAAAGCTAGGCAATCTTGATGGGGTAGCACTGTCAATCAAGGTTAGCATTTTATGAGACAACCTTGGTTCAGGAGATCAGGATATGGAATCTATTTAGGTGGAGGTGAGGAATAGCAGGGGAAAGGAGTCTACAGGCCACCTATAGTCACTGTGTGAGACAAGCAAGTTAGAGAAAACACAAGCATAACGAAATAATATACAAGTGCACAAAGAAGAATAGAAGGTCAGCAGTTGTTCAGAATATAGAAGAACAGCAGAGAATGACTAAAAATCAGTAGGGAAAAAGTAAGCATACAAGGAAGCTAGATAGGAATGTCAAAATAGTAGCAAGAGTTCAAGACATTTTAAAGGGAAACAAATAAGTAAACTAAGTGTTAGTCCTCTAAAGAATGAGAATGGGGAGCCAGAAATAGATGATAAGGAAATGACAGGATAAATGAACAAATGGTTTGTTTCTGTTTCCACTATCGAGGATACAAATAAAAAATCAGCAATAGCTGAAGAGAGTGAAGAACTTGGTGAGATTACAATCACCAAAGAAGCAGTGCTGAGCAAATCTAGAGCTGCAGACTAACAAGTTGCTGGGTGCAGGTGGATTTCATCCTAGGGTCTTAAAAACAGGTGACTAGTGAGTTACAAGACACATGAGTGTTAATTTTCCAAAACTTAATTCAGGGAAGGTTCCAAACTGGAAAATAGTAAACCCCTCTATTCAAGAAGGGACAGAGGCAGAAGCAGGAAACAATGGATCATGTAGATTTGCCATGGCGACTGCAATAGAATCGATTATGGCTGTACACTTAGAAAAGCTCAAGGCAATCAGGAAAAGTCAGCATGGTTTCAAATGGAAGTCATGTTTGACCAGTTTACTAGGAATTCTTTGCAGGAATGTGCTGTAGGCTAAGGGGCACCTGTAGATAGACAGTACTTGGATTTCCTGAAGACTTTTGAAAAGATTCTACATCAAAAACTGATTGCAGAAATTAAAAACTTGTACTGTGGGACAACACATTAGCATGGATAGAAGACTGGCTGGCTGGTAGAAAACGGGGAAAATGCATTAATGGATATTTGCATGTTTGGCAGGATTTGATGCGTGGAGTCTTAGATAAGTCTATGCTGGCACCTTAAATTTTTATAATTTACATCAATGACTTAGACAAGATGAGTAAAGGTAACTGAATTTGCAGATGACACATCGAATTGTAAGACAACATGACATAGGTTGCACGAATGGGCAAAAATTTGGCAGATGGAATATAATGTGAGAAATTATGAAGTTATTGCTTCGCAGGAAGAATGAAAGAGCATGGCATTAATCAATGGAAAAAACTGCAGAATTCCAAGGTATAAAAAGAGATTTACGTATTCTAGTATGTGAGCCATAAAGACTCGCATGCAGGTACAGCGCATAAATCCTTTACTTTGACAGGAACTGAACGTAAAAGAAAGGATATTATGCGTCAATTATACAGGCCATTGGCAAGACATTTCTAACAGTGCGCAGTTTTGGTCTCCTTATTGAAGGGAGGATGTAAATGCATTGAAAGCAGTTCAGAGGAGGTTTACTAGATTGAAATCTGGACTGAGTGGGTTGTCTTTTGAAGATAATTTGGGCAGGTTAGGATAATTTTCCACTGAGGTTTAGGAGAGCAAGGGATAGAAGATCCTAAATGATCTTGAAAAGATGGAAATATTTTTCTTCTTGTGGGAAGTCCAGGACTAGAAGGCAATGTTTTAAAATGAAAGGTTGCCCTTTTAGAACAGATGAGAAGAATTTCTTTTTCTTAGAAGGTTGAAAAAATTTGGAATGCCTTGCCTCAGAAGGTAGTAAAGCTAGAGACACCATTGTCTTATCAGACCACAAGGTTGATCCTTCATTAGAGAGACAGACAGTGGTGGTTTAATCTCAAGGTCACCAAGCCTCAGGCAAGAGAACAGATTGAGAAGCTGGAGCCTTAAAGTAACCTCAGCAGGTGCAGGAATTAAACCCACGCTGTTGGCATTGCTCTGCATTGCAAACCAGTTGTCCAGTCAATTGAGCTAAACCTCCTCAAAGAATTCTAACAGATTTGCAAGGTATGACCTCCCCTTGATGAACCATGCTGACACTTCCACTTTCCAATTCTCTGGGACTCTTCCTGACTCCAGAGATTCCTGAAGGATTACCACTAATGCCTCGACAATCTCCTCAGCTATCTCCTTCAAAGCTCCGGGACATAGCCCATCCAGTCCAGATTATTTATCTGCCTTCAGACTTTTCAGCTTTCCCAGAACTATCTCCACTCCACTCACTCTGCCCCGGACTCTCTTGAAGTTGTGGTAGGTTGCTGGTATGTTTCACTGTGAAAACTAATGCAAAGTACCTATTCAGTTCCTCCACCATTTCTTTGTTAATATAGTATAGTATAAAAGATATTTTAAATGACAGCGAAGCTAATTAGAACACTTACTGTTTTGTATTATATAAGCACTGTATTGGGAGGTCTTGTAATGCAGTGGATTGTGTCTTTCCTTCTGAGCCAGAAGCTCCAGGTTCAAGACACATTCCAGGGCTTGATAGACAAGGAAGGTGCACTCAAAAAAAAAAAAAAAAAAAAAACTTACTAAAAAACTCAGTACCAAGTTACAAATCCTATACAGCAAGAGTGGGATAGATTCCTGATCAGCCACGTGATGAAAAGAAACTGGATTCTCTACTATTATCATTGACCATACTTCTAAGCGATAATATTCATGTAAACATGTAAAAAACATAATCTGGACTCCTTGGAATCCAATCAGCTCAAGAGACTGGATGATTGGTGTGAATCAGATTCATGTCAACATCACAGGGCTCAATCTCCGTTCTGCTGGGGTGGATTCAGGGACTGTCTTCTTGCCCAATCTATGGAGGAGGTTGTGGTGATGTGAATCAGAACAGCCCTCAGATAGTAAACTCTAAAAGAAATACTGTATTGTATGTTCATCTGGTTAGAAAAAGGCAAAGTTCAAATAAAACCAAATTGACTACGCACAAAAGAAGTTAAATATTGAAAGGGTCTCAAGACTAATAGGTTAAATCAGGGGCTCTTAAACTATGGCATTTTCCTCTCGGGAGAGGGGCAGCTTACCTCATGTTAGACAAAAGTATAAATAAACAGAGAAGTGTTTCTACTTGCAGCTTCCTCATGCATTGCAACACAAGTTTTAAAACAGGATTCTTAAGGATCTGTGTTAGTGGGAAATGCACAGAACAAAAACCAAAACATCAGTGACCCATGGAGAATGTAAAATTTTCCGGTGGCAGAGGCCCTCCGTTTCAAGCCTGAACGTAATGACTGTGTCTTGGCAACTAGCCACATATTTTCTACTCTAGGTTGTATCAGTTGGCAGCAGTGCACTAGTACACACCACATAGCAAACTGTGTCTAACATTAATTTCAAACAAAGCATTAAAAAGATTTCAACAGTGATCTTGAGAAACTGAAGCAATCACAGTATTCCCTCAGTGAGAAGGTGCATGTTACAGCGAAGGTAGAATGAACTATTTGTTTTTAACATCTTAAAAACAGTGAGATGTTGGATCATAAGTTATGCAAGGCAGCACTTACTTCAGTGGGACACTATTATTCTATTGGCATTACTGTATTTATTGAACACCCTGAACTGTTCTCAGCCACATTGTAAATTTTTTCTCTGAACTCAATTAACAAATTGGTGTCCAACTAGTAAACTTATTCAGAATCACAGAAAATAGTACATACACAGGACAAAGTAAAGTAGAGGATATAAAATGGTGGGAGATGTTACATGCTGCGTAACTGAAGGATCGCATTTTCTACTTGAAGTTATATCGATAATAAAGGAGGGCATACAAATTCAATGTTAAAATTTTAACCTTTAAATCTGTTCACAGTGGTTTAGTCAGCAGGTCAGGAAATCAAAAAAATTGTGGAGGGATTTGGCTGGTTCTTTACTTGGACATCTCACTCGTTGGTTTTTGAACAAAACAAAATATAATTTGTAAAATCCTGATTCACACACCAGATTCTTCAAAAGGTTAGGAGACAGACATCCCTGCTGGTCTTAACATGGTAAGGTTACCCTGATTCTCAGAGATATCCTTGGAGATTATGCTGCAGCTACAAAGACCCAAAGAAAAATATTGTTCCCAGCAAATGGGAGAAGAGGTTAGGCTCTGGAAATAAGTGGTATGGAAGTGAAGTGAAGTGAAGTGAAGTGACCAGGAAGGTGGTATACTCTTGGATGTACTGCTGTAAGAGATTCATTGATCTCATCAGCATAGAGAGGTGAGAGAGGTGCAATATTCAAGTACCAATCTCCTCATTCTGATCTACCAAGCCTGCTCAGCACTACTCCTCAAATCAACATGGCTTGTATGGTCATTCATCCATTTCTCAAGGGAAAACCTCAGATTCCTATCCGAATACCAGCTCAACACACCTTCATCTTGCCATTTCCTGGTCATCTTCCACAAAACGATGTGTGCCATCCTCTCAAGTCATTCCATTTTACAGACTCCGAGCTCTGTTCTTTTACTTCTTGCAGGACATTAGAGGAAAGAACTAGGGTGAGGCAGAGAACCAGGTGGGCCTTTGGTCATTGTCACTGACTTTTGAAGACAATGCACTGGAGATCAGCAGACTGCCAGTATGAAAATCATAGGAGAAGGAGAAATGTGGGAGTTCCCAGATAACAAGTGACAGAATTAGATATCATACTGCATTCAACAAATAACACCTGAGGTCAGAAGTCACTGAAATAACATCCATACAGTGACAACTTTGAGACCTTTCATCTCCTGTAGGTTCTTCAAACGTTACACAGAAGTTGGTACAAGAGGAAGCGGATGACAAAGATGATTCATCTCGTCAGAAGAGGTTGCGCATTCTGTAAAGCACAATCACAAACCTTCCACCTTGTTGGAACTTCGAGACAGGTAGTCGAGTTGTCACAGTGAAATCAGCATCCGAAATGAAGAGAAGCAAGTTTTACATACAGAGATAGCAATGGAAAATAAAAATCGGGAGAGTGCAGGATTCTCTGATCTCTGTATGGTCGATCATAGCTTCAAAGCAAATTTGTTGGGAATGGCAGGACAGTATTTGGAACAGCAACAGAAACTATGCCTTTGGGAATAGTGACAGAACCTTCAATGTGCACAGAGAGAGAGAAATTGGAGGAATTCAAGTCTCTAGATTGAGCATTGAGATATTGCAAAGGCCTGGATGATGCCCACCTCCATGTGGACACATGTGTGGAACACCAAGAACATCAGGCAGCAGATTACACGTTGGACCCGTACAGTAACTCAGCCAGCTTAATTCAATTAGAAGAAAGCCCTGGCTGATTAGCACCTTAGTGAAGTGCAGCAAAGTGCCTGGCTTTTGGGTGGCAGGAAACTGCAGGTAAATCATAAGAGGAAAGAAATCATAACCATAAGACGTAGGGCAAAGTAGGACAGTCAGCCCATGGAGTTTGCTCTACTATTCAATGAGATTATGATTGATCTCCTCAACTTCATTTTGTTGTCTTTTTTCCATAACCCTTGATTCCCTTACTGATTAAAAGGGAGTCTCAGCCTTGAACAAGCCAACAGCTCTCTGTAGTAAAGAATTCCACAGTCATTAAACAAAATACTCTTACTCCTTCCCTTCACCCTCAGCATTGAAAGCCCTGCACGCTGTCTCTTGTGCTGGTAATAGTTTGTCCATCCACAGATGGATAGTCTTTAATGGAGACCTCAAAAAGGTTCCAAAACCCAGAGGATATGGTCATGAGCATCAAAACAATTTGGAATGAGGAAGGAGTAGCCTACCTCTAACTCTACTGAAATCACAGTGGCAGCAGCAAACATAAACAGGAAAAGGAACTACTTTGTAGTTCTACAAGGAAAATTACTTTGGTGATTAAATGTTTAATTTTTCACTTTTGTCAAAATTTGTGTGTCATAAGCTTTACTTCAAATCTCCACTGTCAGTCATCTCCTCTGTGGCATCTTGCTTATCAAACACCCAGTCTGGAGGAAAATGAAATGAGAAGGAAAGACAACAAAGCACTTGGTGTTAGTGAAATAAAGGGATTATTGACTGCAGAATACGTTGTACAGAGTTGTGGGATACCTGGATCATATCTTCAGCATCCAAATGGCTTCTTCAATCACTTCTGTGGCTTTGGTCATACTTTTCCCAATGTCAATGACGTCCTCACAGAAGTCATCAGTCATTTTCATAAAAGAAAGCCATTGTCTCCAAGATGCCATCCACTGACTTTGTTTTAAGATATAATGATCTTTGGGAGACTCGACTGGTAAGAATTAAGGCATCATGTCAATATCCTTGTTACTTTGCACAGGCAATCTTCTACTGGTTACATTCCAACAGAATCTTAATTTGGTGAAAGCCTTTTGATTGATAAAGCCTGCTGGTTTGATCTCAGAGCATCTTGATTGAACTCATACAATAATTTATGATATTCGGCACAAGTGGGAATATAGCCAACACTGCAAAGTGAAGGGCGCTTTTGATCTTGCTGGCCTCATCAACTGCAAAGCTGGCAATAACCTGGAACTCACCTGACAGATGATCTTGTGTCTTGCAGATTGATGTCTGAAAGAGTTCACATCAGCAGATCCCACGAATAGAGACAAAGTGATTCAAAGTTATGCTGACCATGACTACTCCACCAATGCCTCCCCTGCCTGGCCCACTAAAAAAAAAACAACTTTCACTAGGAGGTTGCAGATGTCAGGAACAACCTGCCACAAAAGTTTGAACCCAAGAAACTGCTGCTTAGTGGTGCTCAGGAAGCTGATCTTTTGCCTGTATACTTTGTGTTGAGAGTATTGCTTCTTCTGTACTAAGGTCTGAGACAGAAATGCATAAGTAGCTTTTTGGCTGCACAGAAGGCTGACAGCTGGAAAGTATGTCTCAAAGGCAAAACAAGGTCAAAGACAAAGACAAAGACATCAGGAATGAGCTCAATCTTGAAAATCACCTCTAAAGCATAGAAAGTACTCTCTCAGAATAAATTTAAGCAAAAGCCTTTCAATTGGGCAAAGCAATAGCAGCCATTGCTCTGAATTTGAAAGGTTTTCTACCCTTTCAATTACACAGCCTATTCCTCTTCCTTCTGTTCTTGCCTCATTGAACTGTCAAGTTACAGAAAGCCAAGAAAACCAGTGGTGATCTGGCAGTTAAACACCACATGCAGGGTTAAAGCTGCAGTCAACATTGTTTTGTTGACAAGTCATTGTACTCAAAACATTAACCCTGCTTTCTTCCCATAGATGCTGCAAGACCTGCCGAGTTTTGCCAGTTATTTCTGTTTTTTTGTCAAATTTGTAGTAGTTTCACTAAAGTTGTAGTCAATGAGCTTTTTTGCACATTTAAATCTCAAAACTGCCTGTCTATCAGGGGTTTACTTGCCCACATAAGAATTGCACAAGCGAAAGTGAGAAAACAGAAGATTCCTGGCAGAGAGGTATATTTTATTACTTTATATCCAGCACACTGGCAGTGTGGCTTTTTCAGCTGCTAAAGCCGCACTGAATTGTTTCCCCCAGTCAAACTCTTGTGAAACTACAAGAGACAGAACACCCCTGGATGTTGCACCAGGAATCCATTTAAATGGTTAACTCTTTTTATTCACTCATTGGCTGGCCAGCCTTTATTACTCACCTCTAGCTGCCCATGAGAAGGTTGTGGTGAGTTGCCTTCACGAACCACTACAGTCCACATGGTAAGGATGGGGTCAACTATTATTTTCCCTCCTGTTGGTGCCCTCACCACCTGCTGCAGACCCAGTCTAGCAAAAATGTTCGTTAGAAACCCGACCAGCTCAAATCAGTAGTGCTGCCGCCAAGCTACTGTTGGTGGTAGACAATGAAATTCCCCCACACTGAGTACAAGTTGCACACTTGGCACGCTCAGTGCTTTCTCCAAGGGTTATTAAACAGGGAGGAGTACTGATTCATCAGCCAAGGGAGATAGTATATGATATTCAACAGGAGGTTTCCTTACCCATGTTTATCTTGATGCCAGGAGGCTTCATACTGTGTTGATTCAATGTTGAGGTCTTCCAGGGCAACACTCTCTTGACTATATACCATTGAGCCACCACCTCTGTGGGACAGGACATATCTAGGAATGTGACGGTGGTGTCTGGGACATTGTCTGTCAGGTATGGTTCTGTGAGTACGATTATGTAAGGCTAAGGCTTGACTAGTCGGTGAGACAGCTCTCCCAGTTTTGGATCTAGCCGCCAGATGTTAGTAAGGCGGGCTTTGCAGGCTCAACAGGGCTGTTTCTGCCATTGTCCTTTCTGATGCCGAGGTCGATGCCAGGCGGTCCATCCGGTTTCATTGCTTTGTTGAGACTTTGTAGCGATTGATACAACAGAGTGGCTTGCTAGACCATTTCAGAGGGAAGCGGAGAGTCAACTACCCTTCTGTGGGTCTGGGGTCACATGTTGAGCAGATTAGGTGAAGAGGGGAGATTTCCCTCCTTGAAGGTCATTAGGTGATCCAGATGGGTTTTTGTGACAATTGCCAACTGAAGACAAATTGGCTGCTTTTTGGCAAAGCTACAACTGACAGATAGAACTATAGTTTCCGTGCTATTTCACCAACGAAAACTCAACCTAACACGTCAATGACTATCCCAATTATTTTACTGCACTGCCAATTTTTTCATTTTTTAGAAGAAGCGAACTGTTCACTGCAAGTGCTCTTCAGGAACCTAATTTTGACATACCTTTTTGACAGAATTGGGTTGCAAATGTGTCTCTTTGGGGCCAATAGCTTTGGCACTACATTTGCCAGTTTAGTAGCAAAATTGACTCTGAACTGCTTCTGTTCACATCTAGTGCAGTACCCAACAGCATCTTGGTTAACAAAGATGAGCATGTACATGCGCTGAAAGGGTGCAGTAATCATGATGTCAGTGGCTAATGCTGATGTGATACTTGACAAGCTATTTTCGACCTGATGAAAAGGAGTGGTAAAGCATTCCTTTAACGTACACAGCTGAACAGCTGGTCAGCAGCATGAAGGCCCTTCCACCATTTAGAAGAAACATTAATGTTGAGGTTAGTCCCAGACTGCTTTCTACTGGCTCTGTTGCGAGTTTGGGGCAGTGTTGGGTGTTCGTAGAACTTCATGGAATTTAATAAGATTTGCAGGACACGGTGCTGCATGTGTGGAAGATGTTGCTGGTTACTGCAAGGGCTTTCAGCGCATCATTTTCTCCAAGTTGGTGGGGTTAAAGGATTGATCTCTTTTGGTTGCAACGTGAGAGGGGAATAGCACAAGAGACTGCAAAGAAGACAAGTTATTTGCAGAGTAAGACAGAAGGAGAACTCCAACCAGGAGGCTTTATCCACCCAGGGTCTTCCAGGAGCACTTCTCCCACCTCCACCTAATTCATGTCAGCAAATCTGCTGGAGCTTCATAAAGGGAGTACTCACAGAACTCTTCCACCTCTTGGAACCAGACCTGCAGTCTCAACACAGAGCAAGATGGCACTGGTCAATAACTGAAGTTGACAATGCCCCTCAATTGCTGAGACTGGTACATTTCACAGTTTGCCATCATTTGCCACAAGGAAGTAAATGGAGGCTCTAGTGTTGGGAGAGAAGATTTCATTTTGTCCTCTGCATGCACTTGGCTTTGCCAAAATAGCTGCATGACATCCCAACTCTTACATTCAATGCATTGACCAATGCAGGCAAGTATACCACACACCTTCACCACCCTGTTTACCTGCAACTCCACTTTCAAGGAACTATGCACCTGCACCCCAAGTTCTCTTTGTTTAGTAATATTCTCCAGGACCCCAACGTTAAGTGTATAAGTCCTGCCCTGATTTGTCTTACCAAAATGCAGCACCTCCCCTTCATCTAAATTAAACTCCATCTGCCACTCCTCTGGAATAGTCACAGCCTGAGGTTTTAATCATTGGAACCAAAGCCAAATTACACACTTGCATTCTGAATATGCCTCTTTTGCTTCCTCTTCTTTCTGCTCAAATGCTCACTGGTAAAATAAACTGAAACCATTAAGGTTATCATGCAATACGTATACTGGCAAACATACAAGCTATTTATCTCGCACCAGTAATCTGCTCTAATAAGCATTAAGCCAGCACATTAAAATCAGAGGGTGAACTGCCAAGTGAGAAAGATTATCTGCTGGCCAATTGGCTATTGACTCTCCTTCGCAACGCAACAACATATAGCACAGCTTTTGTAAAATGAAATGCTAGGAGTCTCAAGAAACATCACTGAGTAGATAATTTGGAGTGTTGAAGCATCAAACCTCAACTGCTTTGGAGGAGCCCTGCAGTACTCACTGGAGTGAGCATCTCATTTTGTGGTAACTTGTTAATTCTCCACATTCTGTCTGTCTGGTTGTGGTTGACCACTGGCCACTCGTATACAGGCTTCACCTTTACAATGACAGTATTGATTTTAGTAACCTTAATACAGATATGGACATATGCATCTGTAACGCTTTGATTCATGAAGACAAATTGAAGAAGGCTGTTTTTAATCTGACTTTGGCCAATTCCTGTAGTAACTTTCATCACTCTGGCTGCAGACAGGTGGCTGTGGAGAGGTGTCTGTAAGGCTCAGTCACTAAAGTCCATGAATTCATCACGTACGTTTAAACACTCTGAGCTCGAAACTCCAGGTTGAAGTCTTACCTGCCCTAGAGGTATGTTACAGCATATCCAGACAGGTACATTGTTGATAAAAACTGTGATGAGAAGGTAGTCCTAATGTATTGATAAACATATTTTTTTAAAAGCTGACATCCAGATATTGATATAAGGAAACTGGGGCATCAATGATTATGTGCCTGAACAAAGGTGGTAAGTAAAGAAGAAGTAAGTATTTAGCCTAACCTCAGCAGTTATTACACATTCTCAATTGCCTGCCTTCTCTGCAAGTTCCATCGCCAAACCCGAAGGGTCTATTTCTCCAGTGGGCTCAAATGATACAAGGCTATTGTTCGCCCTTTGCTTGTGAGCATCTGTGTCCTATTGGAGGAATTACCAGTAGGAGTGAGCCATTCAGCCCCTCAGGTCTCTTTCACCATTCCATATGATGGCTGATTAATGACCACAATGCATTTTCCGGTGAAATCCCCATTATCCTTGGTATGATTAGTCACTAGAAATCTATCAATCTCTGTATTGAACATGGTTCAGATTCCAAATTCCCCTAGGAGTAGGTAATTCCAAAAGATTCATTACCCTCCAAATGAAGATATTCCTCCTAATCTCAAAATGGCTCACTCCTTATTCTATGACTGTTTCCTAGTGGTAGGTCCTTGACCCTCACATCCCCACCATCAGACATGGGAATCATTCTTTCCACATCACGGTCTATCTTTTTAAGAATTTCTCGGATCTCTTCTCATTCTTGTTAACTTTCAACTTTGTCCTGTAAAGACAGTCATGCAATCTAAGGAATTAGTCTGGTGCACTTCCACTCTACTCTCGCCATCATAGCCTTATCCTTACTTATGCAAGGGGACCAAAAGTACACACAAGTTCCAGATACCAGTTCACCAAGGTTCTATGCAACTAAAGCAAATTATGTGTAGCCCACTTCTGCAGAAGCACAGCATACTGTGATAAATGACACTGCTAACAGCAAATCTAATCTCCCAACCTGGTATAGTGCTATCCATAGGTAGCAAGACAGAGTCTGTGCAGGAGTTGTTCAATGGAATAGATAGGTCTAGTTGCCTGAGAGCAGTGCTACACATGGTGTAAATTGTGACATGATGAGTAGCCAAAGCAAAAGCGGCAAGAATTAAGGAATTTATAGGTACCAAGAAGAAAGTTGTGAGCTATCACAGTATACTACATTGTCCCTCCTGATGTGACTTTATTTTAAACACTTAAGTCACATCCTCTGAAAATTCTAACTTTTTAATCTATTTCACTTTACAGAATCCCTTCTGAGCTGCACTTTCTACATCAAGATTTAACTAAACTATTAAAGCAGAAGGGTCATCTTTCTCCCCACAGCACAGCTTAATATCTCAGGCAATTTTATTCATAGCTAGCATTCCTTTAAATAGTCACAGGCCTTCATGAAATGGCTGACAGTTCTAGGAGTGTCAGACATCCTGTTCACTCTGAGGGCTGGGGTCGAAGGGAGCTCGATCAGTGTCAAGGACTCTCCATATGTATGTAAAGGGTGACTTGGAGACAGGATACCAGCCGTTCTGGAGTTATTTCAGAGATCACAGTTATTGGCAATTGTTTATAATTCCAAAACAGTGTATGAACCACTGTTCCACAGCTGGGATGCATATGTTAATTGAATTTATGATTCAGGAAAGTCCCCATTTTAGCTTCTTCAAAATTACAGTTTCCAACTATTATTTGTAAAAGACCAAAGTAATTTAATTACACATAATTTGCCGATTTCCATCTGTGAAATTATATACTACAAAGCTTCTTCAGTCCTGGTTGCTGGTAACAACATCAGGGCTTAATATACAAAATGCTTACCATGAATGTTTCCAAGTTCAATGTTGCCAGTAGAAGAGGATAGACTTGAAGATTCAGCATAAATATACTTTGTTTTCAGTGTGCCATCAGTGGTGGAAATATTCATGCTTGTTCCTTGCAATTTTTCAATTTCTACAATCTGAAAAAAACACGTGTTATTTCCTCTCATAATTGACAGCACGCTTTATTTGGGTCTTGATTCTATCATTACTATCCATGCATTTGTGCAGTGGCAGGATAGGGATAAAATGCATTTGTCTGAGGGCTGTTGCAGCACAATGACAGTGCCCCATCTCTAAGCCAGAAGGTCTGAATTCAAAGTCTCACCTGGTGTGTCACAACATCGCTGAACAGCTTGATTAGGAAATGTTAAATACACTTGCGCACCAGATTGCTTTCATGTTTGTTACATCTAGAGGACTAGACTATAAGAATGCAGAAATTACGCTGCAGCTAGACAAAAGCCCTGGTTAGACTCCACTTGGAGTACTATCAGCAGATCTGGTCACCATACCTGAGGAAACATATATGGGCCTCGGAGGGGGTACAATGTAGGCTCGCAAGACTGAGACCTAGACTTCAGATGTTACGTTATGAGGAGAGATTATACAAGTCGGGCCTCTTTGCTATAGGATTTAGAAGGTTAAGGGGTGATCTCTTTGAAATCTTCGAGATATTAACAGGAACACACAGAGTAAAGATAAACAATGTCCAGTGGTTGGGGATTGCAGAACTGGGGGCAAAGTCAGAATTAGGGCCAGATCACTCAGGAGACACATTAGGAAGCACCTCTATACATCAAGGGTGGGAGAGATTTGGAATTCTCTTCTATAAATGGCAGTTGATGCTATATCAGTTCAATTTAAATCTGAGATAACACTTTGTTAACAAACATATTTAAGGATATGGGCCAAAAGCAGGATATGGAGACAGGCCACACATCAGCCATAAGATTACTGAATGGCAACACAGGCTCAAGGGGCTGAGGCTTAAAGCAAACTCCTAATCACATACCAGGAGACGGGACAGAGAGAGACTGATAGAGAGAGGAGCAGAGGGCAGGGTGAGAGAGGGAGGGGTGGTGCAGCAGCGAGGGATTGAGGTTTGAGGGATGAGGGACAGACAGTAGGGCGAGTCTTGAGAGAGATGCGGGGGCAGAGAGAAAGAGAGGGAAGGAAGGGGAGAGGGGTTGGGGCAGATAGGGAGATAACAGAGAGAAGTAATAAAGAGAGAGAGAGAGGCAGTTAAGATGTTAAAAGATGTCCTGCCAGGTTTCTAAAATGGGCATAAATGATCTTCAAGCATTACTTTCAAGAACAGCAGAGCATTATTCCCACTGTCCTGATCAGTACGTTGCCCTCAAAACAATATCACATGCACGAATAAATCAGATTATCTGGTCCTCTTCCCACTGCTGTTTGCAGGAGTATGCTGCATACAAACTGGCTGCCACACTTCTCATGTTACAGCCATGACCACATTTCAAATACTATATCATCAGTAAAACACTTTTGGATGACCCAGAGTTACGAAAGGTGCTACACAGAAGCACGTTTTCTGTAACTGTCAACAGGTGAATAGAAAGAAGAGTTTGTTTAAAGAAAAGCAAGCTATTAAGATATTTATCAATTCTCTATTAAATTAGTTCTATGTTTCAGT
The DNA here is from genome assembly GCF_021869965.1 of Rhincodon typus. Lineage (NCBI taxonomy): Eukaryota > Metazoa > Chordata > Chondrichthyes > Orectolobiformes > Rhincodontidae > Rhincodon > Rhincodon typus. The sequence goes on along the minus strand of NC_063353.1, from coordinate 28,674,604 downwards.
TGAAGCTGGCATTGTGTTCCAACACTTTTTTGTTATTCTTGGACTAAATTTTTGGGAATATGAAGAGGATTCATGGTGCAAAATAAAACTGGTCATTAATGGGGAAAAAGCTACTGCAGTTGCATAGGTAATCATTAGCAGTGTGAAGAGCTCAGTAAATAAATCTCATCACTGAATGAAGAAAATAATAGTATTTCTACATTACGTTCCCAACATTTCAACTGGGAATATTAGCTGAACAATACTCCTTTCGAATATGCAGAGAGTTTTACCATTGGTCTTTAAATGTGCCACAGCTTTAACATCCTGCTTCAGGGTTTCCAGACTGGGAGGCAGGGCAGCAAAGACTCAAAGGGAGTACACCAGCATGGATCAGAACAGTTGATCCACTGGATTCAAAGCATTTGCAGAAATGGAAAGGAGACTTAACCCTCCTGTTCTCTCATTCTTACTTAGTGATGCTGATAGAGGACCAGTGGATGGAAGTGAGGTGATATTTCTCAAGGATGGGTGTGACAGGGCAGCCTCTTAAATCAAGCAGGAGTGCATGGAAGAGGCCAAAAGGTAATCAGCAGGAGTGTGATCCCTCCAACCTGGGTATAACTGCATCAAGTGGATCAAGGACCTCAGGAAGGCCGGCAAGGTGAGTGAGTGGCATAATACTTTCAAGTTCTAAGCCCCACATGATTCTGTTTTACACAATTCCTCAGAACACACATTGCATCTCCAGTTGCTCCTCTTGCCATGCACCTCCTCATATCCCCTCTGGACAACCACCACTTACATTCACCCTCACCATTTCTGTCATCTCAGTCACCTATGACTCGTGCTTTGATTGCCTCTTCTCTGCATCATTTCTGCCATTCACAATTCTGCTTTCTCTCTTAGCACAGAAAGTGTACTCAAATTTCAGGTAGAGGAGACATAGGGATGGAGTGGGAGGTGGACTTCCTCCTCAATGCTTATTGGAAGTACATGTCCATCAGGTCCACCGTAAAGGAAGTATTATTCCGAGAGGCTGCAGATGTCAGCGACAATCTCTCATGATAGTCGAAGCCTCCTGAGACATCAGTGTTCAACAGGTCCAGACAGTTAATCCTCAGCTTCTGGATACACAGCGGGGTCTTCACATCTTTAGAACTGGATCTCTATTCTATTCTATCTGCCTTGTGAAAAGGCATTTTGTTGAGGAGAAGGCTTTTTGTGTTACTTCCCTTGTTGCTCAGAGGTCCAGGCTACAGCTGCACAAGTTGCTTATTATACTGCAATGAAGGCTGGCAGCAAAGGAGTTAGTATGAATGAACGTATGCTTTAAAACACTTGAAAGTAACTCCAAAGAGCGTCAAAATTGACATTTCATGTAGTGATTTCAGTCTATCAGAAGTAACCTTAAGGACAAGGCTTCTGCTGTGGCCAAACACAAGTTTAACAAATTCAGTCTTAAAATAGGTCAGTTTCATAGAACTTGTTGCTGTGCTCTCAAGTCATGGACCCTCACAAAATACAGAAAGTTTTGTGAATCCATTTGCCGGCTGTTAAAACCTGATTGCAGTGTTAAAGTAAAACTTCATTATTTATTTGAATAACTTTCACAGCTGCTGCAAGGGGAAGCTCTGCATGCTGTCACACTTGGAAGTGGGCAGGATAATGTTGGGTTCTTGGCACGATGCCACTTTTTGATGATTTAACACCTGGTTTCTCTTCCTTTGTGCATTTGTATTCCCAAACCTACTGTTCCTTTACGCCATGTGCATTTTCACTTTCTAAGTGATGTTAGCATTATTTTATCCCTCTAAAATATAGTTATTTAGTCTACATAAAAATTCATTGGCAGAATGGACATACAATTGGCAAGTTTATTAATAAACTTCTTGGAATTTGTTATAGCTCCCTAAGTGTTGTCCATCTTTCTTACTTAGGTGATGTATGTAAGTTCAGAACTTTTGTTTGATTCCAAGTAAATATGTTAGTTATGTTAATTGCGAACAATGACATTCCCAGCACTAATTTTTGTGAACCCTACTTTCTACCGCTTTGAACAGCCACTCTTCACTCATACTCTCTGCTCTTTAGTCAGTCAACTATTCATTCTGCAGTTGCCCCAATTCTACATGCTCCGATTTCACCCATTATCCATCATACGATACCCTATATAAGGCCTTTTGAAGATAGAAATATATTACATATACTGCATTACCTCTGTTTCCTCTATGTTACCTCTTCAAAGAATTCTTTAAAAATTTTGAAGAACAAGATATTCCTTTGAAATCCATGATGACAGTTCATTACTATATTTTTGGTTGAGATGATTTTCTATTTTCTCCTTTAGTAGGGACTCAAATATTTTACCTACAGTTAGTTCTAAGCTGACTGGTTCATTTTGCTCTGGACACGATAGATCTCTCATCTTAAACAAAGGTATTATGGTCCAGATATTCAAATCAGAATAGGAGACCCTATTTTTGATTCTCATCAGATTAAAGTTACCATTAATGCTAAAATGATTTTTGTGCTGGAAATTCCTGGACAGGAGCCTCCTGTTACAAATCTCCTGTCTAAGAATTGACAAATCAAGCAATGAGGAAGATCTTCATAGAAACCACATGCTTTAATTTTGTCAGTGTGCCCTGTTCTGGGAATTAAATGCCCAGCAGCACAACCAGTCATTTTGACAGTCCCTGTGAAAGGTTAAGTGTGTAAGGTAAGTGATGGGGTAGGGTGCAAAGCAAGATTTGTGAATCAGATTTTAAAGGAAACGTGGGTTGTGTTGGTCAGATCAAGGGGTCAACTGTCAGAGTGGGCTTCCCAGGTCTGGCAAAATTGGAGTGTCTGGACGGGGAGCAAACTTTGTGATTTCCCAGTCGGGGGAACTAAAAGTCAGTTTAATAGCCATATCCAATAGCGAAAATGGTTTTTGATCCTCTAATATTTCCTACATCACTAATAAGCCTGAATCCTCCAGTTTCCAACTGTAAAAACGAGTGATTTCAAAGGGCTCCAAATGCAGGGAAGTTGTCCATCAGAGTTTTTAATTTCCTCAAAATTCCCAAAGAGTCTGTTGAATTGAGAATTCTGCATCATCCCAATGTGCAACTCCAGTCCACATTCCTGCAATGACCGTCTAGCCACCAGAATATCTGCACATTTACCATCTGTTTCTCAAATTTATTTAGGATGCAATTTGTCTAGATCGGGTTTGATCATAAGACATTAGAGCAGGAGCAGGTCTTTCAGCCCACTGAGACTGCTCCACTATCCAACAAGATCATGGTGGATCTGATATTCCTTTACTTGCATTTAACCTCAATTTCTTTACTCATTTTCTTTAGAGTCATAGTCATAGAGTCATACAGCATGGAAACAGACCCTTCAGTCCAACCAGTCCATGCTGACATAATCCCAAACGAAGTTAGTCCCACCTGCCCACTCCTGGCCCGTATCCCTCCGAACCTTTCCTATTCACGTATCTTTCCAAACACCCACCACTTCCTCAGGAAGTTCATTCCACATGCGAACCATCCTGTGTAAAGGATTTGCCCCTCATGTCTTTTTTAACATCTCTCTCCCCGCACCTTAAAAATTTGCCCCCTATTCTAGAGAAAAGACAACTACCATTAACTCTATCTAAACCCCTTTTATAAACTTCTATAAGGTCACCTCTCAACCTCCTATACTTCAGTGATAAACATCCCAGCCTATCCAGCTTTTCTTTATAACTCAAACCTTCCATACCCGGCAACATCCTGGTAAATCTCTTAAAAATGTCTATCTCAGCCCCGAATATACTTAAGCAATCACCTTCTACAGCCTTCTGTGGTTGAAAAAACAAAATTCCACAAATCCACTACCTTCCAACAGAAGTTCCTCGTTGCTTTCTTAAAAGGGTGATCCCTGAGTCTGAGATTATGCACTCTCCAGCAAGGTGAAAACAACCTTTCTGCATCTACATTGTCAAGTCCCTTAAGAATATTGTATGCTTCAATAAATTTGGCTGTAAATATTCTAAATTCCAATGATCACAGGCCACCCTATACTCAACCTCTCCTCATAAGACATTCTCTTCGGAACTAGGATCAGTTTAGTGAATGATTTGAACTTATCCAGAATTTGATTAATTCATTTTATATATAATTGCATAATTGATAGCCTGTTGATGCCATGTGCACTTGTTCTGCATCCAGGGTAAATACTGAAGGAAAATAATTGTAACATTCCTGCTATTTTGTCATCACTACCTCAGATTTTATTCTGAATTCCCATAAAAGCAACCTTCTAACCTGGATTTTCATATATACATGAAGGGATTGTTTACCTTATATAGTTCATGTGCATCACAACACCCTAATCATTAAATGCTGCTAAATAAAATGGTTTCCTTTAACTTACTCCTTTATTAGAGGTCTGTATGTCTACATTTCCATGGATTGTTCCTCGACAGATCACTTTTCCACCTTTGCTATGGACTTGGACCTTATGGGCCTGAATAGGATAAAAGACAAAACCAGAAATCATACATTCATCAATGAACAAAATCTTCAAAAATTATAATATTTCCATACAATGTAGCAAACTGGAATTTATTTTCAACAACCTTGCCCCCCACCCCAATCAGGTCTTCTACAGATTTATTATTTTAATCCTGATAACCTTAAGATTTATCAATGTGGGAAAAAAAGGAATTGAACATAATCTGAAAATAACCTGCTGGAGCTACTGTCACAATATAAAATGTCCAATGTCTTCTCAGTACAGCAATACGTTGGTTGAACTTTCCGGTCTGTACTCATGGCATTATTTTGATTTGTTGTTTTCGACAGTTCAGTTTGAAAAGATTGAGAGGATTTTAAAAAGATTTTAATTCAAAGAGGAAATGATTGAACAGGGAAATTAAGTGACAGGAAAAGAATTATGTACCTATTTCTGTACATGAACCATTAGAAGCCTGTGAATATGAGACCCAGCATTGACATTAAGGGCCAAATGGCCTCCTTTACTTTAAGTTTCCACGATCCCCGACGTGTTAAATTCAGTGAGATCTGATCAGTTAGCGGAATTTCCAAGTGACTACAAGTGCAAGGTTAATTGACTGTGGCATTGCATGAAAACATCTGAAAAAACTCAGTATGCCAAGATTCTGCTGAGGGACAATAGGCCTAATGTGAAAAAAAAATAGATTTCATATAAAGTTAGCACATAACTTGGCAATTTTCTAAGTATCATTAGGGAGAAGAAAACATGCAAGAGATGGAAAGAGATGTAAAAGACAGAATAAAGCTCAATGGGTCAGAACAAGTTAATAATTTTCTGGGAAGAGAAACAGTAACAAAAATAATATTCAAATTATTATGTATGAGAACGAGAATAAGGCAAACTTTGAAGGAATGACAAATCAATCAACCTCAGTACAGTAGTTAATGGCTAAATCTACAAACAGTGTAAAGAAGCATGGTATGATTTAGGAACAGAACATTTCCTTAAAAGGATAGGTTCCAATGAGTTGTTATAACACAAATGGTCAACAAATCTGGCCAGGGACAGATTCTAGCTTAGGCAAATAGAAGGATAAGTGGAAAACCAGCAAACTATGAGCTATATAAAGCCATGAAAGTATACAAAGGAAAAACAATTACAAAAACTAAATCATAAAAAATATTTAAAGGATATCAAAGCTAACAGCAAGTTTAATAAATGTATTACGCAAAAGTGTGGTGATAGGGAATACATATCTACCTAAAAAGGTAGTTGTAGACAGAGCAATAACAGGCAAGTTTACTAAAGGAGTATTTTGCATTATTTTCAAAGTTAAAAAGGACTCACTACACAGGAGTCAAAAATAAGCTGAGGAAGGGATGTTGGTGAATTTAACACAGGAAAAAAAAAGGTATTGGCGAAAATAATGGGAGTTATGATAGAAACCACAGTATTGAATAAAGAATTTTCCAAAATGTATCTAGATTCAGCTATTAGACCTTTGGTTTAAAGCATACCACTCCATTATATGAAATAGGAAGGAGATCGCATCAAGGTAATTGTGACCTAGTAGTTGTGAGGAAGTTATTGAAATTACTGAAAGAATGAAAAGTGCATGAAGATCATTTCTGTTAAGGAAGACCACACCAACTAATCTGTATGAAATATTTTAAAGCAGTCATGAGCATGATTGAGAAGGACCGTCTATGGATGCTATCCATACTGACCTGAGCGCTGCCAAATAGGAAGACATAGTACTGAAACTTTTGATCTTGCATGCTTCAGGACAAATGCAAAAATGCAAAATTTCAAACAAACCATCACAACTATTTATACTACACGAGAAAAGGAGGTCACTGTTTTAGGCACTGCCACGGATCAAACAACTGGGAACTATAGGTCCTCCTAGCTTCCAGATAATTCAAAGGTGCAAAACTTGGAACATATTCCTTCAGTTGGCACAGAATGTAATCCTGCAAATGATTCATCTGTAGCTTCTAGCATTTAAAAAAAGCTCATTACAGGATCAACTGATTATCTTAAATTGGTTGTTAACAAGCTATTAGCACACTTAGGGTTGTTCAACAAGTACTATCCAAACAGAGAAGCACTTGTTTTGTTTTACAAGCATGAGCTCTGCCTATTATAAATAATCAAAGGAACATGTGTTAGACTCAATCAGCCAATCACTGGGATTTATGGCCTGCTTGCTTGGCATCATGCCAGCAATGAAATTTATACATGATGTTGCTCAATTCTGTAGTACATGGAACATCTTTTTGGACTGATTGCAACATCCTGTTAATGGAAACTTTCACTTCTACAGCAAATGCATAGCAGCTGAGTGAAACAGCTTGCTTAGTCCATTGTTCATATTTTTTGAGATACTTTACATTTCCGAGGTAATTTGAAGTAAACCATCAGGTAGGAAAATGGTGATCTTCAGTTCATTTGCACGTTTTGACATAACACGACAAAGAATCATCTGATCAAGATAGCCAATGTCCCAACATACTACCTCTGCTGTGCACTATTTCTACATCAAGCTTGCAAGGTGAGCAAGGGCCCTATTTATAGGATAGCTGATAAGGCCAATCTTATTACAAAAAGTTATATGCAGTGCAACATGTATATTGACCAGTAAAGGTAGGCTTGCAATAAACAGTAATGAAGAACCAATTAGTAGGTTTCTCAATTATCATGTCAAGAAAAAAGTAGAGCATCAGACTATCTTCTCCTCAGTAGGACGACAAGGTTAATTCTATTATAACAAGTTTACGTAAGCAGCTTAAACTATAAAAGCAAAATACTTTGGATGCTGGAAATCTGAAATAAAAAGCAAGCAGCAGAACTGACAGCATAAATGGAAAGAGAAACAGTTATGTTTCAAGTTCAAAATGAAGTTCTGACAAAGAGTCATAGTGAATTTGAAATGTTAACTGTTTCTCTCCCCACAGATGCTGCCTAACCTGCCGAATCTTTCCAACGGTCTGTTTTTGTTTCAATTAGAATATTGGATGTAACCAAATATAATGAGATAAGAGTTGTAGGAAGTATCAGCATATAACTTCTAAAAATTCCAATGAGGTTGCTGGAAAGAAAAATATATAACTGCACCACCAAGAGTATACATTCAGTCAAACATTATTTTGCTTGTTAAAAATTAGCTAATCAATCTTCATGGTCTTTGTGTCAACTGTCAGCAGCACAATTGAGAGATGTATGTGTGGGCTTTATTAGTATAACAGAAGTGATATTTTTAAAAATATATACAAATGTTAAATGTAAAATGGTGGCAGAAAGTTACTAAAGTTTTGTTTCATTGACTTTCAGTTTCTATTTTCATTATTACATTGAAAAATTATATAGACATTTGATGGATTATCCAGACAATTACATTAAAAACCTGTTTTGTGAAATCAAAAGGATGGTTGTAACATTCTTAGGACAGAATAGATAATTTATGTTTCACTGAAACAGTATTACTAGTAGTCGATTAGGTTATTCTGCCTTAATATTAGAATAATAGACTTGGAGATAATAAAAAAAATCTGATTATTTGAAAGTATACTGACTCTTAGAAAATTTTCTGTGGCAAACAAAACAAACTAGAAACAAAATATCTGCAATTGGCATGGGTTAATTTCTAACATCAACATCAGATGTATTTACAGGATGGTAGTTGGTATTGAACATTTATTTTAAAATGGCAGTAAAGGCCTGAACAAAAATTTTCATGGCTTAGGATTCCTTTCCTGGGACCGAGTTTGAAATCTCAACCTAAACCAGCTTCTGATCTTACTAGTTTAAAAAAATGTTTCATTCACAGTTAGAACACCTTGGAGTGAAGGAACACTGATTCACAAAAAAGAGGATAAAACTATCAAATCACTCAGACTCACCACATTAACCTACAAACTAATAGAGTACATTTAAAGTTACACTACTAAATAGCATGGTTTCGCTCCTGTGCCCCATAATAGGGATAAGAATCCTGCTGAGAGACATTGGCCTTCCTTTGGTTTATTTATGTAATAATAAAAGGCAGATCTCAGAAGAATAAAAATGGAGGACATGAGAATCCTTTAGATGATTCCACTGCAATTGTATAAAAGCCAAGCAACACATTATATATTTTGTCCTTCCAAACCTTAACTATGGAAGATTACGGAGTAACATTTGTGGCTAATGAGGGCGGTTCCTGTGTAAATAAGTCACTGAAAGATTAAAAATAGCATTCAATTTTTCCTAGTATGCTTTGGTGACAACACATTAAGCAACTCTACTGACAACACTGTTTAACAATAAATGCAACCAGAACAATCACACCTGAATAATTACTGATACATTGAAAAATATTAAAAATGTATATTCTTGCATAAGATTGAAAATCCCACCTCCCACTAGCAATCTTAAAATGACACTAATGCTCAGGAAGCACACGGCCCAAAGTGTTTTCCCTCCCATCTAATCCAGACAGTTGTAGAACTAGCAAGGGGTTAGAAACACCAGCAGTGAAAGTATCGTGATTTGCAATGTAAACAAAATACAAAAAGCATGATTTTAGTTCCCCTAGGTACTTCATGCTATACGTCACAAGCTTGTTGGAAACATTCTACAGAAGTCCAAACAATCTTTGTTCACAGTAATCATCAAATTCAAACTGTATACCTGTTGTTATTTGTTTGTTAACTATTCCCCCTGGTGGTACATTTCTGTAATTGAGGTTCTGGTTTGCTTAATAATATTAAGACTCCTATATGAATGTTGTGCTATAAAAAATGTGTTTTGCATTATTTTAATGTTTTTTTTTAAATTTTTATTTTTTGAATTAATATCACATGCACCATGTGTACCTGAAAGGGTTTAATGATTAACCTGTGGATATTTCTGTGGCTATGGCGATTTCATTTTTCATAAAAAGTCAGATAGTTTGGGGAGGCTAATTGGAATGTATTTACGTTTGGAGATTTTAAAAACGACTGAACAAAGCAAACAGATGTGCATTTTCAGTGTAAGGTTAGGGATTAATTTATTTTCCTTTTTAATTAGATGAAACACCAGTACCGTGGAAAGAAAAACTTTCTAGTTTAAGTTTGTGAAGTTTTTAAAAATCTTGGCTGAAGCTGGATGTGTAAAACAGTTGCTCCAGAGAAAGGGAGGTACAGTAGGATTGTTAATAAAGAGGTTCTTGGGTTGAGTTTAGTTTTAAAATTGCAGACCAAAGTCAGTTACAAGCCTGAAGGATTATGTGAAGTTGGCAAAGTCTAAGCTTGATTATATGAAGACTCCAGGAAGATTCCCTAGACAGAGACGGAAATCACAGTTAAATTAAGCCCTAATGATGTGAAAGAGAAGGGAATCCTCTCTGGAGTGAGTAATGTAAAAGGGTTGTTCATAACATTAATAGAATTATATTTCACCATGTGTTTTGAAATCTTTACATTTGTGTTGGGTGTAAATGGTTCAGTTAATTCTATTTTATCCTCATTTCCTTTGTAATAATATGCTTTTTTTCTTGTTAAATTCAAATTTGCAGCATTGTGTTGTGTTTCAGTAAAAGACCACCTTGTTAAAAATTAAAAAACCCACAAAATGATGTATCAAGCCAGATTTCAATTCAGGATCTGGCTTGTCCAGTAACATCTGATGGAATCATATGTATTGGTGTTCTCTTTAAATAAAAATCAAACAGATAACTTAATTTTTAGCTCACATTTGAAGTATTCCCGATAAATTGGAACTTCATTTCAAGATTTACAAAGGGGTGCTTCCAGTATCAAGTAGATACAAGCTTATAAAACTTTTAAACTCTCATCCACCTATGAGAACTCCTTGGGGTAAAATTGTTTGCAAAACCAAGTCAGCAATATACACTGTATTTTCTGCATAAATCTCACCATTCATAAATAGTTTCAAACTTTCCTTATTTTCTAATCGGAATGAGCAAACACATGGGTAAATCAGTGGAGGCTTAGCTAATGTCTCCTTCACAAAAGAAGCTATACTTTTCCACTCAAGCACAAACTTTGGATTTACTTAGACATAGGTCAATAATACACTGTTTCAGTAGTTAAATACTAAAATATTTATTTCCAAAATCCATTTGTATTGTAAACACTGCAGGATTTCTTTCCCTCTATTCACTCGTGAGACGTTGATGTCGCTGGCTGGACCAGCATTTTCCGCCGATCCCTAGTTACCCTCGAGCAGGTGGTGGTCCTCTCACCTTAAAGATGTGCCGCCTAATCTTGAAATCCTCCATCCTAGTTATCTTTTCCCTATCATTAACTCTATTTATCTCATTATTTTATAAATGTCTATCAGGTCACCAGTCAACCTCCTACGCTCCAGTGAAAAAGTCCCAGCCTATCCAGCCTTTCTTTAAAACTCAAACCTTCCATAGCTGGCAACATCCTGGTAAATCTCTTCTGTTTTCTGTCAGGTGTGCAGCCTCAATTAGGACATATAGTTCCCATTCACGTGGGGTCCTGCCCTCAGATCTTCTTCCAGGAACTGGGTCTTTTGCTTGGACCCGATCAAAGTCTGGGACATTATTGGCTCACTTCACAGCATTCTCCCTGCAGCGGTGGCTGTCATAAAGGAGCCACTTCCCACGAACAGGCTCCTATATCAGCATGTTTCTGCTGGCGGATGGAGGGGAGGTCTCAGGATGCTGGGCTGACAGAGTCAGAAACAGGTTGATGACAGAGGAACGGGCGGGATGACACAAGTGCAGCTGGCTGAGAGGGTGCCAGTCAAAGTCCAGTTCACGACCTGAGCCATCCAAAGACTGGTGGATGAGGTACTCGGTCCTGATGCCTCAGATATGCAGCGGGCTTCCGGACAAACTGACCCAAATATCCGGAACTCAACATTAGCCCCATGCAACAGACCCTCCCCAAGGATGCACTCCACAGTCCGAGTCATCTCAGGAAATCCTCCCCATGCCCCTTTGAACAGTATGGAGGCATTTCATGTATGGGCAGCTACCACACATTCTCCAGTTGCCCAGCTTCACCCAATGCAAAGTACACTTAGGTGTGATATTTTGCCTTCTGATGGCAGAAAAATCACCAGTGGAGGGCCCTCTACAAATAGGTTCACCCCTTTTCCATCAGGAATCTGGGGTGGAGAGTGCTGCATGTGGCAGTCCTGTGCAATCATGGATTGAGTAAGTTCATAAATTCAGTAGGTGCCAGGCCACATGTAGTTATTGCAGCCTAAAGGAAATGGTTTATCATGTATACATCGAATGTTTCTGTTTGCAGTCCCTTTTAGATTTTTTTTGAAGGAGCTGCTTCTTAAATTTTGGTTGCACTTCAGTCCCACACTCCTGATCAATGGGCACGCAGCACAGTGAAGAGCAGACAACTGTTCTTGTGGGTCTGCTCTTGGACCTGGGAAAGTGGCCATCAACAGATCCAGGTAGTGAGACGCCGAGGGACTCATTATTCCTGACTATCTGTCCCTCCTTCATGGTGATGTCTGCATTTGGGTGTCACAAGAGCGCAAGTGAGAGAGACAGACAGACAGAGAGCTCACAATACTCACAGACACAGCAGATGCCTTAAGAGTCTGGTGGGCACTGCAGAGGCTGGAGTGCATCACCAGCCCAGACAATATTATTTTAATTTAATAAGTTTCTGTTTAATTATACAAGTTTTCTTTCAAATGTTAATTTGTGGTTTATTTTGATACAGTGCCCCAGCAGAGGCTATTTCATTATTATTTGACTTCCTGTTTTAAAGAGAGTCAAGGGAGCTTTATTCTGTATCCAACACCACATTGTACCTGTCCTGTGAGTATTTGATGGGGATAATGTTGATGGAGCTTTACTTTCAGTTCAAAGGCAGTTTTACTTTCATGTTAAAGGAGTAGGGAGATCATTACTCTGCATCTAACCCTGTGCTGTATACTGGTCCTGAGACTGTTTGATACACAGTGTTGTGGGACCTTTATTTTCTGTTTGAAAGCATCAAAAAAAAAAAAAAGCTTTACTCTCTATCTAATTCTATGCTGTCAGAGTCACACACAGAATCACACAATCAGACCCTTCAGTCCAACTCATCCATGCCAACCAGGTTTCCCAAACTAAACGAGTCCTATTTTGCCTGCATTTGGCCTATATCCCTCCGAACCTTTCCTATTCATGTACTTATCAAAATGTCTTGTAAAATGTTGTACTTGTGCCCACATCCGCCACGTTCTCAGGAAGTTCATTCCACATGCAAATCACCCGTGTTAAAAAAAAATTTACCCCTCATGTCTTTTTTTTAAAATCTCGTTCCTCTCAACTTAAAAATCTGCTCCCTAGTCTTGATATCCCCCATCTGGGGAAAAGACAATCACCATTAACTCTATCAAAACCCCTCGTTATTTTACATAATTCCAACAGGTTGCCTCTCAACTTCTGTAGTCTAGCGAAAAAAAAAGGTCCCAGCCTATTCAGCCTTTCTCTAACTCAAACCCGGCAACATCCTGGTAAATCTCTTCTGAACCCTCTCCATCTTGATAATATCATTCCTATAACTGGGCAACCAGAAGTGGACACAGTATTCCAGAAGAGGCCTCACAAATGTTCTGTACAACCTCAACGAGACTCCCCAACACCAATGCTTAAAAGGACTGAGCAACGAAGGCAAGCATGCCAAACTGTTCAGGATTTCTGGTCAATCCACGGCAAATGGGCACCTGCTGGATGAGCTCTGGTACTCCATGTGGAGTACCACTCACCTTCTCTACCTGGGAGTCTATCTTTGCCCTGCTGAGAAATCTTGGCCAGCAAATTGGCAAGAGTTGGAAATCAAGATGACTACTCACCTAGGCTGCTGGACGACTTTGCTCAGTTGTCTTACAGGGTACAATTGCTGGTCATAAACCAGATGGTGGCTGCCATGTTGTGGTACTGACTGGTCATTTTGATCTGTCCCCTGGGATTTGTCCAGAAAAACATCCAGAAAAATTCACAGAAGGCTGGGGATCAACCACAACGTGACTTCCCAACTCCTATACTCAAAGGTCTGAATGATGAAGGCAAGCGTGCCAAACGCCTTTTTAAGCACCTTGTCTACATGTGACGCAAACTTCAAAGAATTATGTACCTGAACCCCTAGGTAGCTCTGTTCTAAAACACTACCCAAGGGCCTACCATTAATTGTATAAGCTCTACCCTTGTTTGTTGTACCAAAATGCAATACCTTCATTTATCCAGATTGAACGCCATCTGCCATTTTTCAGCCCATTAACCGATTTGATCAAGATCCCTTTGTAATCTTAGAAAACCTTCTTCACCGTCTACGGTGTCACCAATTATGGTGTTGTCTGAAAATTACTAACCATGCTTTCTATATTCTCATCCAAATCATTTATATAAATGACCCCTGTGATTGTCTGTCTGTATTAAACAGTGTAGAGAAGTTTTACATTCAGTTTTAAAGAGTGGAGGGAGATTTGATTTCCTTTTAAAAGGATAGAGGAGCATAACTTTGCATCAACCCCATACTGTACTTGTCCTGGAAGTGTTCGATGGGACAGCGTAGCAGCAGCATTACACTGCACCTAACCCCACGTTCCACCTGTCCAGGCAGAATTTGACGGGGACATACAGGGCAGAGGGAGCATTACTTTCAGTTTAAAAACATAGGGGATGCGATGGCTTAGTGGTAATATTAATCCAGGGACCCAGGCATAATCCTACCATGGCACAGGGTGGAATTTGAGTTCAATAAAAATCTGGAATTAAGAGTCTAATGATGAGCATGAATCCACTGTCAATTATCAGAAAACCCCCATATGGTTCATTAAAATCCCTTATGGAAGGAAACTGCCATTCTTACCTGGCCGGGCCTGCATGTGACCCACAGCAACATGGTTGTCTCTTAACTACCCTCTGGGTATTTAGGGATAGCCAGCAATATCCACATCCTGTGAATGAATTTAAAAAAACTTTGCTCCATATTTAACCCTGTGCTGTCCTTGTCCCGAGAGTGTTTGATGGGGGCAGTAGAGGGAGCTTCACTTTTCAGTTTAAAAGGGTAGAGAAGTTTTTGCTCTTAATTTGAAAAAAAAAAGAGTAGAGGGAACTTATTCTGCAGTACCTGTCCTGGGATTATTCAATGGGGGCAGTATCAAAGAACATTTATTTTCAGTCCAAAACAGTAGAGTGCTTTACTCTGCATTTAACCACATGCTGTCCCTGTCCTTATAGTTTTTGATGGAGATTGTTTTGAGGGACATTTACTTTTTGTTTAAAAAGAAAAAAGAGTACAGGGGGCTTTAATTTCCATTTACTTTTGTTTTTAAAAAAAAGGGTGGAGACAGCTTTACTCTGTACTGAACCCAGTGCCGTCCTTTTTCAGTCTATACATAGCAGTTATCACTCTCCATTTCTTTCTGTTCAACTGTTCAATGGGGACAAAGTTGAGAGGTTTACTTCACGTTGAAAAGAGTGGAAGAAGCTCTAACTTCAGAGTAAAAGAGTAGTGGAGCTTTACGTTCTAATTACTTTTAGCTTAAAAAAAAAGAGTAGATATAGCTTTACCCCAATGTTGTCATAGACCATAGAAGATCATAGAATCCTTACAGCGTGGAAGCAGGCCATTTGGTCCAGAGTCCACACCGACCCTCTGAAGAGCATCCCACCCAGACCCACCCTTTATCCTATTCCTGCATTTCCCACTCTAAACACTATGGGCAATTTAGCATGGCCAAGCCACCTCATCTACACATCTTTGGACTGTGGGAGGAAACCCGCGCAGACTACATGCAAACTCCACACAGACAGTCACCCGAGGCTAGAATTGAGCCCAGGTCCCTGGCGCTGTGAGGCAGCAGTGCTAAACACTGAGCCACCATGCCACCCTGCGAATGTCTGAGACGGATAGCATAGAGGAAGCATTACTCTAAATCTAACCCTGTGCAGTCCCTGTCCTGGGAGCGTATGATGGGACAAATGTAGCGGAAACGTTACTTTCAGATTTAAAGAGCGTGGAAAGCTTTAATTTCTGTTCAAAGAGTAGAGGATGCTTTACTTTTGGTTTAAAGGAGTAAAGAAAGCTTTACTCTTTGTCTAACCCCACACACAGTCCCCGTCCTGAGAGTCTTTGTTGGTGACAGTGCAGAAGGAGGTTTACTTTCAACTTAAAAAGAGCCGGTAGCTTTACTCTGTATCTAATTCCATGCTTTTTCTGTCCTTGGAGCATATGACAGGGACAACACCAAAGGATTTACTTTCAGTTTAAAAGAGCAGAATGAACTTTACTCTGTTGTCAACCCCATACTGTACCTGTTTGGAAGTGTTTAATAGGGACAGTGTTGATACTTTCAGTTTAAAAGATTAGCAGGAGCTTTACTCTGTATCTAACAATGTGTAGTCCCTCTCCTGGGAGTGTAGCCAAAGTATTTTATTAGTCTTGTCAACATTAATTCAGTTCCATAATGTTGAAAAGTCCAGTAATTTTGTAGCTGTTTCCATTATTTGGAGCCTAAACTAAAAACACTAAATGGAAAAACACTCAAGAAGTTCTGAGAAAAATTATTTGTACCTTTAATGAGTTCAGGATACTGTGCCCTTTTTCAGTCTCTACATAGCAGTTATCACTCTCCATTTTTTTTATTTTGACACATCCTTTATGAAAGGTGCTAATGTCCAGGTCTGCAAACAGAAATATGAAGTTTTAAATGAATTTTAAAAAGAAAAATCAGTCAAGTCACAACGTAAAATCAGCTGTTTACATATTTTAAATACACAGTACATTATGCAATTACAGTGCATTTTAAAAGAAATGGGAATATATGCAAAATGGGAATGTTTAGTTGAACAAGCTTCTCTGTAGTACTAATAGAAAAAAAAACCTCTCATCTGGGCCCAGAAGAGCGAAGGGTGAATAGGAATGAGGAAAGATGATAATTTGGAAGAAGATTTACAACTTCCCTGTCATCAACTTTATCATCATCATCTTACCATTAAAAAGGGATATATAGTTCAGAGATGGTTTAACTAGACTGATTCTTGAGTTGAAAAGGTTGTTTTATACAGAAAGATTGAGTCTGTACTCATTATAGTTTAGAAGAATGAAAGGTGGTCTTATTGAAATACAAGATTCTGAGGGAGTTTCTCGAGAGATGCAGGGAAGTGGTTTCATTTCAGGGAATCTGTCTAGAACTGGGGACAATTTCAAAAGGAGGGGACTCTCCTTCAAGACTGATGAGAAGGAATTTCTTCTCTTGAAGGGTCATAAGTCTTTGGAATTCTCTTCCATAGGGAGCAGGGGAGGCAGGCTCATTGAATATATTCAAATCCAAGTTAGATAACTCTTTTATGCATCAAAAAATTTACAGATTATGGGAACAGATAGGAAATTGGGGTTAACACCATAAATTGGTCATAAGCCATAAATGGTATTGTAGGGTCAAAGGGACCAAGTGGTTTACTCCTACTCATATAACTTATGGCCTTACAATTTTAAACTACTTTCATTTGAGAGATAATTTTGCCCAAGTATACCTTGATGGACGTCGTAAGTCAATCAAAACTCTAAAATTCCACAAGCAAATTAAAAGTTGCACAACAACTACTTTTTACCTATCCTTACAAGCCATCCATGTAAGCTATCTTATTTCACACAAACTTCTAAGTAAAGAACATGAATAAACACACAGATTAAAAACAACTAACAAACAAAATTGACAAAAGACTTTTTCCTCCTCCTAACTGCTGTGTCATCTGGGCCTTGTCACAGAGAGCTGTGGGGCAGAGTCCTCGTGAATATTTAAGGCTAAGATAGATTCTTGATCAATCGGGGAATCAAGGGTTATGGGGAAAGAGCAGGAAAACGGACGTGAGGAGTTCCGGATCTGCCATAAATATATTGAATGACGGAGTATGCCTGATGGGCCAAACAGCCTGCTCCTGTTCCTATTTCGTAGTGATCTAGGCCAGATCACATGCTCAAAACTAACTCCAGCAGCTCAAGCACATAAACCCCCGACTCAAAAAAGATGCTGAAACTCTGAAGCAAAAGTCAGTAAAGTGATTCTCACAAATGAGTCTAATGCTAAAACGTTTGTCCCCTGCTGAACTAACAGTGTGTGTATGTTGCACGTGTTCTGCATAAACAACAGTAACTATTTAATTAACTTGGGATCACCTTAGGATGGGTACTGACCGTGCAACATGTAGATTCAAATAACTTTCCATTATTTCCATGGCCTTTTTATATTGGTTCCAAAATATCCATGGTAACTTCCAAAAACCACTAAAAACGACGAAAGGTACACCATTGTTTCAAACACATGGAAACAATTAGCAGATTTACAGAAGAAGCCAAGGAAACACATGCCCTGATCCAAACTATGTTTTTGTGCTCCCGGCATCACAATCTCTTTTGGATTTTAAACTAGTAGGGTTTCCCTGAAAAGACTGGCACCCTTCAAAACAAAAACGGGGTTCAGTTTCACAAAATGCGCTTACCAAACTTTACCGGAGTGACCAAATCGATGCGAGTATCGCCGCTGATGTTTTCAGAAGTCACCACCATCTGTTTCAGAGCCTTGTCGTACTTTACCAGAACATCGTCCACATTCTCCCCTTGGTTTGGAGAAATGAGTTCGACGAAAGCGCGGTCAGCCGACGGGTAGCCGTGCGGGTCCAGCGGCTTCACCGACACATCGCAGGGCAGGCGCACCTTTAAAGAGCCGAAAGGATCCACCAGCAGTGTCCAGCGTTTCAAGGCGCTACCCTTGTACCGGGAGTCCAGGCAGCGGGTGCCCGACACCGACCTCCGAGGCCGCAGACGGACAAAAGACAGGCTGCATTGCCTCGGCAAAAGCGCTGACCAGCCTCGGCGGAAAAACAGAGGCAAGGATGTCATGCTGGAGCCGATACCAGGACAGAATACCGGATCGTCTACCGCTCAGGACAAAACCCCGACAGCAATTTTCTGTTGTTGTAGATAGAGGAGAAGGTGCTGTCGGGAGTTGAAGTCCGCGCACGCTTCTTTAACCGGACGATTGCGAACTACAATTCCCACAATGCAGTACAAACGGCTGCAGCCGGCCAAGCATTGCAGCGAGCAACGAAGAGAAACTGTCTGTCGTAGACATGCGCACAATAAAACAAAGAACTCCGGACGCCAGAGATCTGAAGTAAGAAATCGCTGGCAAAATTCTCAAGAGCTGGTAGCAACCGTGTGGAGAAAGCTGAGTTAACTCTCTGGTGTACAGATGCCGTCAGACCTGCTGAATTTCGCTAACAATTTCTGTTTTTGTCACAGATATGCACCTGTTCAGATACATTAATAACACGGCTCTGGAGCATGTGGGACTTGAACCCGGATCTTCTGATTCAAAAGGAGAAGCATTACCACTGTACCCCAATTGTTAATGTCATTCAAAGAAATTTTTACAAAATACGCGATTTTTCACAAAATGTCTTCTGATGTAGATCTGCCGAAGGGTTCATGCCAAAGGCCAGTCCTGAAGAAGGGTAATTCCCGATATGTTGACTTTTCCTTTCCTCGTTATTCTGCCTAGCTTGCTGTGTTCTAACAGCCTCCTGTTTGCCTACCTTGGTTCATAACTGGGTTCAGCGGATTTCTTTTGTATAACTTGCAGGACAGTTGGTGAGAGATTTAATGCTGCACAAATATAAATAAAGGAAATGCGTTCGTATTATCTAAGTCGTATTAACATTGCATGAGGGAAATGGGTTTATTGTTGGACCTTGAGATAGTAGGAACTGCAGATGCTGGAGAATCTGAGATAACAAGGCGTAGCGCTGGATGAACACAGCAGGTCAGGCAGCATCAGAGGAGCACGAAAGCTGACGTTTCGGGTTTGGACCTTTCGTGCTCCTCTGATGCTGCTTGGCCTGCTGTGTTCATCCGGCTCGACACCTTGTTATCTCTTATTGTTGGACCTTTCCGGGTTTCCGATTTATTTTAGTGGCTTTGCTATTGGTCCAGATGAATCCCTTGCTGCCCAATGGCTGGGTGCGAACGAAGTGTATGTGTGGTTGCTATGGGGATGACGCTTGTTGACCACAAACTGGAAGAGGATCCCGGAGAGTGTCAGCAGCTCCTCAGGTACATCTCAAAGGCGAGGGCTTCAAATCTAGACGGCGCAGAACAGAAAAAAAACTACCAGAAAGGCACCGATTACAGCTTTAATCCACAAACTCTGGTATTGATGTTCTGACCCACACCATCACCAAGTGTGCACCCGCCCCATGTGGACTGATCACCCCTATCCCACTCACGGCCTTGCCTACACTGACCATCCCCTGCCCTATGTGCACTGACTACCCCTCTGCCCTGTGAGCACTGACCTTCTCTCCTGTGTGCACTGACCATCCCTCTGCCCTGTGTGCACTGACTTCCTCTCCTGCCCTGTGTGCACTGACCACCCCTCTGCCCTGTGTGCACTCACCTCCTCTCCTGCCCTGTGTGCACTGACCCCCTCCCCTGTCCTGTGTGCACTGACCTCCTCCCCTGCCCTGTGTGCACTGACCACCTCCGCACTCTGTGCACTGACCACCCCCCACCCTGTATGCACTGACCTCTTCCCCTGCCCTGTGTGCACTGATCAGCCCCCTGCCCCGTGTGCACTGACCTCCTCCCCTGCCCTGTGTGCACTGACCACCCCTGCCCTTGCCATGTCTGCATCAACCCCCACTATGTATTCTGACCACACCTACCCCCCTCACAGCCCAGTCTATATTGACACCCCTCCCCTGCCCTGTGTGTACTGATCTCCCCCTGCCCTGTCTGCACTGACCTCTCCCCTGCCCTGTATGCACTGACTTCTTCCCTGCCCTGTGTGCCTGACCACAGTACCCCGGCACATTGAACCCCCTTCCTATCCCGACCCTTTGCTCACTCACCTCCTTTATGGAGTCAAGAGGTGAATTACTCAATGCAGAGTTCTAATACAACATACAACATTACAGCGCAGTACAGGCCCTTCGGCCCTCGATGTTGCGCCGACCTGTGAAACCAATCTGAAGCCCATCTAACCTACACTATTCCATTATCATCCATATGTTTATCCAATGACCATTTAAATGCCCGTAAAGTTGGTGAGTCTACTACTTTTGCAGGCAGGGCATTCCACACCCTTACTACTCTCTGAGTAAAGAACCTACCTCTGACATCTGTCCTATATCTATCACCCATCAATTTAAAGCTATGTCCCCTCGTGCTAGCCATCACCATCTGAGGAAAAAGGCTCCCACTGTCCACCTTATCTAATCCTCTGATCATCTTGTATGTCTCCATTAAGTCACCCCTTAATCTTCTTCTCTCTAACGAAAACAGCACAGAAACAGAAGTTGCTGGAAAAGCTGAGTTGGTCTGACAGCGTCTGTGAAGAAAAATCAGAGTTAACATTTTGGGTCTGGTGACCCTTCTTCAGAACAGACCCAAAATGTTAACTGTGACTTTTCTTCATAGATGCTGCCAGAACTGCTGGGCTTTTCCAGTAACTTCTGTGTTTTTTTCCTGATTTACAGCATCCGCAGTTCTTTCAGTTTTTTTTTGCAGAGTTCTAAGCCTCTTGTAGCCACAGTACTAACATAGCTAGCCTTGTTCAATTTCCAGTCAATAGTGATCTCCAAGATGTTGTTTGTGGTTTTCAGTGATGCTAATGCTATTAAATGTCAAGGGCGGATGGTTTAGAGATGTGATACTGGGCAAAAATATAACTTGCCTCTTATCAGCCCAAAACTGGATGTTGCTCATGTTTTGCTGCTTTTGTACATGGACATATTCAGTAGCTGAAGAATTGCGAATGTTGTTGAACATTATGCAATTGTCAACAAACATCTCCAGCTGAACTTGACTGAGGCAAGAGCACTACCTTAGGGAACTCCTGCAGTGATGTCACGTGGTTGAGATGATTGACCTTCAAGAACCACAGCTATCTTCCTTTGTGCTATAATATGACTTCAACCAATGTAGATTCAACCCCCTAGTTCCTATTGACTCTAGTTTGCTAGGGCTTAGTGATGCATAATCAGTCAAATGCTGCATTGATGTTGACAGTCTCAACTCACCTCTGGAGTTCTGTTGTTTTGCCCATGTTTGGACCAAGGCTGTAATGATTCAGGAGTTGAGTCAACCATAGTTCACAGTAGGAGCTGGCAGGACTGCACAATTTAGATCTAATCTATTGGTTGTAGGTTTTCTTTGTTTTGTCTATTGAAAACAGCTTCCACGAAGTGGTCCTGTAATTATGATTTTTAAGTGGTCTGCAAGTGAATTGAAGAGGTGTCGTGATGGTCATGAAGAGTTGGGAAATGTCAGATGCCAATATCCATTGACAAGGAAGCGCATGAATCTAGGGCTCATGGATCAAAAAATGTGGAGCTGGTAAAGCACAGCAGGTTAGACAGCATCCAAGGAGCAGGAGAGTCAACGTTTCGGGACGAAACCCTTTGTCAGGCATGAAACATTGACTCTCCTGCTCCTCGGATGCTGTCTGATCTGCTATACTTTCCAGCTCCAGGTTTATTGACTCTAGCTTCCAGCATCTGCAGTCCTTACTGTCTCCTAGTGCCCATGGATCATGTCCCGAGGTGTTGTTTACTGCTGAGCAACACAGAGGCTCCTTACAGCCAGTGGTGAGCTGAAGTCATCAGGTACCCATTCCAACCAATGTCAAGGTTTCTTGATGCATAGCTTGTTGGTCACGTATGGGTAAAGTAGGAAGCTGAATGTTAATGAGGTTTGTTAGGCCATTAATAAGGTGTTTAACAAGCTGCAATCCCCCTTAACTGGCAACTTGCCATTTCCTAGCAAGAAATTCGCCTCACCACTTGTAAAAAGCATAAAAGATGCTGCGAGATGCTCCTGATGCTGATTGCTGGACTTCTCATCCACTTTGGCAATAAATTTTTGCCATTGGCCAGACCTCTATAACATTCTGCCCTTAATGTTCTTTTTTTTGTATCCATTTTACCTCACTGTTGCCTGCACAGTGATGGTTATCCTTCAATTTAATAGATGGTCGGGTACTCAGGTCTTTTCTTGTAGAACTGATTTCTTTTAAGTTTTGTGGAATGTTCTGTCTTTTCCTTTCATGAAGAAAGAGAGAAGTGAGGGAGAGAGGATGCAGTATGTTCTCACTCTCTGCTGCTCTTGGCACATAGAGCTTTAGCTTAACCAGACTACTGTTGCCAGGCAGAACTTTAAGTCAAAAACTTTTGGTGCCTCTCAACAGCCCCTTCTTTTTGATTCCAGAAAGAAACTTGTATGGCACAGCTCATTGTGCAACACTTGTTTACGTTGCAAAACTTTTCTGTTTTATTTTGTTAAAGTAGTCCAACTTCCGTCTGAGTTTCTGGTCCTAGAAAACAAGAAAAGGTGGTCTCTTACAACTGATCCTTGTGGATATTAGGCCAGTGTCAGGTGCACAGTAATGGATCACTTGCACTTTCACTGTCACAATGTGAAGGAACGTTCTCTCCCAGAGGATCTGAATGTCTATGATTCTCGAGAGAGTTGTGGAGAATAGATCAGTGAAAGTATTTAATGAGGTGGTAGAGAGATTTTAGAAATATCAGGGAGTTGAGGACTATGATGAGCTGTCATGGAAGAGGAGATGTGGCCTGGGGCAGATCAGCCATAACCTTGTTGAATGATGGAGCAGTCTTAAGGGGTCAAATAGCCTACTCCTGCTCCATTCTCTTACATTCTCATGGTCTTGTAGTGATATGATTATCTAATAATAAAAATCTTCAAAAACTACTTTGATGAAAATTAGTCAATGTCACAATTTTCAATACCTAAAATGTTATTTAAATTTGAAGAACGTTACACAATAATTCGCAATTTGACTTATTTGGTAAGTGTGTCAGTGACACTTTCATTACACTGCTTTATGAATCACAATACCGTGTTGTAAAAAAGTTGCTATGACTCAATGTTGTTAAGTCAGCGAAAATAGAGTAAAAGTACAATGAAGTCTGAAAGCTGGTCCGTAGCTCCAAACTCACTGTGTAAAGTGTTTACTGGATTACGAGAGGGCCAGAATGAAAAGGTATGAAAGCTGGTGATTCAAAGAGAGACTACCTCAAGATCTAAAACAAATCATGTTCAATTTTATTCAGTTCTGATCTGGACTTCTGTGCTACCAGGTGTTTACTTCTGATAATACTGCCCAATTATCACTCATCAAATACAATCCAATTTTGTCCTCAATACTGCCAAAACCTTCTGCTCCTTAACAAATGTAAAATCTTGGGTTCATGTATTGCTGTCAAATGCTGCCCACAATTCACATGAATCCATCAGCCCCAATCCTCTTGAATCTTTCAATCTGTTTCCCCAATTTACCAGTCTTCCTACTCCTATATGTTATGAGCTGCTTCTCTGAGATACAAGCATCAGATACTTTGATTCCCAATACTTGCAGATGGTAAGACCATTTCTGTTACTCCTGAATCCCAAACATTAACCCACCATTAAGCCTTCAGGCTACCAGGCTTCCCTATCCAGCTCTTGGACATCACTTTTTTTTCATTCACTCGTGGGATGTTGATGCAACTGGCTGGGCCAACATTTAATGATGAGATTTAACTTCCCTTGAGAAGGTGTTAATGAGTTTCCTTCTTGAGCTGCTGCAGTCCATGTGGTATAGGTAGATCCACAATGTCATTTGAGTGGCAATGCCAGGATTTTGACCCAGCGACACTGGTACACTGGTATGACAGAATTGCTAGTCCTAAATTCCCATACTTCTGTAATCCCCTTGCTTTCATCTTAACATTGTTAGTATTTGTGGAAATGCCTGGAGCCAACATCTCACTCTGTTTTTGGTTGACATTTATTCACCTTCTTGTGACCAGATCTGCCTTTAACCCATTTTCCATGTACAGATCCCCTGCTTCATTGCGCTCATTTGCCTCAGCTTCATTATACATTTCTTTGTCATTGTGAATTATCTTGAATATCTTATCAACCAATCCCTGAATAATATAACAACAACGATAGGAATCCAGTCTCTTCTGATGCTATTGATAGCCTTATAATTTGCATTACTATAAAAATTCTGTGCTACTGTAGAATCCCACCAGGTGGCAGTATGTTCTCAGTGGGATAAACGTAAAGTAAAATCAGCATAGTCCAACTGGACCGTATATTTCTGAAGGCAATGGGGCTAATGAACCTACTATCATGCTCAGAGGCAGGGCCCTTAAGCCTGCCTGGGATACTGGCATTGACCTACCACCAATCCCCACTACAGCAGCCATCACTGCTGTGCTAATTAGGAGAACTACTAGAAAATTCCAGTCAGCTTCTGTTAATAGCCTTCAATATGCCTTTAATTGGGTTGGCAACCCACCACACGTGGACACGTAGTCCTGCCACACCTCCGTTCAGCCTCCGGGAAAGTGACTCAAGGGTAGGGATGAGGCCAGGGAACTGATAAGAACCCTGACATTGCAGAATTGATTTCCAATTACCCTTTTTTCCCCACCCCAACAAGCATTACAAATCAAATTCCTACTGTATTGGGTCTCAGCTGCCAGCTTCTGACATGAGAATGTCATCATATATGATGCTGATTAAGGACCCAATTTTTACTTGGACAAGTAGGTGCTCCCATCTGCCCTGGTCAATATGTGACCTCCGACCAACGTCTCATTATCACATTGCTGTTCCTCAGACATTGCTTTGCAAATTTCCTATGTTACAACAGAGTGCTTTGGGAGGTCCTGAGGTTATAAAAGGTGCTCTGTTAATATAGTGTTTCATTCTTACTAAACGGCATAAGGACCTGCTATTCTTACGAAATGAAGCTGCATGACATCCCTTGTCTCATCAGTAATGATGTTTTAATGGGCTGGAAATCTCTACACAACCACCACTGTGAGCCTGTGGTACTGGACAAGAAGTGTTTTGAGGTAGCTCGCTGTCACCAATCCTCCTCTTTCTATCTTTATTTTCTCTGGGCCTATCCAGCAAATGGTGTTGGAGGATACTGCAGAAGAGACAATGTTCTTAGATAACAAGATGGTTTACTGCAAAATAGCAATGTACAAGTACAATACTAGGATCCTTGGGAGCAGGTGTATATATACCCAGTCCCTAGGGAGGCTTGAGTAGAACTCCCTGTCTCCATCTACAGATTGTGTATGATATTCATAAAAGAAACGTTAATCTCTTCAGAATCGTTACTTATTTACAAGTAGTAGTTGATGAGTTTTTAAAATTTGTTTCAGTGCTTTATTGTCTAAATTTTAACCCTTTCTGCTATTTGGCAAGAAATGGACTTGAGGAGAACTTTTTAAATTTGCTTTCTGTGCCAGCTTCTTTGAGAAAGAACAGAATTTTAACTCCAATTTGGGAGCAAATTCGGGTGCAGATGGGGTCAATTTAAAGCTCAAAAATGTGATATCAGATCAGAAACCTGGCATGATCCCACCCACTTCCGAGTTTATCCAGGGCACTTTTGCAGGAGGGGAGGGAAATCTCCATGGAGCTGTTGGATAATTAATTTCAATACAAGAATAGGCAATAAATGTGACTTTAACCCAGCATTTTGTGTTAAGAGCCAGTGCATGGGTTTCTTAAACTGATCCATTGTTCACTGAATCTGACAGTTATTGTGCTTTTTATGTGAAAGGTTTGTCCTCACAGCACTTTGTTAACGATCCAAGTTTCACTGTCATGTTAGTAGTGGATTGCAAGAAAAGGAGTTTGTGGAATATCTATGAGATGGCTTTTTGGAGCAGCTCGTGGTGGAACCCACAAGGGAACAAGCAATACTGGATTTAGTGTTGTGCAATGAGGCAGACTTGATAAGCGAGCTTAAGGTAAAGTAACCCTTAGGAGGCAGTGATCATAAGATGATAGAATTTACTCTGCAATTTGAGATGGAGAAGATAGAATCACAGGTAACGGTATTACAGCTGAATAAAGGTGACTACAGAGGTATGAGGGAGGAGCTGGGCAGAATTGACTGGAAGAGGAGCCTAGTGGGAAAGACAGTGGAACAGAAATGGCAGGAGCTTCTAGGAATAATTCAGGAGACGCAGCAAAAATTCATCCCTAGGAAAAAGAAGCATCGTACAGGGAGGATGAGGCAACCATGGCTGACTAAGGAAGACAGGGATAGCATAAAAGCAAAAGAGAAAGCATATAATGTGGCGAAGGACAGTGGAAAACCAGAGGACAGGGAAGCTTACAAAGACCAACAGAGGGCAACAAAAAAAGAAATATGGAGGGAGAAGATTAAATATGAGGGTAAGTTAGCCGGTAGTATAAGTGAAGACTGTAAGAGTTTCTTTAGGTATATAAAGGGCAAAAGAGAGGCAAAAGTGGACATTGGACCACTGGAAAATGACGGTGGAGAGATAGTAGTGGGGAACAAGGAAATGGCTGAGGAACTGAATAATTACTTCGCGTCAGTCTTCACAGTGGAAGAAACAGGTAATATCCCAAAAATTCAAGAGAGTCAGGGGGCAGAGCTGAGTATGGTGGCCATCACCATGGAAAAGGTGCTAGAGAAACTGAATGGCCTGAAGGTGGACAAATCACCTGGACCAGATGGACTACACCCCAGAGTAAGAAGATAGCTGAACAGATAGTGGAAGCGTTAGTGGTGATCTTTCAGGAATCACTAGAGTCAGGGAGGGTCCCAGAGAACTGGAAAATGGCTAACATGACACCCCTGTTTAAAAAGAGAGTAAGGCAAAAGACGGAAAATTACAGGCCAATTAGCCTAACCTCAGTCGTGGGTAAGATTTTGGAGTCCATTGTAAAGGATGAGATTGCTGAATATTTGGAAGTGTATAGTAAAATAGGACAAAGTCAGCAGGGTTTCATCTACGGAGGTTATGCTTTTCTGCTAGAATCCTTTGAGGAAGTAATGATCAGGGTAGACCAAGGAGATCCAATGGATGTTATCTACCTGTTATCTATCTTCAAGAAGGCCTTTGATAAGGTGCCACACAGGAGGCTGCTGAGTAAGATAAGGGCCCATGGTGTTAGAGGCAAGGTGTTAGCATGGATAGAAGATTGGCTGTCTGGCAGAATGTAGAGATTGGGGATAAAGGGATCTTTCTCAGGATGGCAGCTGGTGACAGGTGAAGTTCCACAAGGGTCAGTTCTGGGACCACAATTTTTCACTTTGTACATTAATGATCTAGATGAAGGAACTGTGGGCATTCTGGCTAAGTTTGCAGACAATACAAGGATAGGTGAAGGGACAAGTAGTATTGAGGAGGTGGTGAGGCTGCAGAAGGACTTGGACAGGTTAGGAGAGTGGGCAAAGAAGTGGTAGATGGAGTATAACATGGAAAGTGTGAGGTCATGCACTTTGGTAAGAAGAATAAAAGTTTGGACTATTTTCTAAATGGGGAGAAAATTCAGAAGTCTGAAGTGCAAAGAGACTTGGGAGTTCTAGTCCAGGATTCTCTCAAGGCAAACTTGCAGGTTGTGTAAGTAGTCAGGAAGGCAAATACAATGTTGGCATTTATTTTGAGAGGATTTGAATATAAAAGCAGGGATGTACTACTGAGGCTTTATAAGGCTCTGGTCAGGCCACATTTGGAGTATTGTGTGCAGTTTTGGGCCCTATATCTCAGGAAGGATGTACTGGCCCTGGAGCAGGTTCAGAGGAGCATGGTCCCAGGAATGGAATGCTTAATATATGAGGAACGTTTGAGGACTCTGGGACTATACTCATTGGAGTTTAGATGGATGAGGGGGGATCTAATTGAAGCTTTCAGAATACTGAATGGCCTGGACAAAGTGGATGTTGGGAAGATGCTTCCATTGGTAAGAGAGTCTAGGACCCGAGGGCACAGCCTTAGAGTAAAGGGAAGACCTTTTAGAACGGAGTTAAGGAGAAACTACTTCAGCCAGAGAGTGGTGAATCTATGGAATTCACTGCCACAGAAGGCTGTGGAGGCCAAGTCATTGATTATATTTAAGACTGAGATAGATAGGTTCTTGATTATCGAGGGGATCAAGGGTTACGGGGAGAAAGCAGGAGAATGGGGTTGAGGAACTTATCAGCCATGATTGAATGGCAGAGCAGACTCAATGGGTCGAATGGCCTAATTTCTGCTCCTATGTCTTATGGTCTTATGGTCTTATGCTTCACAGCTGACATAACTTTCTGACGTAGCAAGAACTGCAGAGTTCTTTCTGAGTTGTGAACTAACCTTGGACTTCACTCACTTTAATCTGATTTTTCCTGTTGTCAACCTTTCCTAAAATATGGGAGCAACTCTTTCTTGGACCTCTGATAAAGAACAAGAGGAGCTGCATCAACAGTACTTGGAACGGCAACAATTTCAATTGCATACCAGATGCTTTCT
Organism: Rhincodon typus; assembly: GCF_021869965.1. Lineage (NCBI taxonomy): Eukaryota > Metazoa > Chordata > Chondrichthyes > Orectolobiformes > Rhincodontidae > Rhincodon > Rhincodon typus. Next base: position 28,645,806 of record NC_063353.1, on the reverse strand, counting down.
CATCAAATACATAGCTGTTCATAGGACAGATGGGATCGAAACAGTTGACCAACATGAAGGTTATACTCCCAACCAGGGTCTAAAGAAGTAGAGTCTGCTTTCTTGATATCCCTGAGGACCCATGCCTCATCAAACTCAGAATTTCATAGGAGAACATTGCCAGCACCTGCAACTTCCTCAAGCAAGGCTTCTTTCACTGTGGACCTAGTAGTATGAATTGCAGTGACTATCAATTTAGCTGTCACTGTAGATCCATCCATGGCTTTGTGTTCTTTCCCTAAATTTGTGCTTTTTTCTCTCATGCAAGGAGAGTAAACAGTGTCATGACTGTGAGAAATGAATTGTGCAGAGAGGAGGTTGTTGCACCAATTATGAGATGTCAGATAAATGTCATTATTAGCCAATCAGATGGGTATGTGAGGATGTGTCTGGAGAATGAGGAATGAATGGAGCTGCAAAGTTTGTTGGCCTGTGGGGTGCTGTACAGGAGAATGCTGGGGAAGTCAGACTGTGGTTGTTAGCACTTATTCACCTTTCCTGCTGTCACAAGGTTAGTCAATCTCTCGAGGAACAGTATCCATGTTCCAGGCATAGTACTATTTCTCAGCTCCTCGATAATTTCTATCCACAAGTACTTGGTTTGAAAGACTGGCCTCTTATTCCTATCTATTGAAAACAATACTTCCCATCTTTGCCCTGATTAGGCACATAGTGAGAAGGTTTATAAATGGCCACCAATTGAAGCCCTCCATTAGGTCAGCAATGTCCACTTATGAGCCTTGTTCCATCATTGGGTGGGGAACTTGCTATGCAATCACCCCAAAAAGCAATTCCTGCCAGGGTTGGCAGGCTTCCAGGACAGGTTCCTCAGTGTCTGACCATAGAATCTGGTATCAAGAAGGAGGTGCCCACTGAGAGATACCTCCTTGCTCTTGCTACCACTACTCCTTCATCTTTGTATTTATATGTTTTCATGTTTTATATAATTTTAATATTTATATGCCAGGAGATATGAGTGAAGAGGAAAAAAAATCAGAAGATGATATTGACGAAGATGACGAAGAAACCCCCATCACAGCTGTAGCCCCAGCAGTAATCCTTCAAGAAGAGGAACCTGCAGATGTGTCTACAAGTCCTGCTTTTCAATGCCTGGATGAAGTAAGTTCTCGTCTATATTTACGCTATTTAATGTTTCTGTGCAGCTTTAAATATGGAGAATATTTTGCTTGAACTTATCTTGCTCTTAAAATCTTGGGTATTACTTTGATTTTTAATAGTGTAATATAGCGTGATAGCAAGTCAGCAACTTATCTCACATCACCTTCTGACTTTTATTCCTTTTGACTGTGGATAAAGGGAAGACAGGAAATGTGAAGGAGATTCAGGAAATGGGGAATGGGAAAGAGATAACTGGAAAATAGTCGATGAAGTCAGAATGAAATTGTGGTTGAGGAGACAGGTTGATGCAAGTGTATGAATTCTGCAGTTTCAGTAAGCTTGGTGGGAAATAACCGACAAATATTTCCAGTTCCTGGGAACTGGATCAACGAGTGATCTTACTGGCCTTGGAAGAGAATTGGATGACAGTTAAAAATACCAAAAAAGAAAGGCAACCAACTTTCTCTACAATAAAAGGTTTTAAAAACAGATGTTGCAACAGCAAGAGTTAAGTTCAAGTTACATAACTCTGCAGACTCCACCAAATAAGACCAAAAGCAATTGACCAAGGGCAATTCAATAAACCTAGTTGCTAGTCCCTCTACCATCGCAGATTTTTACCAATGCTAAAGGAAAGGAGGGAGACAATCTTATCTTATCCTCTGCTATGGTTAGTTTATTACTGAGGGTTAATGACATTAGTTATAGGACCAAATGGTCCTATGTTATCTAGTGGGGTTGGGGAGGTGAGGTGGTGGGGTAGTGGTGAGAGGAGGACAGGTGGAGGTACCATACCAAGTTGTTGCAGATGAAAAAAAGTTACTGGAAATTTCAACGTAACTATCTTCTTAACCTTGTCTTCTTTTGTGACTTTTCTACTTCAGTGGTCTTAATCATTGACGTCATCAATTAATTTCGTCCATCATCCCTACATCACCCTACCCCTTCTCAGATATCCTTTTGTTTCTATTGCATTGCACTTTAACATCATTAATTACTTTTCAGTATAAAGACTTGCATTTTTCTGTTCTACGCATCATGAACCTATAAACAACAAAAAAAAATAATTTATTTTAATGTATTGGTTGAGGGAAGAATTTGGCTAGGAAACTGGACAAACCAAGTGCTCTTGAATGACATATATGTAAATAGAATAGATCACACCATTACCTGCAATTGCTTGCTTTATTATAGAAATATTTGTTTTGTTTAAGAGTTGTACAGAGTTTTACAGAGCTCGTGACAGGCCTCAGTGCTTATAGTAAATATATCATATTGAGAATAGCTTAAAAAACAAGTGCAGCTTTTTTACATATCTTTCAAAAACAGTATAGGAGAAGGGTCCAGATCCGAAACGTCAGCTTTCCTCTGATGCTGCTTGGCCTGATGTGTTCATCCAGCTCTACACCTTGTTATCTCAGATTCTCCAGCATCGGCAGTTCCTACTATCTCTAGCACAATGCAGTTATTTTGATTCTTTCATTGGCACCTTTCTAACAATTAAACATATTTACAATTGTTACAACTCTCTGGCCTTAACATTAAATTGCTGAGTAAATTATGCAAAATAATATGTTAACAGTGGATGAGCATTTCTAATAACAAGATATTCAGTGCAATCAGTAAAGATATATTTAAAGCTAAAATAATCAATCTGAATACTTTTTAATATAGCACAGTTAATTGGAAATTTCTATTGTCTGCTATAATTGAAGTTATGAAATGATTCATCAGCATTACAATATTTCTACTGAAGTTAATTCCAGCTAAATTTCTTTTCGATTAATTCTTCATTGAAAATTCTATTTAAGCATATAGCTGAAATTCTTCAAAATGAAATAAAAAATACATACTTTATAATTGTTTCCACCCAACTCCTTAAAAGATGAGGAAGTAAAAATTAATTTATGCCCTTTTATAGGCAAAGATTTAGAGCTGTAGGCAGCCTGCACCCCAACTGTCAGGCCTGAGACATGGATGGCCCATTTCAACATTTGGCATGCTGCCAGTACCTGTTGACCTTAATTACACTCATTAATAAGCAGTACAAATATTTTACACCCACATATACATATCTTTCTTTAACATGTTCTCTGTTGACAAGAACATATATTTATATTTCATTTAATGTTTTAAGATGCTTTTTAAAGTTATACAAAATCCAATGTTGAATTGTAGAGCGATTACTAAAACTTTGGTTGAAAAGGTGTGGTTTTGAGAGGATTTTAAAGTCCAGAAACGTGGAGAGACAGTAAGGTTCAAAAAGTACTTCCAAGATAATGGAAGGACTTGCGATCAGTTATAGAGAAAAGTGACAGAAGATGGCACAGGAGGTCAGTCAGAAGACTGAAAAGTATGGGAGAGGCGACAAGGTAAAGGTAGGGCATAGCAAGATCTTGGATGGATCTGAAAATGAGTACCAGGACTTAAAATTCAATATATTGGAAGAGAACGGACAAATGTAGATCACAAGGACACTGTGATAGATGATCAAGATTTAGTGTGAAAAAGAATATGAATGGGTGACATTTTAACATGCTGTACTTAATATAAATTAGAGAATAGGAAACTAGCCAGGAGCTACTGAACAACTCAAGAGATGTGAAATATATATAAGATATTTTTAGTACACATGTACTTGAAAGTAAGGGCAGAGGTGGCAATAAGCAGTATTGCTGATGGAAAGGAGATGGGGTTTGAAGTAAAAGCAAACGGTGCGGATGCTGGAAACCTGAAATAAAACTGAAAATAACAAGAAATACTCAGCAGATCTTCCAACATCTGTGGAGAGAGAAACACAGTTTATGTCTCAGATAAAGTGCCTTTCTTCAGAGATAGAGTTTGAAGCTCTAGATCAAACAAGACACTGATATGTGAACAATCTGAATCACCCTGAGTAAGTAATTGAGGATACAGTTGAAGTTGGTGAAAAAGGAGTAAAGTGAGGTCGGAAACGATGGCTTGATCTTCCTGGTGCTTGGCTGGAATAAGCTTTGATGCACATATGATTTTATTTCAGAGAAGTATTCCGACATTATAGAAATAGCCCAGGGGTTGTCAGAAATGATAAAGAATAAAGCTGGATGTTACTTTTATTGCAGTTTATGCTGTAGAATACAGCTCTTAAAATGATTGCACAGTGAAAGCTCTCCAATACCATGTTTAAAATAATTTGGCAATTTTTTTTTGTTGCTACATACCTATGGCTTAAACGTCTTAGGCCTAATGAGCATTCTTACTGACTTAAAAGACTGACGATAGCCATTCAGAATTTCATTTGCTGCATTGTGCCAAGTGCCCCAATAAATACCATTTCGTATGCCTTTGTAGGGTTTTTTATAATATTTGCCATTGAGATTAGCTGACATACAAGCATCAAACCACCAGCCAGAGCCATAATATGCCCCACAGTTACCCAAAGAATAGTTATCATTATCTTTATCTTTGGTGGTGAAATATTTTTGATCATGGTTGTAATTCTTGTTATTATGCAGTGCATCACCAGCTGTGCCTGAAAAGCCATTAACATTCAGGCGATAATAATGATCTTCATCTGCAACGAAGAATTGATCGTATGAGGCATATTCTTTGATGCCGTTCCAGTCTTCTATTTCAATTCTCAAAATCATTTCCTTGGATTTTGTCAAAAAATGTATTTTGTCATTTCCCAGCCAAAATTCTGTTGAGAGATTCCCAAAACCATTTTTGTATTCAGCCCAAGTGCGATTAAAATTGACACTACCATCTTTGCGAGACTGCAGTACTGTCCAACCACCATTCTCAGTTTTCATATCACAATAAACTGGAAAACTTTCATTAAAGCCATGGGCAATTACATAGATGCCGCTTTTCAGCTGTTTGAGTCCGTAATAGTCTGAGCAATCTTCAGGAAATTTTATGGCTGAAAGAAAGTACAGAACTAGGTCATTAACTTTGCCTTTTAATTCATACCAGCTGAATTATGACCTATTAATAGGTATATATTACGATAATCTTTCACAATATTAAATACAGCACATATAGAATGGAGAAACCTTCTATTACAAAAGTCATTTTAAACAAGTAAATATCAGACAGATCTTTAAAAATTCTTAAATAAAATCTTAATTGATGGTGATCTGTGCTTTAGCTGTGTTTCAAAATTCTACTTTCCTAACAATGAAATGATTTGGAAATCAATCAAAAATGATAACACAAAAAGGGTCAAAATGCACATTTTTCTCAGTTCTTTACTCATAATACTATCTTATTCATCTGCACAGTAAAATCTATGTTGACAAACTACTTCCCTATTTTTGTGGTTTTAAGAAAGCCCAGTATTCACAAAAGCATTTCGACAAACAATACTTGGCTGCAGCGGGCGACACACAAGTTACATGACATGGTAATACAAACTAATTGTGTCTGCAAACAGAGCCAAATTTGTTGACAGTTTTAAAGATAAAGATGGACTCTTTAATAAAAGTATAGTTGGACTCCTGCATATAGGCAAAATCAATAGAAGCAATTTCTGCAATTAAATATAAACAAGATGTGATGGGTGCAATTTGGTATCTCTAGGCCCAGAGATATACTTTAATATTAATAGTTTCAGTTCAGAGTTAATCTAAAAAAGAGGCATTTCATTTGTAAAGAGAGTGGATGTAGGACATGCTTTATAGTAATTTCTAGTAAGCAGACAATCTTGGCAAAAGGAAGTGCTTAGGCCTTGATGGTAATTTGTTTCTTTTTAAGTATATTTATTTACTTTATTTTTTTTCCTGTTGCCCAACATGCCAATAATGCCTGGCAGTTTTGGGTAGGAGATCACAGGACCAGGTGTAGACTGTGAATGCAACCTCCCAGTCCTCCATGCTTGTCCATATGAATCATACCCAGAGTTGAAATCAAGCCCTAAGCTCAGGTTGTCTTTTAGACTTTTCTGATAATATGACATGCAGCATGGGAACTACCTGCAAGATCACAATATTGCAAAAGTATGGGGCATGAAAATTAGGATTTGAGTAAGGGTAATTATTGGGTAAGAAAACTTGTCTCAACGTTTCTCCAGAAGTCCTATTTTAAACGATATTATTAAAAATAGATAGCTTGTAATTTACTGTACAAAATATTTACATTTATGAATATTCACATTAATTTGCTGTGATGAAAGTCACAAAAAACCCTCAGTTTGCAATGCAACTGACATTAAAATTAAAAATTGAAAGAACTGCGAATGCTGTAAATCAGAAACAAAACAGAAATTGCTGGAAAAGCTCAGGATGTCTGGCAGCATCTCTGGAGAGAAATCAGAGTTAACCCTTTGGGTCGAGTGACCCTTCCCCAGAGGAAAGGTTCTGAGGAAGGGTCACCAGAGCTGAAACATTAACTCTGATTTCTCTCCCAGGATGCTGCCAGACCTCCTGAGCTTTTCCAGCAATTTCTGTTTTTGTTTCTGACATTAAAATTAATCAGGTTGATGTAATTTTTAGCTGATGCGAATGCACACATTAGTGAAATATTTAATTTTGTGTCAATTCACTCTTTAAGACCAGCAAGAAACTCCCTGCTCCTTATGAGCAGTTCAATTAATTCAGAAAGAACAACCAGCCAAATAAGCTTACTTACAAAGTGAAAGGGAGTGACAATTAGAAATTTAATACATTATACCTATTTAATGAAGTCAAAACACTGAACAGTATTTTACAAAATTCATATCTCAGTATTTTATATATTTTTTACATATTACTGCAAAATCCAGTTGAATTGAAAATTAAAAATTTGGAAAATCAAATAATATATCTTAATATTTGACAGTTTATCAGGTGACAAAGTTTTTTCATTTTGTAGTATAGATAAGGTTCATGAATCAAAGTATTGCATTGTTCAATTTGTCCGTTGAAACATAATTCTAGAATTTCAAGTTTACATCTACTTATAATGGGGCAGAAAATTAGCATAATATTCAACACTATGACTCCTGGTAATATTGATAGTTTTGTATTCTATATTTCACGCATGGATTAACTTACTGAGTTGACCTTGAGCTTCACAATTTGTAGAACACTTGTTGTTCAGTGTATTCACTGTATAGTTAATTTTTGAAAGCTCATTGTTAATGTGGTGCAAAACATTGTCCATATTCAGAATAGTCATCTGTTCTAAACGACCCTGAAGCACATTGATTTGATTTTTGGCATTCTTTAATAAACCTGTTAGCTTAGTAATTTTCTCCTCCAACAACGATATTCTATTGGTATCCTTTCTTCCATATTCTATATTTCCAGTAGCTTGCTGATGACTAATAGGCTTTTTCTGGTTTGCTTCCAGCCATCTATTCTTCATCTTATGGACTGTTGCTGTTAGACTTTTCACTTGTTTGACAGTCTGTTTGAGGAGTTTTGTCTCTTTGGGTAGCTGAAAGGTGAGAGGTGGAAGGTTGACCTTATAATGACAGACTTCATCTTCATCGCACTCTGTGCGCTTCAGCTTGATGGCACAGGCTCCGTTTTCGTTTCTTCCTGTGGAATTTGTGAATCTGCTGGAACTGCTGTATTCCACAGGAGCTTCAATACAAAGTATTAATCCAACATTCAGGAAAAAGAATGCAACGGCAGTCTTCATTGTATCTACAAACGTTTCACTAACAGTGAAAGCAAAAATGCTTTAAACCTATAATAAGTAATGCCGTACTGTCAGTACCCCAGCACTGACTAACGGGGAAGTCACTGCGCAAGCTGCTAAGGATATAAATACTGTAGGTGGGTGTTCACTTGTGATATCTATCTGTCAGTCTTCATTATTGACAGTCACTTAGCCTGCCTACATGAATTGAAAATTACCTCAGTTACAAAACAGTATGTTGGAGCATTTTATATTTTAACAGAATGTAAATACTGTTTTTCTGATTTAAATATGCATACTACACATTTCTGTTGCAAACATGCCAGCGATTTAACCTGTGGGGCATTTTCTTGCACATAGTAGGTAACCGAAATGGTTTATGCACCCTACGTGTGCATTTTTTGGGGAAAACAGGAAGGAACTTTTCCTCTTGGTGGAGAGATCAAAGAGCAGTAGTATAGATGTAAGATAGAGGGCAAGAGTTTAAGAGGGGAAGTGAGGGTGATGGGAGTGCGGAACTCACTGTCTATAAGAGCGGTAGAGGCAGAAATACTCATAACATTTGGGAAGTATATAGATGTGCACTTGCGATGCCAGAGCGTACTAAGCTATGGGCCAAGTGCTGGAAAATGAGATTAGAATATAAGATGCTTATTTTTGAGCAGTGCAGACATGATTGGCCAAAGACGTTTCTCCGTGCTGCAGACCTCAATGAATCTATGACACACAATACGATATTGGTGAGGGCATTAATGTATAAGTATTGTACCTCAACTGGAACCATGCAAACCAAACAAATGATGTCATGTTAGCTCTGCCATTTTGGAACTCGACATTCCAGTAAATGCATTCTTGGAAACACTCACAATTAAACTTGTAAGCATTTGCAGGAAGAATCACCCCACCGGTGATAGTCAATGGGATCATCAAATATTTAGAAGTTCATTGCTGTTCGACCTCTCTGGTTACTGGTTTTATTCTTCAAATGGTTGGTAGATTTTAAAAGAGAATAGAGAAACTTGCATTTATATAGTGCCTTTCATCACAAGGCCATCCGGAGTGCTTCATAACATTTAAAATACTTTTAAGGTTTAATAACTTTTAAAATGTAGGCTATGTGGCAGTCAGCTTCTCAACTCAGCAATTTAATAACGACCAACTAATCTGTTTCTAGTCTGTTGGTTGAGAAATGTGCATTGGCCAGGTCATTGAAATGATTCCAGTGCTGTTCTTCAGAATAGTGCTATGGGTTCTTTTGCCTATATCGATGAGGGCAGGGGAGACCACAGGTTCATGCCTCATTCAAAAAGCAAAAAAATCTGACAGTGCAGTGCTTCCTTAATGCTGCATGAAGTGTCAACCTAGACATTTGCATTTAGGTCCTGACTTAGAGCATAGATAGGAACAGGAACAGGTCATTCAGCTATCTGGCCTGCGCCGCCATTCAATTAGATCATGGCTGGTCATCCACCACTTCATTGCCTTACTATCTCCTTTTCCCTTCATCTCAGCAGCCTCCAGAGATCTGTCAATTTCTATCTTGAACATACTCAATGATTGAACTTCCATGAACCTCTGAGGTAGAGAATTCCAAAGTTTTGTCACACTGAGTAAAGAAATTCCTCTTCATTTAAGTTTTTGAACTCACAACATTCTAACTCAGGCAAGCTCTGTATTTCTTTCGCGGGATGAGAGCGCCACTGGCCAGGTCAGCGTTTATTGCCCATATATCCAGCAAGTATACCAACCAAGCCATCTGTTATTGACAGGGGAGAGAATAAATTGAATTATCTTCTTCAGACCATATGCAGAGATTTTTAAAAAATTCATCTTAGTTGTTTTCCCTTTTGCTCACACCATCCGGGCAGGATTCATATGAACAAACAGAGAGGACTGGGAGATTTCACTTGTTGACTTCACTTACTCCACTTATGGAGTCATAGAGTCCTACAGCTTGGAGACAGGCCCTTCGGCACAAACTGATCCGTGTCGACCAAAGTATCCATCCACGCTAACCCCATTTCCTTGCACTTGGCCCATATCCTTCTAAACCTTTCCTATCCATGTATTCATCCAAATGCCTTTTAAATGTTGTTCACGCACCCAACTCAACCACTTCCCCGGCAGCTCATTCCATATGCGTACCATCCTCAGTGTAAAAATGTTGCCCCTCAGGTTCCCATGTATTCTTTCCCCTCCTACTTTAAACTGATGCCCTCCTGTCTTTGATTCCCCAACCCTTGGAAAAAGACACCCTATCTATGCCACTCATGAGCTTATACACTTCTATAAGATCCCCCTTCAGTCTCCTACCCTCTAAAGAAAAAAGTCCGAGCTTGTCCAGCCTCTCCCTATAACTCAGTCCCCTGAGTCCTGGCAATATCCTTGTAAATCTCCTCTGCACTCTTTCCAGTTTAATAACATCCTTCTTATAGCAAGGTGACTGAAACTGAACACAATACTCCAAGTGCAGCCTCACCAATGTCCTGTACAGCTGCAATATAACTTCCCAACTTCTATACACAATGCTCTGACTGATGAAGGCCAGTGTGCCAAAAGCCTTCTTTACTGCCCAGTGACTCCACTTTCAGAGAACTGTGCACCTGAACTCCAAAGTGCCTCTGTTCCAATGCACTCCTTAAGGCCCTACCATTCATCATGAAACTCCTTGATTTGACATTCCAAAATGCAACATCTCACACTTATCTATATTAAGCTCCATTTATCATTTCTCGGCACTCTTTCCCAGCTTTATTTTTATTCATTCGTGGGATGTGGGCGCCTCTGGCTGTCCAGCATTTCTTGCCCACCCCTAGTTGCCCTTGAGAAGGTGGTGGTGAGCTGCCTTCTTGAATCGCTGCAGTCCTCGTGCTGTGGGTTGACCTACAATGCTATTAGGGAGGGAATTCCAGGATTTTGACCCAACGACAGTGAAGGAACGGCAATATGTTTCCAAGTCAGGATGGTGAGTGGCTTGGAGGGGAACTTAGAGGTGGTGGTGTTCCCATATGTCTGCTGCCCTTGTCCTTCTAGATGGAAGTGGTCATGAGTTTGGAGGGTGGTGATTGAGGATCTTTGGTGAATTTCTGCAGTGCATCTTGTAGATAGTATACACTGCTGCTACTGAGCATTGGTGGTGGAGGGAGTGAATGCTTGTAGAAGTAGTGCCAGTCATGCAGGCTGCTTTGTCCTGGATGGTGCCGAGCTTCTTGAGTGTTGTTGGGGCTGCACTCATCCAGGCAAGGGGAGTATTCCATCACACTCCTGACTTGTGCCTTGTAGATGGTGGACAGGCTTTGAGGAGTCAGGAGATGAGTTACTCGCTGCAGTATTCCTAGCTTCTGGCCTGCTCTTGTAGCCACTCTGTTAATGTGGCGAGTCCATTGAGTTTCTGGTCAATGGTAACCCCCATGATGTTGATAGTGGGGGGATTGAGTGATGGTAACACCATTGGATGCCAAGGGACGGTGGTTAGATTGTCTCTTATGGGTGTTGGTCCTAGCCTGGCATTTGTGTGTCATGAATGTCACTTGCCACTTGCCAGACCAAGCCCAGATATTGTCCAGATCTTGATGCATGTGAACATGGACTGCTTCAGTATCTGAGGAGTCACGAATGGTGCTGAACATTGTGCAATCATCGGCGAACATCCCCACTTCTGACCTTATGATGGAGGGAAGGTCATTGATGAAGCAGCTGAAGATGGTTGAGCCGAGGACACTGCCCTGAGGGACTCCTGCAGAGGAGATGTCCTGGAGCTGAGATGATTGACCTCCCACAACCACGACCATCTTCCTATGTGCCAGGTATAACTCCAACCACTGGAGCATTTGCCCCCGATTCCCATTGCTTCCAGTTTTGCCAGGGGTCCTTGATGCCACACTCGGTCGAATGCAGCCATGATATCAAGGGCTGTCACTCTCACCTCACCTGTGGAATTCAGCTCTTTTGTCCATGTTTGAACCAAGGCTGTTATGAGATCAGGAGCTGAGTGGCCCTGGCAGAACCCAAACTGGGCATCACTGAGCAGGTTATTTCTGAGCAGGTACTGCTTTGGTAGCACTGTTGATGACACCTTACATCACTTTACTGATGATCGAGAGTAGACTGATGGGGCAGTAATTGGCCGGGTTGGATTTGTCCTGCTTTTTGTGTACAGGACATAATTGGGCAATTTTCCACATTGTCGGGTAGATACCAGTGTTGTAACTGTACTGGAACAGCTTGGCTAAGGGAGCAGCAAGTTCTGGAGCGCAAGTCTTCAGTTCTATTGCCGGAATGTTGTCAGGGCCTGTAACCTTTGCAGTATCCAGTGTCTCCAACCGTTTCTTGATATCACGTGAAGTGAATCGAATTGTTTGAAGACTGGTATCTGTAATGCTGGGGACCACTGGAGGAGGCCAAGATGGATCATCCACTCGGCACTTCTGGCTGAAGATTGCTGTGAATACTTCAGCCTTATCTTGTGCACTGATGTGCTGGGCTCTTCCATCGTTGAGGATGGGGATATTTGTGGAGCCTCCTCCTCCAGTGAGTTGTTTAATTGTCCACCACTGTTCATGACTGGATGTAGCAGGACTGCAGAGCTTAGATCTGATCCGTTGGTTGTGGGATCGCTTAGTTCTGTCTATCACTTGTTGCTTTCGCTGTTTGATGTACAAGTAGTCCTGTTTGGTGGCTTCACCAGGTTGATACCTCATCTTCAGGTATGCCCGGTGCTGCTCCTGGCATGCCCTCCTGAACTCTTCATTGAACCAGGGTTGATCCCCTGGCTTGATGGTAATGGTTGAGTGGGGGATATGCCGGGCCATGAGGTTACAGATTGTGCTGCAGTACAATTCTGCTGCTGTTGATGGCCCACAGTGCCTCATGGATGCCCAGTCTTGAGTTGCTAGATCTGTGCAAAGTCTGTCCCATTTAGCACGGTGATAGTGCCACACAACACGATGGAAGTTATTCTCAATGTGAAGGCAGGACTTTGTCTCCACAAGGACTGTGCAACGGTCACTCTTACCAATACTGTCATGGACAGATGCAACTGCAGCTGGCAGATTAGTAAGGATGAGTAAGTATATTTTTCCCTCTTGTCGGTTCCCTCACCACCTGCCGTAGACCCAGTCTAGCAGCTATGTCCTGTGGGACCCAACCAGCTTGATCAGTAGTACAGCTGCCGAGTCATTCTTGGTGGTGGACATTGAAATCCCCCACCCAGAGTACGTTTTGTGCCCTTGCCATCCTCAGTGCTTCCTCTAAGTGTTGTTCAACATTGAGGAGTACTGATCCATCAGATGAGGGAGGATGGTATGTGGTAATCAGCAGGAGGTTTCCTTCCCATATTTAACTTGAAGCCATGAGACTTCATGGGGTCTGGAATCAATGTTGAGGACTCCTACAGCAACTCCCTCCCGACTCTCTACCACTGTGCTGCCCTCTTTACTGGGTCTGTCCTGCTGGCGGGACAGGACATATCCAGGGATGGTGATGGTGGTATCTGGAAAGTTGTAAGGTATGATTCTGTGAGTATGACTATGTTAGGCTGTTGTTTAACTCGTCTTTGAGACAGCTCTCCCAATTTTGGCACTAACCACGAGATGATAGTAAGGAGGACTTTGCATGGTCGACAGGGCTGTTTCTGCCATTGTCTTTTCCAGTGTCTAGGTCGATGCCAGGTGATCCGTCCAGTTTCATTTCTTTGAGTCGTTGTAGTGATTGGTACATCTGAGTGGCGTGCTAGGCCATTTCAGAGGGCAGTTGAGAGTCAACCACATTGCTGTGGGTCTGGAGTCACATGTAGGCCAGACCAGGGTGGCAGATTTCCTCCCTTGAAGGGGATTAGTGAACCAGATGGGTTTTTCCGACAATCAGCAATGACTTCATGGTGATCAGTAGATTCTTAATTCCAGACCTTTTTTCTGAATTCCAATTCCACCATCTGCCATGGTGGGATTCGAACCTGGGTCCCCAGAACATCAGCTGGGTTTCTGGATTAATAGTCTCGCGATAATACAACTAGGCCATCGCCTACCCTAGGTGGATCAAGATTCACCTAGCCCTGTGATCTCCCACTCAAACTTCCAGGGAGGATTGGCATTTTGGGCAGCAGAAGACAAAATTACAGTAAATAAATATACTTTAAAAGAAACAAATGACCAAGAAGCCTAGACATACATTTTCATTTGTCGAATTTATCTGTTTACTGGAAGTTATTGTGAAGCATAATCCTTCACTCACTCACTCTACAAATGAAATGCTTTGTTTTAGATTTCCTGTTGAATGTCTCAATGTTAACAAGCAGACTGAGTATTAGCAAATAACTAGATTCTTACCAAACCAAAGCAACAGAAATTAGAGTTACAGTTATCCTGTCTGGGATGGCGAGGATGTTTGAACATGTAAATGTTCCTGGAAAAGTCTGCAAACACTTGGTTTTTATCCATGGAGCTCGGTTCCAGTCTTCACCTTGGGAGACAAATGGAATTGTTATCATCTCAAGTATAAAGAAGTTAACCTTATATGCCTCAATTAAAACTATTGCACTGTATAATTCATTGCATTAGTGCCATTTCAAGAATAATGCGTTTCAGTATCTCCCTTTTATTCCTAACCTCTGCTAGGGAGATACAGTATCGCCTTTTCTTCTGTGCTGGTTTGACTACAATGTCCACAGAACAGAAGGGTGTGCAATTCCATGAGGATGATCTGAGCCCTGGCTCTGTAATGGATGTAGTCAATTTGCATCATATATTTGGTAGAGGCCAGGCAAAGTCCATTTTAAAAATTAAACAAGGAAGTATAACTTTTAAAACAAGTTATGATCTCTCTTCATTTTTTGTGGAAATAATGTTCCTCAGGCTCTCAGAGGAAAAAGCAAATTCTATTTTTTAGCATGTTTTCTTGCAGAAAAAATGGAAAAGAAGTATATATGTTCAGTCTGTGATTCACTTTTGAAAGTCAAAGAGACAAATAAGCAGATGCAACAAAAAAAAATGACAACAGACAACTTGAGTGAAACAATCTGCCATTGGGTGCTTTTCACTTTTTAGGAGTTTCAAAGGGTACCAGGTTGCTTGGAGACTTTCAATCTTATTTTTCTAAAATGCTCTTAACATTTTCCTGTTCTACTTGTGGTTTTCAATTCGATTATGTAAATCATCAAGTTTTCTAAGAACACTCTACAATTGTTGAATCCAGCAATCATGTTTTATCCACCTCTGAAAGGCTGCTAGGGCATTTTCAAGGCCAAAAAACATGACCTCTGGCATAACTCTACCTTGATGAAATAATGTTGAGATTTCTCTTTCTCTGAGAATAACTGGGACTTGCCAGTACCCTTTTAAAAGGTTAGTTATGCTGAAATAGGCTCAGTGACCCATCTTGTCTACACAGTGAATTTTTAAAAATTTCTCAAACAAGGTGGCCACATCTTTCCACTGCTGTTTGATCAGCAGTGCTAACTGGCCATTTAAGTCCAAGATTCCAGTGTCAGCCAGCCTGGCAGTCAGAGTTTCAAATGGGGAAACCTCTAGTCCCTCCTTCCCAGCTGACTTCTCCTGGCTCCCTCTGACAGACATTCACCAGTTTACTGGGCTTTGTGTTTAACTTTTTAAACTCAACACATTTTTTTTAATACGTTCACTAGCTTGCCCAGAGGGCAAGTAAGAGTCAACCACATTGTGTGGGTCTGGAGTCACATGTAGGCCAGACCAGGTAAAGACTTTGGTGAACCAGGTGGGTTTTTTCCCAACAGTCAACAATGGTTTCGTGGTCATCATTAGAATCCTAATTGCAGATTTTTATTGAATTCAAATTCCACCATCTGCCGTGGTGAGATTTGTACCCATCTCACTAGAACATTACCTGGATTTCTGGATTAATAGTCTGTCAATATTACCACTCGACCCTCTTCAACTCCTTTGTGGTTGTGACAAGTGTGGTGGAACTTCAGGGTGTTAACTTTCCCTTTTTGGTTACTTTGGGTACGCATGCATCCTCAATACCGTTAGAATGCTACTGCCTTCAGTTGGCTGTTCAGCTGTTGCTGCACTACTCTGCAGCTCCTTAACTAGTTGAGGCATCTCCCTCACCATGTCTATCTGGAAATTTCCTGTTCTCTCTCTAAATCTGAAGACATTGTATTGACTAGCCTGACCTCTTGTTCATCCAGTAGAAGTGTAGACTACTCCTCTTTCAATCTTTTCTGCCCTGTTTGGGACCTTTCTGCATCTTTGTTCTGTCTTATAGTCTTTGGGACACATTTGGGACACTCAGAGTGGTTGGTCCAGATTTAACGGCTCACTCTGCAACTTCCACTTGGTAAGGCAGCCTGTTTACCAGCTGTGGGTTTATTTTGGAATCTCTCAGGTCTCTCTATGTGTCTTTGAAATGGCCAATTTGGACAGCCAGACCTGCTGTTCATTGTCAGGGCACAGACTCCTGTCAGTCTGGGTAAGGCAGGTTTAACACCAACTGTGAATCTATTTGGGAAATTTCCAATCTCCCTCTAAATGCTGTAAGGTTTCAACTAGCCTGACTTCCTGATCATCCAGCAGGGTACAGGTTCCTTTCCTATTAAATCAAGCTAATGTAGCTTCTTCACCTGCTATGGGATATTTGGAAACCTCTTAATCTCCTGCTCATTATGGAAAAACAGTTTCTGTTAGCCTGACGCCCTGTTCTCCAGCAGGGCTTCCTTCCGTTCAAATTTTCTGGCTGGGTTTGGGAACTTTCTGTGTCTCTCTTTTTCCCAGGGAAGAAAGTTTCTGCTCGCCATAGTTTGGCTGCATCTCCTTCAACCTCTGCTGCTGTCATACCAGGACTTTTGCTTCTCTCTGGTCTCTAACTACAGTACTGCACAGCAGTTTTGAATGGCTGGGAGTTATCAGCAGCTCTTGCACTGCCTTTTGAACAGTTGCAGGTAATGGTCATTCTTACAGGGTAATGGTTTCCCCAGTTCAGAATGTGTTTGCCAATTAAACTTCTAGTTCATTCCCTTCATCACTTTTTGAGATTCACAGGTCCTTTCTTGACCACTTTTAACTTTACTAGCCTTATTTCAGCCTTTTTAAGTCCAGATGGCTATCTTGATAGATTCTTTAGCCTCCCACCAAACTTAGTCCAGCATTCTGAAACCCTCAGGACATTTATGAAACTGATCAGTTTATACAACTTCTCTGGACTATCTCCTGGGTTCCATCCTGACTCTTAGATTCAATTGGCTCTTTTCTGGCCCAAATAGTTCCTGTGAGTTATATCCTGAACTACTTGAATCTGTCAGGCTCTGGCTCAGCCTCCTCAAAGTCCCACGGTTTTCCCTTCATTTTCCCATTATTTATTGGATCTTTCATCCCTTAAGGATCTTTGAGGCCTCTGCAGCTCTCAGTAGCTGAACAGAACCCTTCTGTTGCCCTTCCATTGTGTAGTCTCCTTGGACTTCTCTGGAAACTTTGGGCAGAGGGCCAAGATCAGACCAATCCATTCCCAAGAATTAAGCTAATATTTCTGTGTCATTCCAGACTCTATTTGGACTTTTAATTTCATTACCTGCATCTTTTGCTGAAAAGATCATTCTTGCTCTACTTATACATTCTGAGCAAGGGTCATACTTTCTCTCTCTTTTTATCTTTCTCCTGTTGAGCTTTTAATTTCTAGCATTATTTTTTCATTGGAAAGCTCGTTCTGTTTTGAAACTCTCTCTCTCCTTTAAGGTTTTGGAGTAGATTTGTAGCTCGGGTTGTGGATGTTGTGGTTGGTTGGCTCGCCGAGCTGGTTCGTTGTTGTTCCACAGACATTTCATTACCCTGCTGGATAAAATCATCAGTGATGCCTCCAATGAAGTGCCGTTGTGTTTTCTCGCCTGGTTTTTAAACTCTGGAGTCTGTTGAGCTGGATTACATCACTTCCAGTTTTCCTTCGCAATGGAATGTATATGGGGTCGAGTTCTATGTGTTTGTTGATGGCTTTCTTCGTGGAGTACCAGGCTTCTAGGAACTCCTGTGCCTGTCTCTGCTTTGCTTGTCCCAGGATCTTGGTGTTGTCCCAATCGAAATGGTGGTTCTCCTTGTCCATGTGGAAAGAGATGAGTGAGTATTGGTCGTGTCTTTTTGTAGCCAATTGGTGTTCGTTACCCTTGTTGTTAATTTCCTTCCTGTTTGTCTGATGTAGTGTTTGTCACAGCCTCTGCAGGGAATCTTGTATATGACATTGGTCCTGTCCATAATGGATAGTGGGTCTTTGGTTCGGGTGAGCAGTTGCCGTAGGGTCGATGTGGATTTGTGTGCTACTCTGATGCCCAGTGGTCATAGGAGTCTTGTGGTTAGTTCCAATGTGTTCCTGGTGCAAATAGCATGATGAGTGTGTCGGGGCGTGTAGTATCTTCCTGGTGTTGTTCGCGTAATAGGCATCTTCTTACCCAGTTTATTGGATGTCCATTGTCCTTGAATACCTGGAAGAGGTATTCTTCTTCTTCTCGGCGTAGCTCTGTGCTGCTGCAGTGTGTCATTGCCCATTTAAATAATGTTCGCACACAGCTTCGTTTGTGTGTGTTAGGATGGTTACTGTTGAAGTTCAGTACTTGGTCAGTGTGTGTGGCTTTTCTGTGTACTTTCGTTTGGAGTTCCCCATTTGTCTTGCGTTCTACCATGACGTCCAGGAATGGGAGCTGTTTGTTCTTCTCCTCCTGTCTAGTGAATTTTATTCCGGTGAGAGTGTTGTTTATAAGTTTGTGTGTCTCCTCTAGTTTGGTCCGTTTAATGATGACAAAGGTGTCATCCACATAGCATATCCATAATTTTGGTTGGATTACCGGAAGGGCCATACTTTCTAGTCTTTGCATCACCGCCTCGGCTATTAGTTCGCAGATAGGTGATCCCCTGGGTGTACCATTGATCTGCTTGTATGTTTGATCGTTGAAAGTGAATTGACTGGTGAGGCACAGATCCAGTACCTTCAGCATGTTGTCTGTGGAGATGGTTTCACTGGGGTCTTGTTCTTGTTCTAGTAGTGCTGTCATTGTTTCCCTTGCTAGTGGTATGTCTATTAATGTGAATAGGGCAGTGACGTCAAACGATACCATGGTCTCACCGTCATCTATCCTTATGTCTGTAATGGAATTGAGGAACTCTTGGGCTGAGTGGATCGCATGGGGTGACTTGTTGATGAGGTGCCTTAGTCTCTTTTGTAGTTACTTGGCTAATCTGTGTGATGGCATGCCTGGTAGGGAGACTATGGGTCTAAGAGGTACTTCCGGTTTGTGTACTTTCGGGAGACCATTGAATCGGGGTGTGATGGTTCCTTTGGGTTTCATTCTTAAGAAGTCTGTTTTGTTGATCTGTCTGGTCTGTTTGAGTCTTTTTAGCATTTAGAGGATTTTGTTGCTGAGTTGCGGTGTCGGGTCAGTATGTACTGACCAGTATGTGTTCTCATCGGCTAGCAGTGCCTGTGCCTTGGAGATGTAGTCCCTTTTATTTAGTATTACTGTCATGCGCCCTTTGTCTGCGGGTAGTATTGTGATGTTCTTGTCCTTTTTCAATCCTTCTCGGGCTTGCCTTTCCAATGTGTTGAGGATGTTGAGTTCGCTCCTTCTGGTCAGTGTCGAGATTACTGTCTGTCTTATGGTTTATTGTTTTTCTTCATTCATGTTGTTGGTCCTCAGTGTGGCTTCCAGTGTGGCTAGGAATTCTGTTTTGTTGGTGTCTCTGTAGTTATAGTTAAGTCCGTGAATAAGAACTGCTTTTTCTGTGTCTGTCAGTTTCCTGTCTGAGAGGTTTCTTATCCAGGTGTTTGCTCTGTTGTTGTCGTTTTGGTGGGCAAGTGTAGCTAGCTTGTCCTGAAGGGTCTATCTTTTCCTGGCTCTTGTGGTCTGTTCGCTGATGTTGATGGCTTGTTCCAGGTCCGTTGTCCAGTCATGGTTGGTAGCTTCCACGAATAAAGTTTTTTGGCGCGTAATTTCTCTGTTTATTTGTGGAGCCGGTTGTGTGCGTCGTTTCTCATTACCTTTACCATCCTGCGGCCATTTTGTTCTGCTGTTTTGCTGGCTTGTGGGTTGTTGATGGGTGGTTTGTATCTCAAACTGTGTGGTAATACCTGGTTCCTGAGGCATCCACGTAGGAAGTAGAGTTGTTTGCGTAGTTCTCCCATTTTCGTGCCAATTTGAGTGTGTTTCGCCCATAGGTCTCTAAGGTTTTGGAGTAGATTTGTAGCTCGGACGTCATGGTAGAGCACAGGACAAATGGGGAATTCCAAACGAAAGTACACAGAAAAGCCACACACACTGACCAAGTACTGAACTTTAACAGTAACCATCCTAACACACACAAACGAAGCTGTGTGCAAACATTATTTAAACGGGCAACAACACACTGCAGCAGCACAGAGCTACGCCGAGAAGAAGAAGAATACCTCTTCCAGGTATTCAAGGACAATGGACATCAATAAACTGGGTAAGAAGATGCCTATTACGCGAACAACACCAGGAAGATACTACACGCCCCGACACACTCATCATGCTACCTTACATCAGGAACACATTGGAACTAACCACAAGACTCCTACGACCACTGGGCATCAGAGTAGCAAATCCACATCGACCCTACGGCAACTGCTCACCCGAACCAAAGACCCACTATCCATTATGGACAGGACCAATGTCATATACAAGATTCCCTGCAGAGGCTGTGACAAACACTACATCAGACAAACAGGAAGGAAATTAATAACAAGGTTAACGAACACTAATTGGCTACAAAAAGACACGACCAATACTCACTCATCTCTTTCCACATGGACAAGGAGAACCACCAATTCGATTGGGACAACACCAAGATCCTGGGACAAGCAAAGCAGAGACAGGCACAGGAGTTCCTAGAAGCCTGGTACTCCATGAAGAAAGCCATCAACAAACACATAGAACTCGACTCCATATACATACCATTGCGAAGGAAAACCGGAAGTGAAGTAATCCAGCTCAACAGACTCCAGAGTTTAAAAACCAGGCGGGAAAACACAACGGCACTTCATTGGAGGCATCACTGATGATTTTACCCAGCAGGGTAATGAAATGTCTGCGGAACAACAATGAACCAGCTCGGCGAGCCAACCAACCACAACATCTCTCTCCTCTCTCCTGAAACTCTGGCCATTGCTTCCTCTTTACCATGTTTATCAGTCATTTATGGCTAGGCTAATTAATCTTGGTAAGTTATTCCAATGAGTTCTATATCTTCTACCTGTTCCGGATATGGACTGAGACCCATGTGTTCAAGGAGCATCTCAAATAAAACAGGTCTTTTTGATTTCCAAGGTATTTTTTATTTCTACTTTCTCCTAGTTATAACTTCCAACTGTTCTAGACTTAAAGATGCCAAGGGCTTGCCAGTTAATTCTTCTCAATCATTGATCTAGTGTTAGATTAAAGGAATTTGGCGCAGCATGTTTATTTGTAGTAAAAGACACTGAATTTTCTCTTGGCTTCCAGTTGGTTTCTTTTAGTATCAAGTTCCGCCATATTTCTTAGATTTGGATTTGGGACAAGTTTTCTATTGTTTGTGATGGATTTAATTCCAGACAAGCCTATAATTTCTCTTATAGAGAAAAGCAAATTGAATTGTTTTATTAGACTTCACTAACTCAGAGCATAGTTTTTCAAATTTTTCTTTTTGTTTTTTTCTGAAATAGACTATGTTTTGGTCCCTCCTCCATGTCTTCTTTGTGAAGATTTAAATTGTAAACATTAAACTCTGATTTAAAGATGAAAACAAGAAGGTGGTTTATTTATGAAATTAAACTTGGAGATGATCTCATGCACGTGTGAAATCACACCCACACTCACAGAACAGAAGGAAATGAAACAGGTTACAATTCAGAATAACTTCTATATTAAAGATAGGGACATTAAATCTTTTGAACTTTGTCTGAGTCGAGAAAGTCAGTGTCCAGTGAAGCTTCTTTTCTGTAGGAGCTCATATTCAAGTGGATGCAGTTGGCTGAAGTTTCAGAATTCCTTCTGAAGTTGAATATCTGCTCCATCACATTTTGTGTTGCAGCATAGTTTTCATTGTATATGCGCTGCACAAATGTGCATGAAGTGAACACTGGAGTCTTGAGCCACTAGTTCAAAGGATTCACTTTGGAATTTCTGTAGCCACCTTTGATCTAGGACAGTGGCTCAAATGTAGTGCTGCTGCAGGATGAAGGCATCATGACTGTTGTCAGGTTTCTGAGCATTGATCTGCATGGGTTTCTATGTAAGATTGCAACTCAGTTAGCATTGAGGGAGTTCTGATACAGGGCAAACCTACGTGCAGAGTCCGCAAAACAATATAATGGCACCCTATAATGGCATCCTGTGCCATGGAAACAGAGTAATTATTCCTATTAAGGTTGCGTGTTCACTCTGCTAGTTCTCTCTGACAAGAAAGAATAAAATTTGGTTAGCTTTCACTCAATACAGCGGGTCATTGAACCATTTACAAAATAATGGACAACAGCCTGCTACATATTGCAGGTAACTCTGCCAGATTTGCCAGATTTGCACTTCTTGAATGGAGAGGAAGGTTACAATACCAAGCAGGTTAGGAGAGAAGTAACTGTATGCTCACACCATCTGTAGCTTGTACTGAGAGGAAATGCATTATGAGAATGAAGACTGGATACGAGGATATTGCAATCTCCTATGGTTTTGTGTTGCCACAGGCCACGGGTTTGGCCTCAGATGTGTACAGGTATACCATGAGCACCATATTTTAGGAAAGATGTGAAGTTATTAAAAGAGTATGCAAAAAGAATTGACAAGTAGTTCCAGCAGTTAGATGAAGGTTTGGAGAAGGTGGGGCTGTTTTCCTGGAAGACAAGAAGATTAGGAGGAGGTTTGATTTTCTGTTCAGAATTATGAGGGGCCAGCATTAGAATAAGTTTGGAGAAACTGTTCCTGTTGGCAGAAGGATAGAAAACAAGACGTACCGATTTATGATGATTGGCAAAGGAAGCCATGACAACTTGAGAAAAAAAGCTTTTATAAACAGTGGTGAGGATCTGGAATGCATGGCCTGAGAGAGTGCACTGGAAGCAAGTTCAATCAAAGCTTCAAAAAATGGACAATTATTTCGAGAGACAATAATTGCAGGACCATGGGGAAAAGACAGATGATGGGACTGAATGGGTTATTTTTCCAGTGAGCTGGGATTGGATGTTATGGGCGCAATGGCTTCCCTCTGTGCTGTAAGCATTGCATACTTGTATGTCTTTTAATACATTAACTGCTTGTATATTCTCAGGTGGGAGGCATGATATTAATAGACAAATCCCATGACATTATCACATTCGGCCTTTACTCCAGCAAATTTTCACAAAGATTCCAAAACTTACATTTTAAGGAGGTTATGGTGAACTAATTAAATCATCCTGAAATTTACTTTTAGTACGATTAGATGTTTTTGGTGCTGAGCATGTGGGAAATGTTATGCTACAATGTCATGTGCCATGCAATATGGGCAGATGGGTAACTTGCTTCTTAAGTCTTACGGTTGTCACGATGTAACTGACAAAAGTACAGGGTGATCTGAATTGATCAATCAACTGCTTGATAACTCCAGGAGCTTCAAAGTGAGACTAAAAACTCTGCAATCTTGGAGAAACATAGGAGCAAATGAAAAAGTTAGCGTAGAGCTCTGAAAAAATAAATTAATTATTTAGATGTTTAAGTCCCACCCAGTCACAAATTTGCTAAATTGAATTTTTTTGCATATTGTTTCAAACCGAGAAAATATATAGGGAACTAACAATTTCCAAACATTCAAATATGTATTGAAACCGGAATCTTTGTCTTGTGGTTTATGCATGACAACCAGAAGTGGTGACATTCAACTAAGAAAGAAAGCTCCTACCGACGCCCAATGACGTACTAACCAATCTCAAAACAAACTCTTAAGCACCTGGAACAAATAACAGAAATAATACAAACTGTCTTATACAAATTCTTGAATTTTATGAAAATGTTGCTATGATTTTCTCCACAAACAAAGCCATTTAATATTGTCTGAATTAAAATGTGAACTTAAAGGTATTTCTTTGAAACAATAAGATAGATTTTCAGAATTGTGAAACATTATTCTGCCTATTAAATACAGTCAAAATGAAAATCAGCAAGTTTCTATATGAAAAGCAGTGCATAGGCAGCAAGTTGAAAATCTACCACAATGTGTCACTTCATCAAACCTTTTAAGTAAAGTGTTTTAAATGTCAATATTGAATGCAATGCAATTGATAATACACTTCCAAATGTAATAAAATTACTCATGCAATGAAATAACTGAATTACCACCTATTTACAATAGGTATAAATTAAACACCAAAGCGGGCTCTTTATTTCATTTTCTCCGTGAGGGCTCCTCAGCATTAGATTCCAATCACTTTTATTTGACAACTTATCCACAGTTGTTTTACGTTTGGAATACAAACAGTATTGTTTCATTTCCACATTCTAGATTCCACATTCTTCCCTGCACAAGTTTTAACTCACGTAGTTAATCTGTTTCTCCTCACTGCATAAGAGAACTCTCCGAACTCTTGTAAAAATTACAACAATTTAAAGACAGCCTTATAATTTAGCATGCATTTCAGCAATTTTGGAGAATGCTTTTTTTGGAAATCTGTCTGCTCCAGGCTTTCTACTCAAAAAATACTTAAGTTTCATTCATTATACAAGAGTACTGAAAATAGCTCAAGTACTGTCTAAATATTTACGTTTTTGGACATTAAAGGATTGAACTGGCATTATCCCAGAATTAGGTCTTCACCCATGAAACTTATCTTTTCAAAGCCTCTGACTGATGTGAAATAAAAAGTTCCAAGAATCAGCCTAATTTCAACTGATTTCAAATTGAACATATTTGTATAGGCCTTTTCTTGAATTAATATTTCTGGCTATGATCAAATAATTTTAAAAACAAAATAAAACAAAGAACTGCAGATTCTCAAGTTCTGAAACAAAACCAGAAATTGCTGGAGAAACTCAGGTCTGTCAGTATCTGTGGAGTGAAAGCAGAGTTAACATTTCGAGTGCAAGGACCCTTCTTCAGAACTGAGAGTAGTTTGGAAAAGGTGGTATATTTGCTGATGACAGGAGGTGGTGGCAGTTGCGTTTGGGGAAGAAGTGAAAATGGAACCCAGAGAGGGTGTAGGACAGGCAGACAAAGGGAAGGATGATGGTATTCCAGCTAGAAAGGAAAGTTGATGATGGGAACCAAATGTAGGTCAAAATAGGTTGGCTGTGCTGAAAGCAGCCTATGTCGTAACAGAGTCTGGAGTATGAGGGTGAATGAAAGACATATAAGGAGGTAACAAAAACAGAAAGGAAGTTCATTACCAATATTGTCTCCAATTGCCACCTCCCAGTGGCTGAAGAGCTCCAACTGGTGCTACAACATGGATTATGATATTCAAGCGCACAGTGGACATGATCTTCACAGCAAGACAAGTCCAAGAAAAATGCAGAGAGCAGCAATAACCTCCATACATAGTTTTTGTCAAACCCACTAAGGCTTTCAACCATGCCAGTCAAGAGGGATTATAGAGCATCATCCTCAAATTTGGCGACCTCCAAAGATTGATCACCATCTTCTGTCTACTGCATGATGACATACTAAGCATGATCTTCACCAACAAATCCACCATAGAACCAATGCTTGTGACAACTGGTGTCAAGTAATGCCATATCATGGCACCAATGCTCTTCTCCATCTTTCTTACTGCAGCACTCTGTCCCATATCCGTGAAGTTCCGCACTGGATTGGAGCTTCTCCATAGGACGAGTGGGAAATTGTTCAACCTGCATTATCTCCTGTCCAGAATCATAACTAGCCCAACTTCTGTAATAGATCTACAGTTTGCAGATGATGCTTACATGTGCCCGTACTCAAAGGCCAAGCTCCAAAACATTGTCAGTGCATCCATGGAAGTGTATGGCAAAATGGTCCTTAGGATACATATCTGGAGCAGCCTTCTCTCTCAGCATGACACTATCCTCTAACTATCTAGATTCTTGATGAGCCACTGGCAGCATGGATCATTTCTTGTACATTGTGAGTCTCCTCTCAACGAGGGCAGACATTGATGATGAACTTGTGTTCCATAGCCATCTTTGCCTAACTGAGGAACAGAGTGTTTGAAGACAAAAACCTCAAGCCTGGCACAATGCTGATGGTCATCAACAGTGTTGCTTGCCCTCCTGTATGTGTCAGTCAAGGACAATGTACAGCAGATACCTCAAATCCCTTTAGGTGCCTTTACTGAATCCTGAAAATCTAATGGCATGATAGGCGCTCTACTATCAGTGTTCTCTCTCAGGCCAACACCACCAGCATTGAGACACTGTTTACATTCAGTCAGTAACTCACTCAGCCTTCATCTCACTCTGCTGAGGTCCCACCCACACTGACTATGCACCTTTCTAACCATGTGGTGAATGACTGGAGATCACTTCATTTCTCAAGGAACCATGCACCAATAAGTTGGGGATTGGACTCAAACGCTCCTATGTAATCTCAGGGACATTGACATTAACCATAAGGTTTAGGCGCGGAATCAGAGCCTGGGATGTCCAATTGCTGGTCCTGACTCACGTACATGTTATGGGAGCAACGGTGGAATCTGTCATGTATCTGCATGCTGCAGAGGGAAAGATGTATCCCATGTCTGGTGTTCTCAAAACCATGCTTTAAAATTTAAAGGTGCGAGGTTGGCAATGCCATATCTCACACCAATATCACATAAATGTGAGAAGTTTTTTTCGCACAGTGAGTGGTCTGGGTTTGGAATGCACTATCTGTGTGTATGGTGGAGGCAGGTTCAACTGAGGCATTCAACAGGATACTGGTTGAGTATTTAAATAGAAACAACATATAGGATTATGGGGAGAAAGCAGGAATTTGGAACTTTGTCAAATGCTCAGAAAGCCAACATAAACACAACAGTCTCCTTCTACACCATAACAATTCTGTAATTCCATGCAGATAAATAGAGGGAACCGCTCAAAATCTTTGTAGCCCAAAGATGTGAAAGTTCTGTTAAGGATGATGCTCATGCACTCTGAGAGTATAGTGATGACTCATTGCATTCTGCAGGAGTACGGAAATAGTGAGGGTGTAAGGTATTTAAGGAGCAGTCTCAACATGTGGGACAACTCTGGAGTACTCAACAGGGAGCAGACTTTCGAACGTGACTTGTGTTTCTGACTCAAGGACCATTTTAGCGCAAATATCCAGGACAGCATGGTTGCGAAACTACACAATGTAACATTGCTGCAGCGCCCAGTTCGCGCATGCACTTTAACTTTCATAGAACTGAGGAGATCAGAACCACAATTGAAAGTAAATCTAAACATTTTATTGTTTGATAAATCAAATGGAACAATCAATTTAGTCTTTGAGCAAGGAGAGAGTTGACAGCCGAACGCGCAAATGAAAACATGACCTTAAACACAAAATGTCTCTGGCTAGCTCAGTTACCCTGAAAATGCTTAGCCTTAGTGGTTGGGTGGACCATTGCCCTATCTGTCTTTTTGACAGTTATTGTGGCCCACTTCAAGATCCTCGTACTTATCTGCCTCCTCTGAGATTTCTTCTTGCTCCTGCATCTCCTCTTCTGTCAACACACCTTCCAATGGTGACAGGGATTATACAGGGTGCAGCATACCACTCAGATGCAGATGCACCCTGTCTGGGGTAGACTGCATGGCACCACCTGACCATTCCAGGAATCATTTTTAGGAGGCCTATAGTTTGATCTATAGTGATCATTGTCAAACACATGCAATGGTGTGTCTCTCCTCACCAACAGTCTAAGGATTGCTTAGAAATTAAGTTGGTCAAGTGTGGAAAGAGTATCCCTTGTTGTATGTACTGAGAAAGAGACTTAGCACCTGAGAGTGGTCCAAGATGTAAGAGTCACAGCAACACCTTGGATATCTCATGCAGACCTGCATTATCTGGTTGTTGTGGTCACAATTAATTTGGATGCAGGACAAAGACTGCTGTTTTATGATAGGACGCTCTGATTGCTATGCGTGTGTAATCGATTGTACCCTGATTCTGCAGTAAATGGCGATGGCAGCAAGTCCTACATCCTAGCTGCCTGACTCCCTGCATCAAGGTACAAAGAAAGTCAAACTAGTGGAGATGGCATCAGTGACCTCCCAGATGCACTTACAAGTTGAGAACTGTAAAATGTCACAAAAGCCCCTGAAGCTAAAAGCTGGTATAAATGTGAAGGGTACATGTTACCTATAGGGCTAGCTGAGTAGGATTGCCATTCAGTCCATATGGCCACAGGCCCTTGTCCAGCAGCTGACATAGGCCTGGGACATCCTGATGTGTTGTTGACACTGGGCTTCACTCAATTG
This sequence comes from Rhincodon typus, assembly GCF_021869965.1. Taxonomy (NCBI): domain Eukaryota; kingdom Metazoa; phylum Chordata; class Chondrichthyes; order Orectolobiformes; family Rhincodontidae; genus Rhincodon; species Rhincodon typus. Next base: position 28,617,653 of record NC_063353.1, on the reverse strand, counting down.
CAGATGACAGCATCTAAACTTGTAGAACCTGAGAGATCTCCTTCAGCATGGTGGCTCTCGTCTTGCTCTTTCTCCCTCAGCAGGCTTTACTGCAGCAGGTGGAGGCTGCTGCTGCTGTTGTTGTCTTAGCTGTTTCCAAGAACTGCTGGAGGAGAACATGAAGAATGACAGGGTTGACTTGTGCTGTGGTCCTTTTGCTTTCAGGAGGTCTGCAATAACAGTAAATGAAATTCCACAGTTCTATTAATCTTCATCCCTGACATCCTTCCCCAGTTCTAGATTAGTTTATAGAGGTTAGTCTCATACCTGGCCATGTCACCAACCAGCATATGCTCTACATGATTCTGCATTGCTCTGTGGCTTGAGAAGGCAGCTGCTAGCCACCAAAAGCATAGATGCTTGGATGCGTCCGCAACTGCTCAATATCCTTTCCCATGCACAGTAGTGATCTTGACCTCATTTCACGTGTCCCAAAAATGCTGTTCATGTGGTCTTGGCCTGAATCAGCTGCCAGGAATTTGCCCCCACAAACTCTTCCAATTCACCACTCCAGGCCTCTCCTAACAACCTTTATGTTATGTGTGAGAATATGACAGCAGCAATTTCATGGCTTGCAGTCCTAGTGCTGATGATGTGGAGGTGCCAGAGTTGGACTGGGGTGGACAAAGTCCGAATTCACACAACACCAGGTTATAGTCCAACAGGTTTATTTGAAAACACAAGCTTTCGGAGCCTCACTCCTGAAGTTGTCTACTCTTCCCATTTTGGATGCTACCATGTTGATATTGAAAGCACGTCGGTCAGTTGATTATCGAATCAATGTGGTGAGCTTCAGGATTTGCATTTGCTGCAGTGAACTGCTGGCTCCTGCTGTGATCCACAATATCACCCTCCATTCTTCACCTCCCACACATTTCTACAATCCCTTTACCCCAGTAATACTTGACCTTCACCTAAACACCACCCCCCCAACTTTCAATTGTGCCCTTCATACAGCAATTAATGTCCCTGTTTCATTCCCAGAATCCTTCACTATCGAGATGCCAATACCCTTGCTGGGTCTGGACCCTCCGCAGATCACAACGAGAGTGATTTCAACTTTTCTTGATTCACTCCACTTTCAAGACTATCCACTCACATTCCCTGTTGTACCAAATTGCATCCTACTATATTCAGTTGCCCCCATGACTGTACATCTATCCAGTATAACCAGGCCAGTCTCCAAAATTGAACTACGCAAGGCCTCAAGGATGCCTTGGTCCTGGTTTATGTACGACCCACCACTTTGACTGACCATAGCCCAATCCCCGAACAGACTTTGCATATCTCTGACATGATGTATCCCCTGAAAGGAGATGCCCTGACTGACGAACCACAAGCCCTGGACTTATTTTGCTCAACTTCCAGGACTGACCATAGCCTAATTCCCAGACTGAAATGACACTGAGCCCCAGAGTTGAATTGAACCAACTGCCTGACTGTGACCAATGCCTCCAAACTAGAAATAGTCCAGCTTTTGGACTGACTGCAGCAGTGCCCCTGACTCTGGAGTTCATCTTCACACCACAATCCATGCCTCCCCTTTCCTGTTCACACAGGAAATGTATTTATGCACATGCACTGTATTTGCCATAGATGCTGCAGGGGCATACACCACTCTGATGTTTACATAGCACCATGCTTTTCAGCAACATATACCACCTCCCCTTTCCTGTTGACACTTCACTGTTCCCTACAGCCACAAGCTGCTCTCTTGCCTTGAGCGCAAAGTAGTTGCCTGAGACACGACCTGCTGTCTGATCCTTTACTATAAGCAGTCTTTCTGAAGCAGAAGCTGATGAAGTTCTCCACTTGAACCCCACGATGGGCAAGGGTCACCTCTGATCTTGGTCCCCATGGTCATGCCTGCTGCATGTGTAGAGTTTACAGCAAACTAAGGTAACAAGCATTGACAACATTTCGCTAGAGACAGCCAAAGAAAAGAACTCACCCAGACTAGAGAACAAAGACCAAGTCAACAGATACACACTTGCTATGTGCGGCCAAGCTCCTGAAGTGTCAATAATCACAATTGGACAGAAGTTAATATTGGAAAGGTGAAGTTAATTCCAGTAAGTTTTTAGTTCAGATATGTAAATACCTGCAAATATGTGAGAAATTGACTTGACTGAAAGTTCAAAGGAGGACTTAACTGCTAATGTTTATCTCAGGAATAAGAATCCGGTTTTGTGCTCTCATCCAATGAAGCCATCCACCCGTTATTTTTCTTGCTACCTCATGGGGCAAAAAAAAATCAAGTCCTAAGACCTTTGTCCTCACTTTTCAATTCATGTTTTTTCTCCTTTCTAGCTCTGAAATCAGATTCACTCACGTGTCCCTGAACAAAAATGAACAGTTTTCCAACACCATCTTGCACTCATTTTTTCCTACAATCTCATCAGCTATTTTTTTGACTACTGTACACAGGCCTGACCCTCCTCCCTTTTCCCTCAGCTATTGGCCACTCAGCAATTGAACACAATGCAAAGTGCACTGTCTGTGTAGATTGCCTTTGAAATGACAACTTAAAAATAAACAACAGAATATATATTCATTAATGGTTTCAATTGTTTAAATCAGAAATTAAAAAAAGACTTTCACTACATCCCAACACACTGTTAATATACAGAACGTTTGCTTTGGTAAAATCAAATCCCAGAACACTACATAGATGTCTGTTTTGAATTTGAAATAAAAATACTTTTGCCAGAAATGTATTCATCGCACAAACAATGTTACATTGGACTCACTCAAATATATTTTGAAAGACTGAAAATCAAGTACAAATGTATGACTCATTTTAGTTTTCAAGTGCATCCTATATTTCCAAATAGTTCAGAACAGACTGAGACACCATCTGTCATTTTCTCCATAACAACATTTTTTTGGAAATCTTAATCATCCTAGATGTCTGGATATAAACATTAATTGTAAATGGTGCAAACATTAATTTCACTTACAGCAGTACATATATCAGGTCATGCTGTTACTTCCTGTAAAGCAATAGAGTCTTTCTTTTAAATACTCTCTGCAGTTTTTTGTACTGAAAATAAAAGAAGAAATTATGGAGGCAAATTTGATCTTTATGTTAGTATGTCAAAGGAATGTTGTGAACTTTTGACATTTTCAAGCTGTGCAAATTGAACTTTCTGCTTTTGGACAGACATGGCCATTAAAGCAGTGGAATTGAAATACTTGAATATGTGTTTTTCCCTTGGGAGAAAATATTACAAATTGTAGCATTTTAGCCATTGAACCATGGTAGAAAATCAAAGATGAATCTATTTTTGTATCATAAACTATCAACAATCCTGATCCATATCATGACTTGAAATTTCTAGTTCTACCACCTAGTCATTGGGCATTACTGGGCACGGTGCTGGAAAGCTGGTTGAATGTGCTCTGTGCAGAATGCTTTCCTTCTCCACCCTTCGTTCCTGTCACATAAGATTCAGCCATCTATTTGCATGCAGCACAGATCAATTCAAGTGATATTTAAATCAGGGAATCACAGAATAGAATTTTAAGTAGCAAGAGAGAAGAGGGGGAGAGTTGGAGTTCAGGTTTGAAGCTCCTAAAAGTGGGATGGGATTCTACCTATTTTAACCCTGGTGACTTTTTAGGTGAGTGCAAAAAACCCTTGGAGCTGTAAGGTAAGAAATAAAGATATTTAAATCTCCAATCATCTCAGGGCTATGTGGAACTCACCAGGCTCAATCAGATGAGAGCACAATGGGAATTGTTTATTCACTGAAAATTGAGGAAGCCTTCAAGAGTGAAATAGAACGTGAGAAATTGCTGCTCACAGTACTTCTACTGAGAATGTATTCCCACTGCTTAATAGCTGATTTCTAACTTCTTGGAAGTCAGTTAACTCACCTGACCACAGACACATGATCTGCACTTAACTGCTGCCAGCCTTCACTTTTGTAGCTTTATACCTGATAACTGATGTTCAGCGAGAGGAGCTGCAAGGTCAACACTAATGGCACCAGAATGAAACCAGAAGCAGCATCAGCTGCATTCTCCTCAGCTACCTGCAGCCGTAAAAGACAGAGGTGAACCATTAAAGTGGCTGCTCACCTCAGCACAGGAGGTCCAGCCCCATCTCTGCCTCTCACAAGAGTTCTATATTCTTTCCTTCTGCATGGAAAGAAAGCTTGAAGTTGTGATTGTGGGAAATGTGTGGAGATAGGAAAGGATTGCATTTGTGGAGGGTGGCTGTGAGACATAGATGTCAGGCAGCACAAAAGTGAAGCTAAGTGTCTGTGTGGACAATCAGATGGGAATTTAAGCTGGTATCTAGAGAGAGAGGAATGAGTGGAGTTGCAAGGTTAATTAATCTGAAGGCCACTGTGCAGGAAAATGCTGTGAATGTCAAAGGTATTCAGCTTGACACCTATTGGGTCATTCACCATTGCTGCCCTCCTGAGGTCCTTGAACTTCTCGGTTTGAGGAATCACACTCCAACCACTCATTTCTAAACCCCCGTTGAAAAGAACTGACAGTATTTTCATTAATATTAAGTGGATTTTGTGTTAGTAACATCACTGAACATTTTTGGCAGTCTGAACTTCACTGTTTCAACTGCAAACCACTAGTATTGTATCAGCAGCCTGTACAATAAGCCATGACACAATTCCATAGTTGATTGGGTCATACTAATACAAATGACAATCATCAAAGTTCCTGGAATGACAATACAGATTTAACAACTGGAACATCAACTAAATCTTTTTCTCTTCTCTTAAAATGATTGTTTGTAAGATGACTATTTTAAGTTAAATTATGTTATTGGTTTGCCTTTTGTCAGCGTAGTTACTTTACTTACAATAGTATCATTAAAAATTGTTGCAAACTCAGATGTGCAGGTTTATACCATTTGCAGCATAATCTTCATGAGAGGTGGGGATTAAAGAATTGTATATTAATAGTTTGAGTTAATAACTAGCCAGTTGTCATTTGAAACCAATTATACATGCAATCAACAACAATTAAAACAAACTGTATTTATATAGGATTTTTACACAAAGGAGCCCTTTGATATGCTGTTTCATGTGGAGTACATTTGACTGGCATCAAATAGCTGGTTTATTTAAGCCAGTGGTTCTTGACGTTCTTTTTGGCTGAAGCACCCCTATTTAAATGGATTACTAATAATGCACTCTCCTGTCTGAATAGTAGTCTTTTACAATATCATTTCCATATCATAATATGCAGAAAATGAGTATTTTGGTATTTTGAAAAGGAAAATTATTTACTTACACATATCACACAGATGGGTGTGAACATCTATTATTCTGAGATATTTGGCAATTGCATTTGTAAACCCTTCCATATAAAAGTCATAGTTTCTTGTTTCTCAGAGGAAAGTGCAAGAATTTCAAAAATATGATTCCTCAGTGGGCTTGTAATAATTTCACATACTTAAAAACAGATTTTGATTTACTCAGTTTCAATAAAGCAGTGGCATGCCAGAGAAATGGGATGCCAGCTGAAGGATGATTTGAGACTAAAAACAAAGTTGCTAGAAAAGCTCAGCAGGTCTGGCAGCATCTGTGAAGGAAAAAAACAGAGTTAACGTTTCGGGTCTGGTGACCCTTCCTCAAATGATTTGAGACTAATTTGATAGTTGATGCATCTCAAGATATGATACTGCACCAATTCAAGAAACTTAAATTCCATTAACATTTACAGAGTCATTCCATATGTATTTTGACCAAAAAGCAGTGCAGTTAAGCAGTGGTAAGTGTTCCTATCTAACTTTTTAATAGTCAGTCTTAGGATTTGAGTGATCACTAATTATCCTTGAGTATACGGTGATGAACCATCTACTTGAACTGCTGCACTTCTATATGGTTTTGGTGCATCACAGTGATGCAAGAGAGAGAGTCCCTGAATAAAGGCAAAATACTGTGGATGCTAGAAATCTGAAACAAATACAGAGAATGCTGGAGAAATTCAGTAGGTCTGGCAGCTTCTGTGGACAGAGAAACAGAGCTAGTATTTGAGTCCGGTATGACTTCTTCAGAACAGAGTTCTATGCCTCCGCCCCATTGACAGTGAGGAAATAATAACATTCCAGGTCAGGATTGTGTGTGTTTCAGAGGGGATCTTGCAGGTAGAAGTCACTGGTTAGGAAGATACTGTCAAAGGAGGCTTAGCAGTTGCTGTAGCACATCTTATAGATCATACAGGCAGCTTGCCAGTGGTAGAGGGAGTGAACGTTTAAACTGGTGGATGAGGGCGCCAATCAAGCATGCTGTTCTGTTCTCAATTATGTCAATCTTCCTAAGCAAGAACAGCTGTTGGAACTGCACTTATACAAGCAAATGGAAGGATTCCATCACACACTAGACATTTGCCATGTAGATTGTGGGCAAACTTGGAAGAGTCAGGAGCTGGGTTACTCAGTGCAAAATTCCCTATATCTGACTTTCTGTTGTAATTACAAGGCTGGTCGAGGTCGGTTTCTGACCATTGCTAACTTCCAGGACATTGATGGTGGTTTTAGTGATGACAATGCTATTGGATGTTGAGAGAGAATGGTCAGATTATCTCTTTTTGGAGATGGTCATTGCCTGGCACTTATCTGGTGAAAATGTCACTTGCAGCCATCCAGTTCTTACTGCATATGTTTACAGACTACTTCAGCATCTGAGAAGTCACAAAGTCTGCTGAACATGGTACCAATCTCATGTCTTCTGACCTTGATAGAGGAAAGGCCATTGATGAAATTGCTGAAGATAATTATGCTTAGGATTCTGCCATGAGGAACTCTTGCAGAAATGGCTTGGGGCTGAAATTGGCTTCCAACAACCACGGCCATCTTTCTTTTGTCTTATGACTCCAAATTATGAATAATTTCCTCCCAAATTGCCATCAATTTCAATTTTACTAGGGCTCCTGATGCCAACTTGGTCAAATGCTTCAATGATGTAAAGGACAACCACTGTTATTTCATGCAATGCAGAGTGATACCAACAGCGCAGGTTCAATTCCTGTATTGGCTGAGCTTACCATGAAGATCCCTCCTTCTAAACCTCTCTTCTTGCCTGAGGCATTGTGACCCTCACGTTAAACCATCATCAATCATCTCTCTCTAATAAAAGAGTAAGACTATGGCAAGTTTACCTTTGAACTTACCTTTTCTATTCTTTTGTCTATATTTAGGCCAAGGCTTTAACGAGGCTAGAGACAAGTGCCCTGGCAGAACCACAGCTAAGCAGCTTATGCTGAGTAAATGTCAATTGTTAGAACTGTTGACAGCATATTGCAACACTTTGCTGATTTTGAGAGTAGTCTAACGCAGCAGTAATTGGTCAGGTTCAATTTGTCCTGTATTTTGTGGACAGGACATATATTAGCAATTTTGCACTTTGTCAGGTAGACAGCAGTTTTGTAGCTGTATTGAAATAGTTTGACTAAGGACACGGCTTGTTCCGTGCACAAATCTTCAAAAGAACCAGATTGGCTTTTTTTTTTTTAACAATCAGCAATGGATTTCAAAGTCATAACAATTTTATTGCATTCAAATACCGCCATCTGCCGTGACAAGATTTCAACCTGGGTCCCCAGAACATTATCTGAATTTCTGGATTAAAAGTCTAGTTAACACTGCAAGGCAATCACCTGCCTCAAATAATTTTGCTGCTGCTGGTGATGGTCAGAGCATCTCAAGGAAGCCCTTTCACATTATATCACAGAGTCTGAAAAGTTTCTACAGACATTTTGGTATCCATGGACTTCCATTTGAAAATTACTGAACTGAGTTTGTCATTTTAACAATGTTTTAGATTGTATGGAGTTAGCTTTTGTTGGCTTTTCTACCTTTCTTCTTCAGCAACTCTTGCAAGAGTCCATTAGAAGTGCTCAGGAAAAGGATAGCACTTGGACCAACCTAGTTCAATGAGGAGTATAGAAGAATATGTCGGGAGCAGCACCAGCCTATGATAAATAGGATACCATCCTTGTAAAGCTACAGCACTAGACCATATGCATGCTAATACAAAACAGTGGTTAGGTGAAGTACAAATCTTCAATCAGGAAATCTTAGTTTGCTCTTTTGGCTTCTGCCCATTTCTAATAATATGCAAGATACAGGAAGTCACTACATTGTGGGTCCTGCTCTGCACACCATTACAGGACAAATGTAAGATTGGACAATAGTTCATGTGATCAGATGAGTGATACTTCCTACAGAAGAGCCCATCAATGGTTGTGTGGTGAGGTCCAGGCAAGGGACATAACCTGAACATTGATTATCTTTATAAACAAAATCAATTTAAGTTTAGTCCGCTTAGCCAAAGAGCTCAGAGGAGAACTGCAGAGAACACAGATCCTTTTGCTAGCTGGATGAGGATTATTAGGATTCACCCATAGTGACAATGGGTACTTATCAACCTCACAGGAAGTAGGTATCATCTCACTGACCACACAAAATTTCTTAAGATCAAGACTGAAGGAAATCATCAGTCCCAATCCAATGTAGCTCCTTTAATTACTACTACAAGGGTCCCGATTTACAAGCATCCAACTTACAAACACAATGCCATATGGGGGATGTAATTTTAAAGATCTGATATATACAAATGTTTTCTGTACCTATAAATGGCTATATTTCCTGCATTATGCTCTGACTTGCGTACAAATCGACTTGTGAATGAACTCAAGAATGGACCTGTTCACAACCCAGGGACTGCCTGTATGTATTATAGTTGGTGTATGTTATCTTGGGGCAGTGTTCTTGTTAGAAATCAGTCATGTGACACTTGTGAGCGTTCAGCCAGTGCTCATGGACTTGTTTAGACTTGTTTGAGCTCTTACAGAGCTTTGCGCAGCTTTGGAATAAACCTCCCCATTGGGTTGCACATGCGAAGAGTTTGTATATTGTTAGTTCTGCCTGGGGCCTGGTAACTGCCTAGTACAGAATAATTATGACATACAGATTTCCAAGTCTAGTATGCCTGCAGTTTTACAAGTATAAAAGCTTGATTTTATCATGAATAACATTGTGATAAGCTATTTAAGATAGAAATATTAATATTTTATTTCCACTAACTCCGATTGGATTGAGTAAAAAGTAATAATTATTGTATTTTCAATACACTATTACTAAAACATAATTTTCTTTTCTAACTTCCAGTTGTTTTCTGCTGGAAAAATTGCAGGAACTCAAATTGCTCATTTGAAATCCAAGTACATTCTATTGCTTGAAGCTTTAAAAAGGTACAGCGTTTAGTGATATTTGTTAATTATTGGTTGTTGTATTGGTAATCAGTTTTTGTTGAAAATATGTGTGTCCTTGGGGTAATTATTTTATGGTATCCTAAATTCATCAGCATCAAATGTTTTAATTAGAAATGTTATTTGGATTTGATTTTTTCTCAGGCAACTCCACTAATTTTTTTCTGAGGGTATCAAAGTGAGATAGGTACTTCCTTCTGCTGCTGACTCATTATGAATCTTGGGAATTGAGCTATTTAATTGAGTAGATTGGGTGCCCTGCCTCATTGTAAACATGGAAGTCAGAGCCATAATGTGCCATTCCAGAAGAGGGTTCCTGAGATCCAAACCACTACACCCCAAACCACTAAGGAAAGAAATATATCCCTTTCGTCTCATAAAATAGGAAATAATCTGGGTTTTCACCAGAGTATCCCTCTGTTGGTTACATGAAACAGAAAATCAGTCAATTTCCAGCCATCCAAGATCAATTTATGATGGTAATCATGTTTTCCTGAATTCAGAATTGATCACCTATTGCATATATCAATTTGATCTGGGTTGAGTATTTTGAGTGGTATTGTTGCCTCTCAACACATCTCAGTGGAGATAAGAAGCACTGAATCCCCCTGGCTTGTCCCAGTTTTCTCTGGCAGTAACATTAGCAACATAAATCATTCTCTAATGCCCAATCTGACAGGTTTATGTGACACATTAACAATTCATTTACTATATCATGAAGGCTGACAACTAAGAAAGCGTACTGGCACACACCCACATCGCTGAATTGTCACAGATGCAGGGCATCATAGAGTGCACACACTTGGACACATATGCTTCTACTGGGCAACAGCAAATCAAACAAGCCTGGTCATAGTTTTCTGGAAGTAATTATGACAAATTCATAATGCACAATTCTCAATAAATCCTCTGTTTCACCCAGAACATGGTAGGCTGGCTGCTGGGAGAGAAAGGCTATGCCCTCATCAATGTCAGGAACACAACTACAGATGCAGCGTGCTGATTTAATGAGATACGTGCATTAACTTAAGCCCTGATTGAGCAAACCGGTGGCTTCTTGAAACAACAGTTACAGACTGGACAGATCAGGAATGGTCTTTCACTGTAGCCCACAGCAAATTCAATATTCATAATCATTTGTGGTACACACACAATTCCTCCAGAAGAGAATTTTTGAGCTTATGCATGCTTACCACTGTAAAACTTTAAAAATAATTTCTTTAACAATTAGTCTTGCGAGGAAATTTCTGCGCAGATTCTCCTGATTGGCCTCTAGAACTTTGATACATGATTAATAGAAACCACATTTACACGTCCAAATTAGGTTTCTCTTGATCGCTGCTGAAGTTACACCCATCAAACAAGGTAATCCCCAATGATAATCCAGGTGTATTTCCAGGTGTACACATTCTAAATTTTTATGTCAAGATTCAAGACTTTTATGTGTTGATGTGACATGGTGAGATCCAACCAAGTCTCCTGAATCAATCAGCATGGCTCTAGGCAAACAGTACAGTCCACAAGTTAGGTTCGTTTCTGGAAATTAGTTAAGAAAACATCAGAATTTACAGTTTGTCATCTGATAAACAGAGACCAAGGAGACTTCAAACACAGACATTAAGTTTACTCATTATGCAAGACTTCTTGCACACTTATTGTTGTGTGCCATTTATTTTGACTAACCTTTCCCCCGTAGTGCCAATTACTGGATTTTTAAATTAGCAGCTGGTGTATTATCATTTGTATTTCAATTAATACCATTTCCATTCAGAAATCTGAAATATTCTGTGCAACTTCCCAGATAGTTAACTAAACCCTGTAGTTTGTCTTTGTTTATGCTTTTCTAAATTATTTCTGTAATATAATTTAAGTAATTGGCTTATAACTGTAGTGATGTAATAGCCTTATAACTGGAAGAACTTATTTATATTTTCAGGACGCAGGAGTCTGAGGTCAAGTTATTACAGGATGCTAAGTTCTATACTGCTGAATTGGAGCGCCAAAGGCAAGAGTTGGAAAAAGGTGATCAATTTCCTGAGAGTTACGATACAGAGGTCAACAAACTAAGACAGCAGCTGCTTCATTGTCAGAATGAATTGAACCAGACTGAAGAGCGTATTTCTCAACAGAAACACAGAACTATATAGTAAGAAGCCATATTATCTGCATCATTTTATTTTGTGGCATTATGATTTTGCTGCATCACATGTAGTACAGTCTTCCACATAAAATATTGATAAATAATGTATATACAATAAAACGTTTACAATTATGTTAAGATCTGTAAACATAGAGATAGACTGGGATTAATCACATTTTTGGATTAGAGGGAATTACACTATTATGACCTATCAATCAGATTGTTGCAGAAAACTAAAAATTGGCATTATCTGTTTATTGTGAAGAACTTTTACATTATCGAAACAGTAAGACTTGTGACATTTTGGAAACAGCTTGTACTTTCTGGGCCAGAGAGCATGAACAAGAAAATATAAGTAATGTCTGTGGAAGTACACAATCAATGTATTGCACATGTCAATCTGGTTACTATCAGGCAGTAAATGACAAAATAACTTCACAAACACTGTTCTTTGTTGAAATAAAAATGCAAGAAAGTTTGTTGATTTACAGGGCAGAGGCATAAAGAGCGAAATTTATCCAAGATTCTACATGACAGTATTCACTCCTTTTGAATATCAAAGAACATAAAGCAATTTCTTATCCACGTGAGGTGCTACTTTTATTGTTGTAAACACCTGAACTCCTAAATGTTTCTATCCTGATACATCACCCAGTCTTCCTCCATTCTTAGCATGATTATGTTCAAGGAATTCTTTAGACCAGGTTTATTAGCGTAAGTAATATTTTTCTTTTATTTATTACCATATCTCACTTGTGACTCAATTCAAGATTTACCTCCTCATGTATTTAACTAATTCGTATTCACTGATGCAAAGAGTCATAGAGGACTTCAGCACAGAAAAAGGCCCTTCGGTCTCTTGAGTATGCACCGATCAAAAATAACAGCTAACTATTCTAATTCCATTTTCCAGCACTTGGCCCCCATAGCCTTGTGTTAAACACTTATTAAATGTTATGAAGGTTTCTGCCTCTGTCATCCTTACAGGCAGTGAGTTCTATGTTTACACCATCCTCTGGATGCATAAAAAATGTCCTCTTATCCCCTCAAAATCTCCTCCCACTTATCTCTGGTCATTGATCCCTCCACTAAGAGGAAAGGTTTCTTCCTGTCTACCCCATCTTTGCATCTCAATTTTATAAATCTCAATCATGCCTCTTCTCAGTCTCCTGTGCTCCAAGGAAAACAACCCCAATCTATCCAACCTATCTTCAGATCTAAAATTCTTTAGCCCAGGCAACATCCTACATCACTTCTGTACCCTCTGTAGTGCAGATCTATCCCTCCTATAATGCTGATTCCAAAACTGCACCCAATACTCTAGCTGTGGCCTCATCATCGTTTTATGCAGTTCCAGCATAGCCTCCCAGTTCTTAAACTCTATGCCTTAGCTAATAAAGGTGTCACAAATCTCTTCTTAACCATTTTACCTACCTGTCTTGCTACCTTAAGGGATCAGTGGACATACACACCAAAATCCATCTGATTCTGGATGATTCCCAGGGTCCGATCGTTCTATATTCCCTTGCCTTCTTTGTATTTCCCAAGTGCATCACCTCACACTTATCTAGATTGAATTCAGTTTTCCACTGATCAGCCCATTTGACCAGTCCATCTATATCCTCCTGTAATCTAAGACTATCCTCCTCACTATTTACTAGACCATTAATTGTCATGTTATCTTCAAACTTACTGATCAACCCTCCTACATTCAAGTCTAAATCATTTAAATAAATCACAAACAACAAAGGCCCCAACACTGATCCTTATGGGACTGCACTGGGCATAGTCGCAGAGACACGCCTCGACCATCACCTTCTGCTTCCTGCCATTCAGCCAGTTCTGGAGTCAGTCAGCCCTTGGATCCCAGGGTCTGTTACCCTCACTATCAGTCTCATATGCAGGACTTTATTAGAAGCATTGCTGAAATCTACTCAAGTTGGTCAGACATGACCTCCCCTTAAAAAAAACACATTGACTGTTCTTGATTAATCCTTGCCTCTCCAAGTACAGATTAATTCTGTCCCTCAGAATTGTTTCCAATAGTTTCCCCACTACTGAGGTTAGACTGACTGGCCTGTAGTTTCTCGATTCATCCATTCCTCCCTTCTTAAATAACTGTATAACATTGGCTATCCTCCAATCTTCTGGCACCTGTCCTGTGGCCAGAAAGGAATTGAAAATTATTGCCAGTGTCCCTTCTTACTAACTCCCTTACCTCACTCCACAGCCTGAGATATATTCCATCTGGCCATGGATATCTATCTACTTTGAAGCTTGTTAAACCACTTAAAATCTCCTCTCTGTCCATGCTAATTTCTTTAATTATATCACAATCCTTCAATCTGATTTCTATACCCACATCATCCTTCTCACTAGTGAGTGCCAACACAAACTATTAATTTAGAACCTTACCTACGTCCTGCTGCTCCACGCACAAGTTACCACTGTGGATCTTAATGGTCTCTACTCGTTCCTTAGTCATCCTTTGCTATTAATGTACTTGTTCATTGTGTCCACCAATATCTGTTTACTCTCTAATAACTAATTATTCTGTCTTCTCAGGGGTCCTAACCTCCATTTAATTCTCTTTATTGATAAATTGCATATACTCCCAAATTTCTTTCTTTATTCCTCTTGCAGTGATAGAATATCAGCTCATTGCCCGTGCAGAAAATTCTGCCAATTTTATTGTGGTTTTTTTCCCAGTAACATTAAACTAGGCAACAAATCAGCAAGTAAGACTCTTTCAAGAACTAACGTGCATAAGAGTAAACAAAGGGGAATTTCTTCTAACTGCACAGAACACATTTGTTAAAAAGTATAATAAATGGTCAAGGGAAGGTCAAAGAATTGGATTGCTTTCAAACTACATATTCGGTCAATACTCAACTTTTTAAATGTTCCATGCTTGTTGGCAGCAAATGTTATGACTTGGATTGTAAAATGATTTAGTTCCTAGTGAATAGATACAAATGTCTGAAATAATAAACGATTATAGATGATGGTGTCCAAATGGCAAAGACAGTGTGTAACTGAATCATAAGTTGAACATTTAACATATACGGAAAGGAAGAGCACAATGGGCATCATGACAAATCTGCACATTCAATAAGAGCAGTGAAAGCTAGCCTGGTGTTTGTGCCTGAGTTGATTTTGAAAGTGTACAATGCTATCTTTGCGGTGTATCAACACTCACCAACAAAGAGAAAGGAATATTTGGTAGGTGTGATGCCATTTAAAAGTAGCATGTGCCTTTTAAAAGGGCAGGGTGCCCTTTGTAAATTTTTCTTTGGGTAAGATGGCACCTAGAAAATGTTCCAGAGGGTCACTTCAATTTTCAGAAATCATTCTGGAATCTTTGAGGAAGAGGCGAACAAGAGGAGGAAATACTTTTTTCGGACTGTTTCTAGGACCTTTGGGCAATACAGCAAGAAATTTAATGATTTGGCTAAAACTGTTAAGGTAAGACTTCAACCCATATCTCCCTCACTCTCTGCTCATTCTTGTAACCTCAATACTGACAAGGTTTTCCTCACCTACATCACCTCACTTTCCTAAAATCAAAACAATACATTTTAACTGAACTTCCTTCTGCTGCCTCTTGTACATGTTGCACTTTCTGCTGTCTTCAAAAATATCTCCCTCATCTTCCCTGCATTCCCTTCACCATCCACACTACTCTCCTATGATGAACATACCTTCACAGCCTTCCAGCTGCTGACACAAATAAATTACATTTTTTATGATGGGCAAGCTTGTATCCCATACCATAGAACTGATGAGGAAAGGAGAGGCATCATCTCATAAGATTCTGTGCCAATGTAACAGACTACAATGAAGATAGTAGCCAGAAAGCCTGTCACAAGTGTTGCAACTGATAATGCCAGAGAATGCATTCTGCAGATCACTTATTCTCTTTCCTTTCTTCTCCTCTGTTCACTGAACTGTCACCCTCACACACAATGCATTTCAAAGCCTTCAACTGCACCCATTTATCGCTACTATCTTTATCATTAACTGTTAATCCTTTACTCTCTTATCTTTCTAGGTCCAGTCAACGTCAAGGACCCAGTCAAAGGAGAGATTGAAGAGGTTCACCTAAAACCTCCATAATTATGAAGTGCTTTGAGAAGTTAGTCATGGCTCATATCAACTCTAGCCTCCCAACTTGCCTTGATCCACTGCAATTCACCTGCCATTGTAACAGGTTCACGGCAGATGCCAATTCCCTGGCCCTACACTTATCCCTGGAACAACTGGATAACAAGGATACCTACACCAAGCTCCTACTTATTGACTACAGTTTCACCTTCAACACCATAATTCCAACCAGACTAATCTGCTCCGCCCTCTGTAATTGGATCCTCAACTTCCTGATCCACAGAATGCAATCAGTAAGAATAGGCAACAACACTTCCTCCATGACTATCCTCAACGCTGGCTGCGTAATCATCCGCTTACTATACTCCCTGCATACTCATAACTGAGTGACCAAATTTCATCCTTACTCCATCTACAAAATGGCTGATGACACCACCATTGTAGACCAGATCTCAAACAATGACGAAACAGAATACAGGAAAGAGATAGAGTGCTTAGTGGTGTGGTGTAAAAATAACAATCTCTCCCTCGACATCAGCAAAATGAAAGAGCTGGTAATTGACTTCAGGAAGCAAGGTGGAAGGCACACCCCAACTACATCAATGGAGCTGAGGTGGGGATGGTCGACAGTGTCAAGTTCCTAGGAATGACATTCACCAACAATCTCTCCTGATCCACCCACATTGATGCAATGGTTGAGAAAGCTCAACAATATCTCTACTTCCTCAGGAGGCTAAGAAATTCATCATGTCTATAAAGATTTTTACCAATTTTTATAGATGCACCGTAGAAAATATTGTATAGAGATGCATCATGGTTTGATATGGCACCTGTTCTGCTAGGACTGTAAGAAACTACAGAGTTGTGAATACAGCCCACCCTATCATGCAAGCCAACCTTCTGTCCATTGACACCATCTATACTTCTCGCTGCCTGAACATTTAGTTTTCTTACCTGTTTCGGTTAATTTCCTCTTACTAGGTTTAGTACAAGTTAAATGTGGCTACATTTTAGACCATGTTCATCTGTGCTTGTAATTGGATATGGAAGATAATTTGTGTGCACATACTAAAGGCATACAGGGTCGTACATTTACAAAAGCCATTTGATTTTCTAATTTCCGCCTTGCCCAGGAAATCCTGTAGTCACAGGCTCCAACCCAGAAAATTTGAGATAGCAAGAACTGCAAATGCTGGAATCAGAGGTAACAAAGTGTGCAGCTGGTAGAACGCAGCTGGTAGAACACAGCAGGCCAGGCAGCATCAGAAGAACAGGAAAACTGATGTTTCAGGTCAGGACCCTTCTTCAGAAATTAAGGGTCCCGAACTGAAACGCCAACTTTCCTGTTCCTCTGATGCTGCCTGGCCTGCTGTGGTTCTCCAGCTCCACACTTCATTAACCCAAAAAATCTCTCCACTTTGCCAAAGCGTTAATAACTGCTTTGTTATTCAGTGTTGAATAGATTAGATATAGAAGATTGAGTGCTTAAAGAGTGGCATAAACCTGTTGGGTTGTGCTGAAAACATTATGTTATACTAATAGTTAGTCAGACTGTCCTTTGTATCCATTTTCATAGGAGTATAAGGGACTTAAAAATGAGTATGGCTATTGATGTATAAATGGGAACCAAGCAACATTCATTGATCTCACATATTGCAACCATCTTGCTCTTCTTAAAGGCCTGCTGCTCCTCTTAAAAGAGGAGGTGCTGCTAGTTGTCTGAAAAGACACTGGCTGTATGTCAGAGTTGCACATGTGAAGTCCCATGGAAGTCAGAGGACTCCTAAGTTCATGGATGCTGCATTGGATGCCATAATCATGGATGTTGACAGAAGGATAGAGGCTATTGTGCCATGGAGGGGAGCGAGGAAAGACTCAAGAACTACCTTCCAAAGGAAAACAGTCTGGCCAGGAGGACTTGTCGGGTTGGCACAAGAGGCTTAATTACCTCATTCTGGTGGTCAATGTCAATGAATGCATCATCTAAGGATATCATACCCATACCCAAACTCTTACATTACTTAATGCACCTCGCACCATCACTCATCCATTAGCAGCACTCACTTTGGAACAGAACTCACTTTTAACATCCAGAAATTCCATCTCACCCTCACACATATTCGACTGAGGAAAGCACATCAACTAAAGATAATGAAACTGTAGGCCCCATATCTTTTCCAGCCTTTGTATGACAGGCTACCAAATCATTTGTGCTTCCTCTGAGCATGTACCATCAATCCTTGTCAAATCCAAGAACTCGCCACAATACCTCAAGTCTCTGCAATGTACATCTAGAAATTTTGCAATAGCAGCTTAAATCACCTTCCCTGTAAGTTTGGTGCCTGACCCTTAAGGGTGGCAGGGTGACACAGTAGTTAGCACTACTGCCTCACAACACCAGGGACCTGGTTTTGATTATGATCTAGACAATTGGGAAGCTGCTAGTGCATATTTGGTATGCCTGTGCAAATCCATGCAAATGCTCTTCCCAACATTAGGCACTGCACTTCATGTGGTTGCACACCCAAATCTGACCTCACTAGCATCAGTGGTAGCTCAGCAATGCAACAGAGCCTAATTTCACTTCCAAAGATTGCAGTCTGAAAAGATCATTCAGTCAATTCACTCGATTACTTTTATGGATCAACTGCAATTGACTCTTTAATGGAGCTTAATATAAGAGGTTAGATAGGAATTCTATACTTAAGGCAATATTTAACTCTACAGTGTACCTGGTGAACCTCATGCCATCATTCTTCAAATGGAGTATCAAGTGTGGCTCTGTTGGTAGCACACTGACATCAGAGTCACATGGTTTTTCATTCACGTGTCAGTCCAGGGCATGAGCACAAAAGTTATAATTAAATAATTATAAGTGAAGTAGTGAGGGAGTATTGCACTGTTGAAGGTGCTGTCTTTCAGATGAGACATTAAAGCAATGTTCCACTTGGCTGTTTGAGTGGTTGTAAAAGATCCCATGACACTATTTTGAAGAAAAGCAGGATAGTTATCTCCAGTGTCCTCACCAATATTTATCCCTCAAACAAAAAAAGTACAAATCATAAGAAATGGACTATCTAGTCACTATTACATTGGTGTCTGCAGGACTTTGTTGTGCACAAATTGGCTGGTGTTTCCTATATCTTAAACAGTGACTCCACTTCAAAAATACTTAATTGACTTAGAGATCAGTTGTCTACAGCATGTTGCATAAGTCAAGATTTTATTTATTTTCTTATTCTAAAATCAACTCAATAAATATTTGCTACTCAATAAATAAAGTACTGTGAGTGTGACAAAATTAAGGAACAAGTTATAATGTGGACTCTTAGCTATTCAGAGGCTGAGGAGGAAATGGCTTGAATGGTTGGAGAGCCAGAACTTCTAATTTAATGACAAAGCTTAAGAGATTCTATCTAAAGCAAGAAGATTATTTTGGTGAGTGTAATAAGTACACAATCTGTGCCTCTGAAAGGTTGCATAGTCGCTGACTGAGCTGTGGAGCAACATACGGAATGTGGCATTCCCAGGCCCCTGAACTGGAACAAAAACAGAAAAGTTGCTGGAAACTCACCAGGTCTGGCAGCATCTGTGAAGAAAAAATCAGAGTTAATGTTTCAGGTCCGGTGCCCTTCCTCTGAACTAGAGCAATCATTAATTGAGTTTGAAGAGTAGAAAAGAAATGAATTCATAATTGATGAAGGGCATCAAGAAAATTTATGAGATACAACTTTGTTTAATTGATAATCTGTTTAGAAGGCTAGCAAACAGACTGTCATTCTTACTCTGCTTTACTCATTGGTATTAAAGAAAGAAATTCAAAGAAAGAAGTGCAATTCACAACCACCACATATCTCAAACCTTCCAGCCAATGATATGTGCTTGAAATATAGTCATTATAGTAATTTAGGAAATTAGCCATGGCAAGTCTACCACACTGCATCTGGCTAAATTTTAGAATCATGGTGCATCGATTTATGAATTTTAATTTTTAGAATAAAAGTTTATTTTCTTTTTGTACATTAACTCTAGTTAGTAAGAATTTGGTAATAATGTCTACAAGTGAGAATTATTGCCTTAATATGTATTGACTATATATATAAATACAGCATTTTGTATAATTGGATGTAGTTTTAAAGTTGCGTAACTTGTAAAAAAGCGAAGTTGTTTTAAAGAGCGTTTTTGTTTTGTTTATGACTTCCATTTACGCTGGAAATATTCTACATTGTGATGTTCATTTTCGGTGCCAAACATATTGTGACAGAACAACAAAGTATCACTCTCAAGGAATGCAAAGTTCTTCCCTCTATTCTTGAAAAAAGCATGTTTACATTTTCAGTGTCTGTCTTTAAATGGAAAAGACATTAAAAATGTATATGTTGTATTCTGTTCTTTAGAAGATAATTCAGATTTGAATGGTTTATAAAATTGTGGAAAATAATGATGGAAGTCATTTTAGTTTACTCTGATTCCATTCCATTCAGAAGAATTTAGTTAGAGTTTGTTTACAATATAACAAAGAACATATTTTACCCCCTCTAATTTGAAAGAACAAATTACTTTTAATGTGGTTGCCAAAGAATTTATCCATTGATGGGAAGTCTTCAAAATCAAAGGAATAGTATCTTCCATACCCACTGTTTCTCATCCTTATGAGATTATTTGAGCTTTCATGGTATTGTCAGTTTACAAAAGATTGAAAGACTATTCCACCTATTTGCAGTTTTTTTCATGTCTTCAATTTACATGATGCCATTATAGCTCTATATGAAACAGTTTATCATTTTCAGCAGTAGATGTGCAGTGTTCCTTCCATATTTAATTCAAGTGTTTAGTTAATAGCTTTTACCACAGGTAAAGTCTTAGCCAGCAATGTTTCACAAAGGTTTAGCTAGCTTCTTAAAAGTTGCAAGTTATAAAAGCCTCCATCTCACCTTTTATTCATAATTGACAGTGATATGCAGTACAGTTAGAAATAAGAACAGAAGTTGCCTTTATGTAACTCCTTTCATGGTCTCAGGACACCTTAAAGCACTTATAGCTAAGTACTTTTAATGAGGAGACAAAGGAGATAAAGAACAAAGAACCATACAGCCCAGCAACAGGCCCTTCAGCCTACCAACACTGTGCTGACACATGATGCCTTTCTAAATTAAAAATCTTTTGCCTCTACACAGTCTATATCCCTCTATTCCCTACCTCTATCTGTCAGGATGCCTCTTAAATGTTTTTAGTGTGTCTACCTCCACCACCCTCTTAAGCAGTGCATTCCAGGCACTTACCACCCTCTGTGCGAAACACTTGCCTCACACATTGCCTTTAAATTTACCTCCTTTTACCTTAAACCTATGTCCCCTGGTAAAAAAAACTCCAACAATCCATTCTATCCATGCCTGTCATAATTTTGTAAACTTCTATCAGGTCGCCCCTCATCCTTCAACATTCAATTGAAAACAAACCAAGTTCGTCCAATCTCTCCTCAGAGCTAGTACCCTCCAAACCAAGCAACATCTTGGCAAAGATAACAAGGTGTAGAGCTGGATGAACACAGCAGGCCAAGCAGCATCAGAGGAGCAGGAAAGCTGACGTTTCGGGTCTAGACCCTTCTTCAGAAATCATCTTGGCAAACCATTTCTATACCCTCTTCAAGGTTTCCAAATCCTTCTTGTAGTATGGCAACCAGAATTGTACACAATATTCCAAATGTACCCTAACTAAAGTTCTATAAAGCTGCAACATGACTTGCCAATCTTTATACTCTGTGTCCCAACCAATGAAGGCAAGCATGCCATATGCCTTCTTGACCACCTTATCTACTTGTTGCCACTTTCAGGGAACTGTGGACATATATGCCTAGATCCCACTGTATGCCATTATAGCTCTATGATGCTACTAAGGGTACTTACCTCCTGCATTATACCTTCCAAAATGCAGCACCTCATATTTGTCGGAGTTAAACTCCATTTGCCATTTCTCCACCCAAGTCTTTAACCTATATATATCCTGGTGTATCCTCTGGCAATCCTCTTTACTATCCACAGCTCTCCAAATCTTTACGTCTGGGGGAGCTGCAGATGATGAAGAGGATTGCCAGAGGATTGTCGGATTGAATTTATTCTCTCTCCCCTTTTTCCCTCTTAATTATGTAATATTTTGGAATCTATTTGTGTCTTCTGCAGTAAACACTGGTGCAAAGTACTTATTCAATTCCTCTGTGCCTGGCCCATTTTCTGAGGGGCCTATGTTGACTTTGGTCTCTCTCTTCCTTTTCATATATTTAAATGAGCTCTTTTTGTTCATCTTGATATTACTTGCAAGTTTACACTCAAAGTTTATTTTCTTCCTCTTTACTTTTTTTGGGCATCTTCTGTTGGTTTTTAAAAAAAATCCCAATTCTCTGGCTTACCACTAATACTTGCCACATTGTAAGTTTTTTCTTTCAACTTGCTGTTGTCCCTAACTTCTCTGGTTAACCATGACCAACTTCCTAAAATTCTCCTTTCTAACTGGAATATATCTTTGTTATGATTCATGAATTATTTTCTTGAATGTGTGCCACTGTTCCTCAACTGTCTTTGCTGCTAAGTCCCTTCCAAATCCACCCTACCTGACTCTGCCGTCATTCATTTGTAATTACACTTATTTAAGTTTAGCACAGTAATTTTCAACCCAAGTTTCTCACTCTCAATTTGAATTCTAACTTCTACTGTTTTATGGTCACTGTTTTCTACGTGACATTTTACTCTGAGATCGTTTATCAAACCTGCCTCATTATTACATTGCCAAATCCAAAGTAACCTGATCTGGTTGGATCCATAGTATATTGTTCTAAGAAACTGTTCCAAATACACTTTATAATTTCTTCCCCTTGGCTATCTCTGCCAATTTGACTTATTGTCATGATTCATGGAGCTATAGCATTATAAATTAAAATTCCAATCCCCTTTTAACCTCCTCTTGCACACACATGTGGACAAATAGAAAGGAAAAATAGGTACACAAACAGAAATTGCTGAAAAAACTCAGCAAGTGTGGCAGCATCTGTGGAGACAAAGCTGAGTTAACATTTTGGGTTCACTGACCCTTCTTCAGAAATGTTCACTCTGTTTTGTCTCCACAGATGCTGCCAGACCTGCTGAATTTTTCCAGCAATTTCTGTTTTTGTTTCTGATTTTCAGCATCTGCAGTTCTTTGGTTTTTGTTTATGGAAAAATACATTATGAGCAGAGAATAACTGGGAGACAGTTCAGCGGTTTTATTCATGAATTGCTGAGATGATCCTTATGATTTTTCTGCTGGTTAGAATTTTGTTTTACAGTCATTTCTCATCAGATGCTTCCACTTGTTTGTAAGAACCTCAAGCTGGCTGGTTCGCCTGTAAAAGGCTGCATTTTGTCTTATCAGTTAAAAGTCACAGCTTACAATAATTGCTGAAGGAAAGATTGACCAGTTTTCCTCAGGTTCAATATGGGTTTTGACTGCAGAGAGCAGACAGCCAGCTCTTGAGCTGGTGGCAATCAAAACATTTCTCCCTACCTTGTTCACAGCCCCAAGTTTTCAGTTGCTTGAGAACCAATCACACAGTTGTTTATAAGCAAAAGGCTTCTGTCATTGGTCTATGGACTAGTCATCAGTTAACAATCAACTCTGCACAGAACCTTTCAGTTCCAACTCATCTGTAACCAGCTCAATTACTGCTTGTTCAAACAGCTACTTAAGCAATGTTTTTTGCAAATGTCAGATCTCTTGTTTTCCAAAACATTCAGCAATCTTTGGAAACACTGGTTTCAATACAGCTCTTCTTCATTTTAGCCCACAATTTTAAAAGGCGCAAAAAATAGAGGCCTTATATTTCAGCAATCTACATGAAGATTAAAGTCATTCATAATCAATGTACTGCCATTTTTACATGCCACATTATCTCTTGGTTTATCCTTTGTCCTACAACACAACTTGTCTACAATATAACTACTGTTAGGCTGTCAATAACTCTTCCCACCAGTGTCTTCTTCCCCGTGTTTTTCATACCACCATCAGTACAGATTCTGTATCTTCTGATGTAGGATCATTTCTGGCTTCCACATTTATTTTATCCATACTAACATTGCTACTCCACCACCCTTTCCTTCTTGCCTGTCGTTTTGAAAAGTGACATAGGCTTGAATATTTAGTTTCTAGCTTTGATGTTTATGTCACCGTGTCTCTGTGATGGCTATAAGATCATACCCATTAACCTCTTTTTATGCCATTACTTGATTTATTTTTTTCTAAATACTACATGCATTCAAGTAAAGAGCCATCAATTTAACCCTTTTTCCTCCCTTTGACCTTATTTGTCACTGTTTTTCTATGTTTGTACACTCTGTCCCTTCCTGTCTCACTGTGGGTATCATTATCCAAAATGCTGTCCTGAAATGCTACCCTATCTTTTTGCTTTGTAAACCTACCCAACGTCCCCCTTTCTAATTATTTGAAAGCTGTCTCATCAGACCTAGTTAATCAATTCGCAAGGACACTAGTCGCAGCTTGCTTCAAGTGAAGCCAGTCCCTCCAGAACAGCTCCCTTCTACCCCAATACTAATGCTAGTGCCTCATGAACTGAAACCCATTCCACCTGCATAAAACTTTGAGCTACATATTTAACTCATTGATTTTATTTACTCTTTGCCAGTTTACCATGTAATTCAGAGATTATTACCTTAGAAGTTCTGCTTTATAATTTAGCTCCTAACTCTTCAAATTCTTTCAGAACTTCCTTTTTTTTAATCAAAGTTATTAATACCAACGTGGATGACAACAGTTACATCCTTTTCTTCCCAGATGAAGCTCCACTCCAACCCTGAGGGAATGTCCTTAACCTTGGCACTGGGCAGGCAATGCAGCCTTCAAGACGCATGCTCACGGCTACAAAGAACTATATCTATCCACCCAATTGTACTGTCCCCTATTTTATTAGATTCTAGTTTTCTCCCTCAACCCAAATTGCTCCTTGTTACATGATTCCATGGTCAGTTTGCTCTTCTTTCCTGCAGTCGCCACTCTCATCCTCAGAGCTTGCAAGAACCTCGTAACTGGTGGGAGAATTGCCGGGGATAAGGCTCCTCCTAAAGCTTCGAGGTCCCCATAACATCCTTGCTTGCGGTCCTCTTGTCCCTGATCACTGACCAAATTTGAATGACCTAGTCAGTGGGGTGTGACTGGGCAGATAACTTTCCTGTTCCTTGATAAGGTGCAATGTCTGCAGCTTGGACATCAACTCCTCAACTTGGATATGAAGTTCCTTGAGCTGCAAAAATGTACCATAGCTGCATTCACTCTGGATTACCTTGGTGTCCAGCAGCATACACATGCTGAAGTAGCAACATACCATCTGCCCTGCTATCACTCAATTCAATTTATAAATTAGTTGCTCTATATTCTCTGCTCTTTACATTTTATTGTGTTTTTATCAATAAAGTATCAATCTTATTGTTAACCAGCATTTTCTAAGACAAAAGAAAAACACGAGAGATCTAAACACAAACTGAAGACATTACTTTTACTTTAAAGACTGGAAATATTCACCTGTCTGACTCAGCAATCAGCTGCTTTAAAGTTTTTGAGAAGACTTGTAGGTCGGATTGAGGATGCATTTGCTGATTTGTTCGCCGAGCTGGTAGGTTGGTTTGCAGATATTTCGTCACCATATTAGGTAACATCAGTGTGCCTCCGCATTGTTGATCTGTCCCACTTGTTATTTATGTGATCTGGTTTAATGTGGCGGTTGGCCTCATTTCCAGTTCTGCTTTGTAGTAGTTGGTATATGGGGTCTATTTCCACATGTTTGTTGATGTTCCAGGTTGAGTAGCAGGCCTCTAGAAATTCCCACGCATGTCTTTGGTTGGCTTTCCTAGGATGGTGACACTGTCCCAGTTGAATTGGTGGCCTTCTTTGTCCGAGCGTATGGAAATGAGTGATAGTTGGTCGGGTCTTTTGGTAGCTAGTTGGTGCTCATGTACCCTGATAGTTAGTTTTCTCCAGGTCTGTCTGATGTAGTGTTTGTGACAGTCCTTACATGGGATTTTATATATATAAAGTTGGTCCTGTTAGTTGTGGGAAATCAGCTGCTTTCTTGTGTTCTTCACGATGTCACTCCATTGCAGGTTTCATTGCAGGTCGGCTTCTCAAACTGCACCTTTTATCCTGTCCCACTCACCTCTCACCTCTGGACAGTTTACTTCTTGTAGTAATCCTCAGTTAAAGCACGTCTGTCCTTTTTGCACTAAATTCCCACTTTGAGCCAAATTCGCAGTTTCATTCAATCAGCTTTTGTCTTACTCAGACGATGTGTCCATTCATATTAACCACGCTCTTTACTGATTGGGCGATGCAAAACAATCCCTTTCTTATGTGAATCTGCTCAGAATTACTTATTAACTTCTTAACTCGTTCCTTAATAGCAGTATGGGCGTACCTACACCAAATCAACAGTAGCAGTTCAAAAAGGCAGTTAAAACCACCTTCTCAAGGGCAACTAGGGATGGACAATAAATGCTGGCCCAGGCAGCACCACCAACATCCAGTGAATTCATTTTAAAAAGGCAAATCAAAATTGAAATAATGTTTCAAAATCAGAACAAGAGATGAGCACAGTGGCTCAGTAGTTAGCACTGCTACCTCACAGTGCCAGGGACCTGAGTTTGATTCCAACATGTGGCGACTGTCTGTGCAGAGTTTGCACGTTCACCCTGTGTCTGCATGGGTTTATTGCAGGTGCTTCGGTTTCCTCCCACAGTCCAAAAATGTGCAGGTTAGGTGGATTGGCCATGCTAAATTGCCCCTAGTGTCCAGGGAATTACAAGGATAGGATGGGAGTGGGATGCTCTTTGGAGGGTCAGTGTGGATTCTGTGGGCCAAATGGCCTGTTTCCACACTGTAGGGATTCTACGATATTGCAGCAAGGTGATGTTGAGGAAAAGAATTGGCCAAGAACCTCCTAAAAGGCAGTGCAAGCTCATAGGCTAAATAGCATAGTGCAGGCCAAGCAGCATCATAAGAACAGAAAGGCTGACGTTTCGGGCCTAGACCCTTCATCAGAAAAGGGGGAGGGGAAGGGGGTTCTGAAATAAATAGGGAGAGAGTGGGAGGCGGATAGAAGAGGGATAGAGGAGAGGATAGGTGGAGAGGAAACAAACAGGTCGAAGAGGTGGGGATGGAGCCAGTAAAGGTGAGTGTAGGTAGGGAGTTAGGAAGGGGATAGGTCAGTCCAGGGAGGACGGACAGGTCAAGGGGGCGGGATGAGGTTGGTCGGTAGGAGATGGAGGTGTGGCTTGAGGTGGGAGGAGGGGATAGGTGGGAGGAAGAACAGGTTAGGGAGGCAGGGACGAGCTGGACTGGTTTTGGGATGTGGTAGGGGGAGGGGAGATTTTGAAACTTGTGAAAACAAACAACTGCACCTCCCAGTCGCGAACCATTTCAACTCCCCCTCCCATTCCTCAGACGACATGTCCATCCTGGGCCTCCTGCAGTGCCACAACGATGCCACCCAACGGTTGCAGGAACAGCAACTCATATTCCGCTTGGGAACCCTGCAGCCCAATGGTATCAATGTGGATTTCACAAGTTTCAAAATCTCCCCTCCCCCTACCGCATCCCAAAACCAGTCCAGCTCGTTCCTGCCTCCCTAACCTGTTCTTCCTCCCACCTATCCCCTCCTCCCACCTCAAGCCACACCTCCATCTCCTACCGACCAACCTCATCCTGCCCCCTTGACCTGTCCGTCCTCCCTGGACTGACCTATCCCCTTCCTAACTCCCTACCTACACTCACCTTTACTGGCTGCATCCCCGCTTCTTCGACCTGTTTGTTTCCTCTCCACCTATCCTCTCCTCTATCCCTCTTCTATCCGCCTCCCACTCTCTCCCTATTTATTTCAGAACCCCCTTCCCCTCCCCCTTTTCTGATGAAGGGTCTAGGCCTGAAACGTCAGCCTTTCTGTTCCTATGATGCTGCTTGGCCTGCTGTGTTCATCCAGCCCTGCACCTTGTTGTCTCGGATTCTCCAGCATCTGCAGTTCCTACTATCTCTGGCTAAATAGCATACTTCCCTTTCTCCTTATTTTTCTGTATTCCATAATCTAGACTGTTCAGGACATATAGGAGTGGAGCCACATGTAGATTGGGTCGAGGGGTTCCCTTCCTTGAAGGGTGTTCATAAACCACTTATATTTGTACAAAATTCATTAGAATTTATGTATTTTAAAAATGATAGTATGGTACAATTCAAACTTATAACTCCCGGGTTAATAGTCCAGTACCATAACAATTGCACAGATACTGCCTCAGGAGGCTTGGCATTGACAGTAACTGGCCTCTATTAATAAAATGATACCCAACATCCAATTTTGTTTGAGGTTTTAACTATTGATTTTTGGTGCATACTTACAACATTTTGGCCCTGAAAATGCACCAAAGGGAATTTGGGGCCTTTTGGGACCAACGAAGGAGGTGATGGTCTAGTGGTATTATTGCTGGACGGTTAATCCAGAGACTCAGACAATGTTCTGGGGATCTGGGTTTGAATCCCACCACGGCAGATGGTGGAATTTGAATTCAATAAATATCTGGAATTAAGAATCTAATGATGACTGTGAATCTATTGCTGATTGTCAGGGAAAAACCCATCTGGTTCACTAATGTCCTTTAGGGAAGGGAACTGCCATCCTTACCTGGTCTGGCCTACATGTGCCTCCAGACCCACAGTAACATTGTTGACTCTTAACTGCCCTCTGGGCAATAAATGTGACGCCAGTGATGCCCACAACCCGTGAATGAATAAAGAATAAATTTCTGCCTTAGCTTATAAGCATGGAGAATGTCATGTTTGAAAATTTTGTCCTGTAGTCTGATTATCCAGCCACTTAAGGCTATTTTTGTTCAATCAAAATCAATTTTTACACTAGAAATTGCTTTACTGAATAATTTGAGTTAAACAACATTGGTAAAAGAGCAAAATAAAAATTAGTACCAGTGGCAGATATTTTAAATTACAGGACCTTGAATTAAGTGTAGATTATATTTCTTTCTTGTGATCAATATTTGTTACTTCAACAGATTGAACATGAATTCTGTTTTGTTTTCAGTTTGCAAGAAGAACTGGAAATGTTTAAAAAAGACTTTGAGAGGCTACCGAAAGCTGCAGTGAGTTGTTAAGCCCACCATTCATTATTTTAAAAGAACATGCTTAAAATTTTGTGTTGGGTAAATATGCTGAATAATTTGATTTGATACATATATTAGTTGCGTGTTGTTTTAGCTTTACTTGCTCAGCCCTAACTTACACTAATGATTCAGCTTGGCAGTACTAATTGCATATAACTAGACTTAGAATTATACAAACCCTGTAGTGCAGAAAGAAGCCATTCAGCCCATCTGGTCTACACCAACCCTCTGAAAAGTGTCCACTCTATCTCCATATCCCCACATTTTACAATGGCTATCCCACCTAACCTGCACATCTTTGGCCTGTGGTAGGAAACCCATACAGACAGACAGTCACCCAAAGCTGGAATTGAACCCAGGTCCCTGGCACGGTTAACCACCGAAGCACCATGTCACCCCACAAAAACACAGGGTGACTATCAAAGTAATCTACTTATTGGGGAATTGAACCCCAGTCTCCTACATAACAGACAGGGCCACTAACCACTACACTAATGAGGAACATGGTGGTAACATTGCTAGAATCAGATATGGACACTATATTAAAGCACTAGATCTGAATATTTAGACAACTCCAGTGCACTGTTATGTCACGTTCAAATCTGCTTTACATGCACTCTTTCACTTATAGCCCTTTACTTAAGGAACTGCTGTGCAAATATATTCTTGCATCAACCAATACCCATTGGCTCACTGTCTAGTTTCAGCCAGTATCTTACACAGATTACTGTGATCTTGTTTGTCTGGAATTAGGTATGATCTTTCTTTAATCAATTGTTAAATCATACAATTAATAAACTATTAATAGTTAACAAGGTTAAGATCATTGATTGTAATTCAGCAGTTAAAGATACCGTACAATTATTTAAGGGAGATAAATAATCACATTTCAATGACACAAAAAGTTAATCATATTTCAATACCCTTCAATTTGAATAACTTATCTGAACAATCACAACTATGAATGGGACTTCCCTCCCTAAAGATGGCAGGGCAGAAGGCAGGAAGGGCAAATAGTTGGCACTGAAAAGATACCTCCCTTTCCTGCTAATCAAGTTCTGGGTAGGAAAATTCAAAGGTGTCGGACTACTAATTAAGGCCCTTAAGTGGTTAATTAATGGCCAATTAAGGGTCTCAAACCTGCCACTGACCTGATTACCTGCCTGCTCGGAGTAAGGGAGAAGTGGCTGCTTTTCTGATAGGGAAACCAGTGTGCACTGCTGGCTGGGTTGGGAAGGGTCTCCATTTAGCCTAACCTGGGAACAATTGATGACATTGGAAAGGAGGGCAAGTGTCAGTGACTCAAAGCCACCCCAGGCCCTTGCCTCCAACCACACCAACTCTCGAACCACCCTCTCTCCCCACAACCCACAGCCCAACAAAAAAAGTTACCTTTTTGTTAGTGCAGCTCTTCAAGGTTGCACAGCCTAGATCTCCAGCATTGCTCTCCAGCTCTCAGCGGCTGTTAGCCTCTGACTAACTGGCAACTTCAGGCAGATGCAAGACTTTTGCAGTGAGTTCCAAAGAGGCCAAGAAGCCTGCCTGACAACATGTAAGTCTTTGATTAATGCTTGATATAGCGTGCTTTCTCAATGGTAGGGACAGGGGATATTGACCCTTAGAGAACACCAAATCCAGACCGCAATTCCTTAATAAAGCTGCCATTTCATGTCTATTTTCTTGCCTATTTAAGCTAAACACTAAAATGTGTAAATCCAGAACTCCAATCTGAACAATAATTAAAAATTTAGACAACAAGTGGTATCATGGGTGCAGTTCTGTATTATACATTCATTTATTTTTCTGTTTAACAACATAAAATTATGAAAATATTCAGCAGGTGAGCAAGGCTCAATCAGTGAAATAATGTTGATGTGGTATGCATGGATTTGCAGAAGACAAAAATAACCCAAAGAACTGTAGATGCTGGAAATCAGAAACAAAAACTGAAATTGTTATAAAAACTCAGCAGGTCTAGCAGCATCTGTGGAGAGAAAGTGGAGTTAATGTTTCAGGTTCAGTGACCCTTCTTCAGAACTGGGGTCACTGAACCCGAAATGTTAATTCTAATTTCTCTCCACTGATGCTGCCAGAATTGCTGATTTTGCGGAAGACGTTTGATACACTGCCAAACAATGGAGTGGTAAAGAAAGTTCTCAATCATGGTATAAAAGGGATAGTAGCCATGAAGATTGGCTGAGTGATAGGAAATAGAGAGTAATGGTCAATGGATATTTTTTGGGCTGGAGGAAGGGTTTTTCTGATTTATATTAAATGATCTGGATCTTGATGTACAAAGGAAAATTTCAAAGTTTTCAAACAACACTCAGCTTGGAAGAATTGTAATCTGTGCGGAGGACAGTGTTGAACTCCAAAAGTTCGTTCAAAGCAGAGAAGTGTGAGGTCAGGAGAACATTGAAAAACAATATAAAATAGGGGGTAAAATTCTAAAAGGGGTGCAGAGGCAGAGAAACCTGGGTGTATGTATGCACATTAAAGATGACAGACAGGTAGTGACAGCCGTTAATAAAGCAAACAGTGTTTTCAGGTTGATTAACTATAGAGGTGTAGAATACAAAAGCAGTGAGGTGATGTTGAATTTTTACACATTTGTTAGACCTCAGCAGAAGTATTGTATACAATTCTGGGTGCCACATTATAGGAATATGTGAATGCAGAAGAGGTTTACAAGAATAGTTTCAGGAATGAAAAACTTCAGTTCTGAGGATATAGTGAAGAAGTTAGGACTGTTCTCCTTGGAAAGAAGAAGGCTGAGAGGAAATTTTATAGAGGTTTACAAAATCATGAGTGGGTGGATGCAGTAATTAAGGAGAGGCTGCTCCTATTTGTAAAACAGAAAAAAAGAGGGCATACAATTAAAATGAAGTGCAAACAAAGCAAGGGTGACATAAAGAAAACGTCTTCATGCAACAAAGAAGTAGGATATGGAATCATTGCCTGGAAATGTGGAGGAGGTAAGTCCAACTGAGGCATTCAAGAAGGAATTGGGTGATGACTTGGATTGAAATGGTTTACAGGGATGTAGGGGAAAAGTCAGGAGATTGGTACTAGGTAACAGAACCAATGCAGGCACAATGAGCCAAATGGCCTCCTTCTACACCATAAAGTTCTGTATTTCTGTGAGAGCATCCATGGAGAGAGATTCAGGGTTAACCTTTCAGTCAATGACTTTCATTAGACCTGAAACAACCCAAAACCCTGTTTCTGTGTTCACAGAAGCTGCCTGGCCTGCTGGATAGTTACAGCATTTTACAGATTTCCAGCATCCACGGTATTTTGCTTTTGTTTTCCTATTGGTTAATTTGTCTCTGAGCTATTTTATTGTCCTTATGCATGTGTAGACACTCTAAGTTGCAACTTATGGTGCAAGTGTGTTAAATAATACAGAAACATTCAGCTAACCAGTGGCATTCTCAGTAAGAAAGTAAACAAACAGTCATTCATCTTTCAACAAAGGTTTAAAGCAGAAGTATTTTTTTTCTGATGCTTTAGTTTTAAGTTCAGTTTTACTGAACTGTGCAGGAATATATAATGCCAAATGTTAGATAGAAGTCATTTGCAGAAGTAATATTAAGCAAGAAGTTCTTTCCAAATATTTCTTCATGAATGATTCATTGTTGGCAACTCACTCATTTTTTTCTTGTAAAACAAGAAGAATACAGATAAACGTTACACAGACCATTGCCAGTTCTCATAATAAATAAATTATACTGTGCCACAATAGTTAGTGGGAAAACAGAGATGGGTGAGTAACATATGAAATCCTCATAATTGGTCATCTAAATTTTATATACTGTTGAGAGTCAACAAAATACAGCCTATAAACATTGTCAATAGTATCTCATGCAATAACACTTTAAAAGTTAGTTTTGTGGAGTCTAGTTATTGTACTAATTTGTTAAACAAATTCACAGAAGTCTGGTTTAGTTTATTTTTTTAAAGGATACAAATGTTTTAAAAGAAAAAATAATTTTCAGTTATTCATTGCATATCAAACCAAGTTGTGAAAGGTTTATTATGGCTAGTTGAATAGAGACCTAAAGGGTAAATCTGTGCTGGAAGATTTGTGTTAATCTCAAAAAGAGATAATAATGAGCATAAAAGTCAGTGAAAACTGAAATAACTCCATGAAGGCCGGTATCCTGCCACCAAGTCACCCTTTATTTACACATACAGTAGTCTATGACACTGACTCCGCTCCTCGAGTGAACAGAACCCCTGACACTCCTGTTTACATCTGTCAGCCAGGACTCCCTGACTGGACCAGGTTAACAGCCCTAATCAGGGAACTCATTCTATGAGGTCTACCTGGCTGACATCATTCCAATCACTGTTTCCCCCTCTAAGTCCAGGATCATAGACCCATTATTTTTCCTGTAACTTCACTTGGGGCATTTTCACACCAGGTCTGGTTCCTCCGACTCTGGCTCAGATACTGGCAGCATATACTGGACCATAGCCCACCTCTTGACCATCTCAGAAAAAATTCATTTTCTTCTTCAGGCAGTAATGGTGTCGAGACTGCAACATCTGTCATGTCTATCTTGTCCTCAGAGGTTTCTTTGATGCTAGGCTTTGTCGGGGGGTGGTTGCGGTGGGAAAGCCCACAGTTTCTGACAGCCAGATGTTCTGAGGTACAGGGTATGTTTTGCTCCTGCCCCATTGTGAAAGATTGTAGCTTTCATGTGGTCTACATGCTTGTTCAAGACCGCATTTCCTACCTGAACTTTGTATGTCATGGGACCTGAAATCACATCGACCACGCAGGGCCATTCCCATGGTTTCAACACCAAAGTTCCTCCCCGACATAAACTGCTTCTCTTGCAAAGAGGAGTCTTGTGTCAGGCATTGATGTTCCTGATGCTGTTTCACCCTTCCCCCAAGGTCCAGGAAGACGAGCTTTAATCTGGTGTGGAGTCTTCTCTCCCCATTCGTAAATCTGCTGGAGCTATCCTTGTAATTGTGTGAGGGGTGGTCCTATAATCTAACAGGAACCTGGACAGTATGGAGTGAAAGTGTAGGCTGTTTATTTAAGCCTGCTACCAAAGTTTGGACTGCTCATTCCAACAGATCATTGGATGGTGGATGATATGGAGCTATCCTTAAAATGCCAAATGCCATTCAACTTTAGAAAATGTTCGAATTCCCTGTTAGTAAATGATGGCCCATTGTCTGTGACCAACACCTCTGGGAGTCTGCATATTGCAAAAGATGTTCGCAGCTTTTCAATTGTCATCGACGTGTTTGCTGAATGAACTCTATGAATGTCCAACCACTTTCGATTGGGTCCAATGTGACTAACCTAGAGCTCATGAAGGGGCCGGCATAGTCAACCTGTAACCAAGTCCAGGATTTACCTGGCCATTCCCATGAATGCGGGAGAGCTGCTGGCAGTAATTTTTGTCCTTGCTGGCACTCTGGGCACTGCCCCATCAGCATGGCTACATCGACATCGAATCCTGGCCACTAGACATAATGTCTCGCCAACATCTTCATTTTAGAAACTCCTGGATGACCATGATGGAGTTCAACCAGTATCTGGCAGTGACCTTTGCTTCAGACAATCACTCTTGCTTCCCATAGTAAAATGCCGTACTCTATGGTGATCTGGTCTCATTGGGTCCAGAAAGGTTTCAGTTCTGGTTGTGATGGCTCTTTTGTTTCCCCCATCACATCCAACTGTTTTAGTTTTGCCAGGATGGGATCTTTTTATGTCCACAATCTGATATTGTCAGCAGTAACCAGAAGTCTGTCCTTAAAGTTTAAAACCAGAACAGAGTTTTCTAGTGGCAGCACCACCAGTGGTGTATTACCAGTAGGAGACAGCACGAGGCGTCTACATTTACCACGTGGCATTCCAACTTGTAATTGTATGCACTCAGAATAAGAGCCCACCACTGAATTCAACCTGAAGCGATGGGCAGCATGGCTGTCCTCCTTAAGAAGGTCCAGCCGGGGTTTGTGATCCATTGGTATTACAAATTTACATCTATAAAGGTATTGGTGGAACTTCCTCACTCCAAAGATGACCACCAAACCTTCCATCTTTATCTGGATGTTTTATTGTTCTGCATCAGCCAAAGTCTGGAAGCATGCATTATCAGGCGTTCCTCTCTGTTGAGTCATTGGTGAGCCTACACTACCCCGATACAATATGGGGAGGCAACGCATGTCAGCACCACATCTCACTTGGCTTCATAGTGTGCCAACACCTGAGACAATGATAGCTGCTTCTTCACTTT
Source organism: Rhincodon typus (assembly GCF_021869965.1). Classification (NCBI taxonomy): domain Eukaryota; kingdom Metazoa; phylum Chordata; class Chondrichthyes; order Orectolobiformes; family Rhincodontidae; genus Rhincodon; species Rhincodon typus. The sequence goes on along the minus strand of NC_063353.1, from coordinate 28,582,662 downwards.
CCTAAAGGCCTCTTGGCTTTGCAACCATTTCCAAGGTTACCCTTTTTTCAATATTGGGTCTAAGAGTGCTGGGATGAAGCCACATTACATATGAGTCTTCCATAGTAATTCACCAAACTAAGGAAAAACCTAAGATCTCGTTCAGATGTGGGAGCCATGGCAATCTTTGATCACTTTCACCTTATCTTCTAATGTGTGTAACTGGCCTTGTTGACTCTGTAGCCCAAGTATGTCATTTGGAGTGCCTGGAACACACATTTTTCTCTCCTAAGGCACACACCTGCCTTGAAGAAGCATTTAAGCACTATGTCCAAGTTATTTAAATGCTCTTTATTGGTCTTCCTGGTTATTAGCATGCCATCCAGATAAATGGTGACCTGGGGCAGACCTTGTAAAATGTTCTCCATCATCCGCTGGAAATTGGCACAGGCTGATGATATCCCAAAAAGCCATGTTGTATATTGGTGCAAACCGTTATGGGTATTAATTGAAGTATACTTCCGGGAATCCTCATCTAATCGCAATTGCAGGTACACATGGCTCATGTCCAGTTTTATGAAGGACAGCACCCTGCCAGCTTTGCATACGAGTCCTCTATGCAAGAGGTTGGGTATTTGTCCAGCTGTGAAAAGCTGTGAAATCCCCACAAAGGCGAACCAAACTGTTGGGCTTCACAAATCGTATGACTAGTGCTGCCCATCCCGCAAACTTTACTGATTTGATGATTCCTTCACTTTCCAGCCTCCTGATTTCTGCCTTTACTTTTGCACATAAAGCAATTGGCAACTACAATGGCCTGCTAGCCCAGATCCTCAGGAAAATTTTAACCATTTGGCTGAGGCTTGGCTTTATTTTGGGGTTTTGCTGTGGGCTGATCTAGAATTCCTTTGTTCAGGATATATCCTGAGTGAGGCCATGCAATTGCCTTCACTCAAGTGGTGTACCCCAAGCTCAGTCAGCCTGGCGAGAGAGTCCACTTCTGTCAGAATGCCCTGTAATTTATTAGCTCCACTTGCCACATTTTCTAATGTCAAAGCCAACTGTAGTGCCTGTTTGAAGTCCAGTTGGGCTTCAGCTAATAGACGCTTTGCAGGGTCACATCATTAATCCCACATACCAAAAGGTCTCTCAGCATCTTGCTTAGGGTTAAAATAAAATTACATGCCTCTGCCAGTCATCTTAACCTTGTCAAAAATCCCGATAGAGATTCCCCTGGTTCTTGAACTGCCAAGTAAAACTGATATTGTCTCAGAACTAGAGAAGGCTTGGGATTGTAATATTCCTTAGCTAAAATTGTCAACTCTTGAGACAGGTTTTCGTATCTGGTACCTCTGGGAAAGTTAAGCTCCTAATAACTGAAAATGCTGCAGATCCACAATCTATGAGAATTACTTGCTGATTTTCATCTGCCCTAACATCATTTGCCTGCAAAAAAGAAGCACATTCTTTCAACATACTGGGCCCAGTTTTTGACAGCTGGTTTGAACGAATCAAGCATCCCAAATAGTGGCATGATGCTTACTCTAACTCAAAGATGACTGTTGTGAGTGAATCTCTTCAGGGGCATATTTTTCTCTTGCCACCACTGAAATAATTCCATAAAGGCCAATATCCTGTCACCAAGTCACCCTTTATTTACACGTGCACAGTACATGACACTGACCCTGCTAGCTCAAAGCCAGCTCCTAGAGTGAACAGAACCCCTTACATACCTGTTTATATCTATTAGCCAGGACTCCCTGATTGGACCAGGTTAATAGTCCCAATTGGGGAACTCATTCTATGTTCAAATCATACAAAAACGACAAGTATATTGTGATTCATTAAGTAAGTAAACTGATGTAAAATGTCCTGCCATCCAATGTATTGGAACAGTGGCAAGTTGCATTTAACAAATAATGTATACCTATACCAAATTATGTATACATACCTGTAATGGTCATGTCAAATGGATGCATTAATCGTATTCTTGGCATTCTTACTTAGTTTAATCATACCTGGTCATCTTTCTAAACCATAGCACGGTTTCAGTTTATAAGGTGCTTTGTTACAAAGAACCTGAAGCAGAGAAGCAAGCAATTTGGCTCAACATGTCTTTACAAGCATCAATGCTCCATACGGTGCCCTTTCCATTCCTCTTCAATTGATTCAATTGAAAAATCCTTCTATTCCTGTCTCCCTCATGTATTGACCTAGCATACCTGTAAATTGCCCAATTGGGCAGACCCATTGCTTTTGCAGGTCAGAGATGTTTTTATATGCAGTTTGATCATTCATTGAAATTTATTCTCTTTTTCCTGAATGTTTCATTAGGTCCCTCCTAACTTATGACTGAAGCAAAAGTTAATGATTTAAGAGGGTGATTCAATGTGCCATTCCTCATCAGTAGTAATGGTGTGAGAGGCAGCCTGCACCTAATGTCTTTCATTAGTTCATTGCTAAAGTGGGCTACTGGGAAGTGATCTATAAACGTGATCTAGGCTGAGTTTTCATCTGACAGAGTTTAATTTAAATGGTTTGTGTTGCATGATCTGGCTGCATTTTTCAGCTTAGCTTATGCAGGTTATTCAGAAAGACATAGAAGGTATGTAGTTTTCCAAAGGAGTTATGATTAATTGCAATGCTAAGTCGTCTTCCTTATAAGCCCTGCAGTCCTCCAACCTGATGTATTAAACCAAACTAAAAGGACTATCCAGGATACAATTTTTGGATGAATCACAAAACTCTTTAAAATAATTTCAAAATTTTTTTTGTTTAAAAAAACTTGTAGTTATTGAAATCAATCTTTTAAAATGTATTTTAAATATTTACAAAGGCACTTTTGTATAAATTTCCACTAAACCATGCTCAAGAATGTAATTTTTGGCTGGTAAAAAGACTGGAACCATGTTGTTATTGGTCATGTTACAAACAAAACCAACTTCCACTTCATAGTATAACAGAGATATTTAGTAAAGAAGGAAAAGGGAACAAATAATTAAAGAAAGAACAACTTGAACTGTATGGTGTTTTTCACTATCACTGATTGCCTCAAAGTGTTTTAAAAGCAATGAAGAGCTTTTGCAGTGTAATCACTGTTGTAATATCGGAAACGCAGCAACCAATTTGCACTCACTGAACTCCCATAAAGAGCTATGAGGTAAATGACCAAATAAAAAGATTTTATTTTTGATTCAGGGATAAATAATGGCTGCCTTCATCAAAAGAAGGTTCTCCTGAGAGCCTTCATTAGTTCCAATGTGCTAACTCAGCCTCCAGCCAATTGAGGAAAAGTGTATTTGAACATCAGGATCTTAAACATGAAACTAAGGTAATGATTTATAAGGCAATTGTGACACTTGCCTTCCTATATACATCAGTGGTACCTTTGAAAGATCCTCCAAATCACTGCAAATAAGGTGATCCAATAGTGTTATCCTCTCCTAAGCCAACATATACGCAGCATTGATGTGCCAGTCAATCAAAACCAGTTCGGCTGGGTAATACATTACATTCATGTGCTTGATACCAGACTCACAAAGCAGCTGTTTTAGTTGAAACTCTGCCATAGCAGGAAACCTCCAGGAAAACAGCAGAAACACTTCAGGAATATCCTTGATGCATCGTGGAAAAGATTCAACTTCTCTGCTGACCTGTGGGAATCCTTGACTTATGACCAACCAAAATGGAGAAGGTTTATTTGGGAAAGTACTGAACATATTGAACATTTTTAAAGAGGTAAAGTTAGAGAGAGTGCACAAGCCTTCAAACATCTCATCTGCCAATGATTCTAGCATCACCTATAACAGTGTGGTGACTCTTAACTCTTATCTGTATTATTTTAGATTGCATCTAAAGTTACTGTTCTCTTTATTTCATCTCATCATTCCTTACAAAACAGTTAACCTGCCACGTTAAGGACCAGCAGCAACCAAATCACTGACTGTAATATAAGAAATGGGAACAAGAGTAAACCACATGGCTTCTTGAGTCTATTCCACTATTCAATATGATGATACTTGATCTGCCTTAACTGCATTTTCCTAGCTACTCCCATAACCCTTAATTTCTGGAGAGACCAGAAGTATTTCCATCTCAGCTTTACATATACTCAAATATCAACCGACCATAAAACCCTGGGATAGAGGTTTCTAAAGATTCACAAACCCTTGAGTAAAAAAGTTCCACCTTATTTCAATCCTAAATGATCAATCCCTTATCCTGAGACTGGCCTCTGTCCAATTATCCAGTCAGTGGAAATGAATCCTCAGCTTTTACAAAGGCAAGAGCCTTCAGAACTGTGCATGTTTCACTAAGATCATGTCCCATTTTTCTCAACTTCAAATAGCATGGGCCCAATTTGCTCAGCCTTTCATCATAAGACAAACAACTCATCCCAGATATGAACCTAATGAATCACCACTGAATTGCCTTCAATTCAAGTGTATCTTCTTTGAATATGGAGACCAAAACTGCTTACAGTAGTCCAGGATTGGTCTCACCAAAGCCCTAGGCAATTGTCATAAGACTAGCTTATTCTTGTACTCCAGTCCCCTTTCCAATAAAGTCCAGCGTCCCAATTTTTTGATGGACTTACTGGATAACTGGGAATACAAGAAAATAGAATTGGATAATAGGTTGACAAATGTCGAATCATCTAAGAGCTGAGATCTCTGAAGAGAACAAAATCATGATGTTATTCAACCAATTCCATTCCATCAAGTTTCAAGCTCTGCCCACTTACCAATGTTCAGTTCCTTGGTGTATAATCATGTTTAGTCCAGACTAAGGTAAGAGAAAGCAAAGGTAAGTAAAATTATTGATAGAACACCATTCATGACTCTTTAGATACTGAAGTGGTCCATGTTCAAATACAACAAGACCTGGACAATATCCAAGCTTGGGATGACAAGTGGCAAGTAACATTCATGTCATACAACTGCCCGAGGCAGTGACTATCTCCAATAAGAGATAATCTAACTGGCATCCATTGACATTCAATGGCTTTACTGTTGCTGAATTCCCCCAATCAAAACCCTGGCGGGTTACCATTGACCAGAAGATCATCTGGACTTGTCATTTAAATACAGTGACTACAAGAGCAGGTCAGAGGCTAGGAATACTGCAGGGAGTAACTCACCACCTGACTGCCAAAACCTGTCACCATTTAAAAGGCACAGGTCAGGAGTGTGATGGAATGTTCCCTACTTGCCTGGATGAGTGCAGCTCCAACTACACTCAAGAAGCTTAATACTATCCAGGACAAAACAGCCAGCTTAATTGGCACCATATCCACCAACATCCACTTTCTCCACCTCCAATGCCTCCGTAGCAGCCATGTGCACTACCTAAAAGATGCACTGCGGAAATTTATCAACGATCCTTAGACAGCATCTTCCAAACGCACAACAACTTTCATCCAGAAGAACCAGGGCAGCAGATACATGGGTACACTACCACCTGCAAGATCTCCCGCAAGCTGCTCACTATCTTGACTTGGAAATATATCCCTATGCATTCACTGCCACTGGGTCAAAGTCCTGGAATTCCCTCTCTAAAGGTATTGTGCATCTCCCTACAGCATGTGGATTGCAGTGGTTGAAGAAGGCAACTCACCACCACCTTCTCAAAGGCAACTAGGGATGGGCAATAAATACTGGCCAGCCAGTTTACCAATGACCCGCAAGTAAAAAAATTACTCATGACACATTGTCTGTGCTCATCATTGTTAGAAATTTCAGTGCAGTATATTAGTATTGTAACCTATTTTGTTTACCTGAAAGTCAGACGTCAGACATGACATCATTCTAAGGCATGCACAAAGGTATTGAGAAATTTCTATATATTGTCAAAAACTCAATTCATGAAGTGTCAAACCTGGGCCAAGAACATTTCAGGTTTGAGTTTTGTTAAGTAGATAAAGTGAATATCATATCTTTAGATATGAGGCTTAAACAAGAGATTTTACAATACTTTCTGCATTGTCTGTGTGAATCTTTGCTGTTCAGCAATATCATGGAAGATACATGCTTTCTAATGTCTGATGGAGACATGTAAGAGTTGCTAGTAAATGAATATCAAGTAATCAATTTCTATATCATGAGATGAGAGTGACAGTCCTTAACATCGTGAGGCCACATTTCAAGTGTATCATCAAAAAGCCCTAGCAAACTAGAATAAATAAGAATAAGGGGAAACTCTCTGCTGGTTGAAGTCATACCTAGCACTAAGGAAGTTAGTTCCAGTTGTTGAATCAGAGATAGTAGGAACTGCAGATGCTGGAGAATCTGAGACAACAAGGTGCAGAGCTGGATGAACACAGCAGGCCAAGCAGCATCATAGGATGCTATTTCTGATGAAGGGTCTAGGCCTGAAACGTCAGCCTTTCTGCTCCTATGATGCTGCTTGGCCTGCTGTGT
>NC_063353.1:28548311-28576164 GCF_021869965.1 Rhincodon typus | reverse complement strand
TGTCTTAGTTCCAGTTGTTGGTGGCCAGTTATCTCAGCTCGGACATCTCTTCAGGGTTCTTCAAGTAGTATCCTAGGTCCAACTATCTTCATCTGCTTAGCAATGACCTTCCCTCCATCAAAAGGTCAAAAATGGGTATTTTTGCTGATGATCGCACAATGTTCAGCACAACTCTTCACATGACTCTTCAGATACAGCAAAACATGATCATTATGCAAGCTTAGGCTGACACATGGCAAGTTATATTCATGCCACACAAGTGCCAAGCAATGACTATCTCCAACAGGACAGAATCTAACTCCTTTAACCTCAAATAGTATTACTATCGCTTAATCACTCACTATCAACTTCATGTGGGTTACCATTGACTAGAAACTGAATTAGACTAACCGAATCTACACCAAATGGCTATAGTGGTTCAAGAAGGCAACTCAACACCACTTTCACCAGGGCAATTAGTGATGGTCAATAAGTGCCTATCCAGCCAGTGAGGCCCCTAACCCTGATTGAAGAAAAATATTGTTGACAAAGCTTTTAACTGTATTAAAGGTGTATTTTATTCCTGGAGCAATGTTTTCCTTTGTTGGATTTATTTTTCTTCTGACTTTGCAGGATTTTGAAAGGAAGACAAAAGCATTGAGAGAAGGTTGTATTGAACTAAGTAGAGAGATTACACAGAGAAAACGTGAAATTAAAACAACAAAGGAAGAATTGGAAAGCAAAACAGAAGATATGAAAAACTTGCAACAAGAACTGGAACAGAAGCAAGAAAACGAAGAACACCTCAAAGTGAGAAAGCACAAAGCGACTCTTTGAATAAATGTATATTTAGAATCATAGAGGTTTTACAGCACAGAAAGAGGCCTTTTGACCCATCATGTCCACACCGGCCATCAAACATCTGTTTGTTCTAATCCCATTTTCTAACACTTGACTTTCTATGCTTTCATGTTTCAAGTATTCATCAAAATAGTTTTTAAATGTCTTGAGAGATCTTACCTCTACCACCTTTTTAGTCAGTAAGTTCCAGATACCCACCACCCTCTGGGTGAAAAACATTTTCGTCAAATCCCCTCTAAACTCCTTATCTTGAAGCATCAGTAGTGAGGAAAATTCTTGAATCCATTTTCAAGGACTTTACAGCAGAGCATTTAGAAAACAGTGGCAGGATCAGGCAGAGTCGACATGGATTTATGATGGGGAAATCATGCTTGATGAATCTGTTGGAATTCTATGAAGATGTAACTAGTAGAGTTGACAAGGGGGAGCCAGTCAATGTGGTATATTCGGACTTTCAGAAAGTTTATGACAAAGTCCCGCTTGAAAGATTATTGTGCAAGATTAAAGCACATGGGATTGGGGGAAGTGTACTGAGATGGATAGAAAATAGGCTGGCAGAGAGGAAACAAAGAATAGGAATTAATTGGTCCTTTCAAATTGACAGGCAGTAACTAATGGGGTGCCACAGGGATCAGTGCTGGGATCCCAGCTATTCACAATATATATTAATGATTTGGATGAGGGAAGAAAATGTAACATTTCAAAGTTTGCAGATTATATCAAGTTGAGTTGAAGGGTGAACTGTGACGAGGATGCAAAGATCCATCAGCATGATCTGGACAGGTTGGATGAGTGGGAAAATCAATGGCAGATGCAGTATAATTTGGATAAATGTGAGGTTATTCACTTTGGAAGCAAAAACAAGACAGCAGATTACTACCTGAATGGCTGGCTGTAAATTGGGAAAGGGGAGTGTGCAGTGGGATCTGGGTGTCTTTGTGCACCAGTTGCTGAAGGTAAGCATGCAGGTGCAGCAGGTGGTAAAGAAGGCACATGGTATGTTGGCCTTCATTGCGGGATGTTTCGAGTACAGGAGCAGGGATTTGTTGTTGCAGTTATACAGGGCCTCAGTGTAACCACATCTGGAATATTGTGTGCAGTTTTAGTCTCCTTTTCTAAGGAAGGATGCTCCTGCTCTCGAGGGAGTGCAGCGAAGGCTGATTCCGGGAATTGCAAGACTGATGTATGATGAGAAATTGACCAGGTTGTGATTGTTTTCGCTGGAGTTCAGACGAATGAGGAGGTATCTCATAGAGACTTATAAAATTATAACAGGACTAGACCGGGTGGATGCAGGGAGGATGTTCCTGATGGTGTGTTTGTCCAGAACCAAGGGTCACAGTCTGAGGATTCAGCGTAGACCATTTCCGGAGATGAGGAGATATTTCTTCACACAAAGAGTGGTGAGCCCGTGGAATTCATTACCACAGGAAGTAGTTGATGCCAAAACATTGAATGTATTCAAGAGGCGGCTAGCTATAGCACTTGGGGTGAATGGGATCAAAGGTTATGGGGAGAAAGCAGGATTAAGCTGTTGAGTTGGATGATCAGCCATGATCATGATGAATGGCGGAACAGGCTCGAAGGGCGGTGGTCTTCTCCTGCTCCTATCTTCTACGTTTCTGGCTCACTAATGTCCTTCAGGAAAGGAAATCTGCCATTCTCACCTGGGCTGACCCACATATGCCTCCAGATCCAAAGCGATGTGGTTGACTCTCAATTTCCCTCGGAAATAGCCTAGCAGGCCACTCAGTTCAAGGGCAGCTAGGGACAGGCAATAAATGCTGGCCATGCAGCGATGCCCAAGTCCCACAAGTGAATTTTCTAAAAATTAAACAGCTTAATACCAAACAAGCACTGAATAACAGGAAACAAACAATTTTCAAAGTCCAAATCACATATAAACTATTTTATAATAAGTGACAACTTGTGTTTATTTTTCCTGTCCATAGCTTGATCTGGTCCAATTACACACTGTTCCTGTTCAACTGGCCAAAGATATACAGAAGTTGAATCGCAAAAGAAAGTAGGTTTTCTTTTATAATTTGTGAGCAAATAGTTACAATTTACATTTAAGTGATAATAAACTACATTGCACGAAGGTAGCAGAGGATATGGAAGGATATGGACCAAGGGCAGGCAGAAAGGATTAGTTTAATTTGGCATCATGTTCCTGTGCTGTACAGTTCTAATGTTGTATGTTCCATGATATAATTATATTTCATTGACTACAGGCATTTCTCTGAATTTTGCTCATTCTCTGAAAACTGATTTGAAGCTTCCAAGAAATTTTTAAATGTGCATTGAGCACATATTGCTAACATTTCAAAACATCTTTTATGCGCAAAGGAAATGATTTGCAATTCTAACTCCAGATGTTAGTTACAACAATGTAGACAAAAATTGCAGCAACTTAGAATTACAATTTATCATAACAAGTGGTTCCCTTCAGGATAACCTGTTCACTGACTGTCAGCTGCTGACGTGATTACAGCCCTTAGTCCAACTATGGTTAAACAAAATCAAACTCCAAAGGTGAGAGTGACTGCCCTTGACACCAAGACAGCAGTTGACCGAGTGTGGTATCAAGGAACCCTAGCAAAACTGGAGAGAGTGGAAATCAGAGGGAAACCTGCACAGGTTGGAATCATAAAAACTGATAGAACTGTGAATGCTGTAAATCAGAAACAAAAATAGAGATTGCTGGAAAAGCTGAGCAGGTTTGGCAGCATCTATGAAGAGAAATCAGAGTTAATGTTTTGGTTCCGGTGACCCTTCCTCAGAGCTGGAATCATGCCTGATTCAAAGGTTGTAGTTGTTCGGGGCCAATCATCTCAATCCCAAGACATTGCTCCAGGAGTTCCTCGGGCAAATTTCCTAGGTTTAACCGTTCAGCTGCTTCATCAAAGATCTTTGCTTCATCATCAGGTCAGAAGTGGCAATGTTTGCTGATGATTGCACAATATTCAACATAATTCATAAGAACATAAGAAATAGGAGCAGGAGCAGGCCATTCATCTCTCAAGCCAGCTCCACCATTCAATGAGATCATGACTGACCTTCTAATTCAGCACCATGAGTTACCAGTGAAAGCCAAGGCACAGTTTACTTTCCTCCTACTGGAAGATGACAAAGACTCTGATTGCTGTTTCTACTCTTACTACAATTCAGGAAGTCAACAAAATTGGTCATACTTATTTGGATCCCCTCACATTAAAATCAGTGGCAAAGGCAAATGCTTTTGCATAGTTTATCCTATTTGACACAAGAAAACTTTTCATTGTTCTCCTCATCCATCTCTTAAGTCACCAGTGAATGATAGCTTGCAAAGTACCATGTCAAAATATTTATGTATTTATCCAGTGATTTATTAAGATATAAAATTTAACATGATTCATTGCATTCATGGTGAAAAATATATTCATGGTCAAAATATTGCAGTTGCTGTTTATTAAAATGTATTGTTCTTTTCTTAACTCAGCAATTTGGAGAAGGCAAAAGCTGAAATAGATGCACAATACAATGAACTTCTTGGTTCAGTACAGCAAATAGAAAATAAATGCAGAATGGTCGAAGATGAGAAATTGGAGGTAATGAAAGAGTTGGATGACAAAAGGACTTTACTGGACAGCAAGGAGCAAGAACACAACCAGTTAGTTAAGATGGTTGAGTTGGGCAAAGAAAATGAATCTACATTAATGGGACAAAGGTTTGTATTGAACACTAAATGTTTTCCAACCCGTAATAATAACGACATCAGGAATATGTTTGTATTTACAAAACAAGTTCAATATGACTAAGAGAACAGGTCTCACCTGTTTTTCTTTCTGGGAAACACTTCCTGATCTGGTGCAGTTGGGGGGACCTGCTCAATGTTTTTTTAAGTCTTAAAATTTCATTTTCTTTACCATTCCTTTTTATTCACAATGCACTTTTCTCCTCCTTTATCGAACATCGATGAAGCAATCTTTCTTTAATATAAAGATGCTCATTGTTTTCATTTGTCACTTAAAAACAGGTGTTTCCTGTGTCCTTTTTAGGGAAGAAGTTTCTGCTTGTTACAAACATGACCAGGGATATTGAGAGGGTGGGGGTTTCCAAACCTAAATCTGTCACTTCCCCTGCTTCTTAGGCAAGTTAATCATTGGTGCCAGTGCACCTAATAAAATCAGATATATGATCTGCTTCATTCGTGCATGGACTTTCAAAGAAAACAGGAAGGAACTTCTTTAAAGAAAATTATGTCTGCAACTGAAGGTGGGCAGCGTTGATGCTTATGCCTGTATTTGTTAATCTGTTTGCCAGTAAATTATACATGTGTCCATTTCAATTGTTTTTCACATGGCACCCTTACAAAGTGCACTGCACAATATGGAACTGAGATTATTGTAGAATGTATGAATACACAAAAGTAGTTGAAAAATTCCCACCTGGTCGATCAAGCTTGTTCCATATTGTTGATGCTTAGAGTATCCAGAATTGTCGCTCAGAAAATTATATTTCACCATTCATGTTTCATCCTTAGCCTGAGGATAAACAAACTTGCATTTATACAGTGTTTTTACATCATTGAGATGTCACTTCAAAACAAATCAAGTATAGTTCCATAAGACAAGAGATGCAACCATATACAGAAAAGTTATGATTTAGAAGAACTGAAATCTGATCTTTAATAGCCACTCTCATTCAGGTATCTTGACTCGAATATTTGTTTCATCAGTCTTTCACCCTTTGCATAAAAGCTAATGATGAGATTTTATGGGATCAATGCATCGAATGTTTGCACATATTTATGAACTTCTTCATATTACCATAATAAAACATATAATAGCATTTTTAAAAAAATAACGTTCAGACATTTGGCATTTAAAATCTGGAATTTAAAGTCTATTCACATGACCATTATATTTTAAAGTATCAACTGGAATTTCTAAACATTTAGAGATGGATTTTCATGGAGTCTGGGAGGGTCCATGTAGGGTTAAAAATAGCAGCAGGGATCAGATTCCAGGATTCCCAACTTCATTCTTAGCACCCACAATGTTCACCAATGCCATTTAAGGGTGCAGATTGATTTAGGTCATGAACTCAATCCCGCACTCCTGACTGGGCCAGCTTCAAAGCAAGGATATGCTGTCCTGGCCCTCCACAATTTGCAACGAGTTGAGCCATGGTTAAAGGATTCATGGTTCACGATACCCCAGAGACACAGTGAATGATAGTCTGGATGAGGAAACTTTTTGAAAAGTAAGTTTTAAAGGTCTTATCCAAGTCTCTATGCTAAGCGAGGTCTCTTCATTCACATATTTTGCCCCTCATACCCTCCATGCCAGGCTATGGCATTTCCATATACAATCACTCACTATATACTCTGTAGTGACAAAAAGATATGATAAAAATTCCAAAGGGAAAGGAGTGTGGGTGGAGGGGTATATTTTGACTTGAATGGTATGAGGACCATGGGAGGCTGGGTGGATGGGGCATGAGGAGTGTACATGATGTGAGAAATAGAGAGCCTTACTGTTTTTTGTTACAACTAGCACAAAGTCCCTGAGCACCAGATAGACTTTTTAAGCAGCTTTGTTCCACACCCACAGTCATCACCTTTCCCTAGCCCCCATAAGGAAAATCTTGTCTCTGCAAGTGCTTATATGCAAGCAATGCACTGAGTCAGGAAGTTTTCCGATTCTGCCACAAAGATGGAAATTCAGCCCTTATACTTGCATTTGAATGTAAGACTTAATCCTTTAAACTTAGACCATGTTAAATAATTTATTTCTTTGTTAGGTTAATTCTCCTTATTGAAGTTTGACCACAACAATCAACAAATACAACAGTTCAGTAACTCTTTTACTCGATGTTAACAGAGCTTCCCTGGACTTGCATCTACGTTACATCCATACTGAAAAGAAAATACTGTCTGACACGGTGGTGGTGAAACAAAGAGAGAAGGACCGAGAGCTCCGAAAGACAAAGAAAAAAGAAAAACAGCTGAAGTCATCAATGGATGCACTGGCATATGCTGAATTTAGCTATGAAAAAATTAAAACACAGGTATGTTTCATTTAGTTCATTGCAATCTGTGCAACTACCTTCAAAGTAAAAGAATTTAGTTCATACTCTCATGCCAGGGTAGGACTGTTGATGATGCTTAATACAGAATTGACTATCACAGCACAAACCATTGTCTTTGAGATGGAAAGCTGCCACAGATTTCATGCAATTAATGATTGACAATGCTTGAACTCACATGAATGCTTTTTCAATTTTTAAGAACATAGCAACAGAAGCAGGCAATTCAGTTCATTAAGCCTGTCCCACCATTCAAAACCATGGCTGATCAAATACTTCAATGCTTTTGACCCAACTATTTCCATTTCCCTCTTCACCACTGGAAATCAATCTGTGCCCTAAACATAGTCAAATTCTGAGCTTCCACAACTCTCTGCATTAGAGAATTCCAAAGGTTCACAATCCTCTGAGTAAATGAAAACTTCTTATCTTAGATCTAAGTGACATCCCCCTTATATTTAAATTGTGACATCTGGTTGTAGACTCACCAACCTGAGGAAACATTTTACCTGCATTTGCCATGTTTATCCCTTTAATTATTTTGTAAGTCTCAATGAGGTTACCTCTCATTCTCTGAAACTCTAGAGAATACAGGCCTAGCTTGCCCTATGTCTCTTCATAGATCGTCCTGCCATCCTGGGAATAAGTTTGGTTAATCTTCATTGCATTTTGCTTCAGCAATAATGCCTTTCCTGAGATAAAAGACCAAAACACAGTACTCCAGCTATGGCCAAACAAAGCTCCTATAGAATTGAAGTAAGACTTCACTACTCCCCGCACTTAAATCCTTTGCAATAAAGGTTACCATTTCATTAGTCTTCCTCATTGCTTGGTGCATCTGCGAGTTAGCTCTCAGTTCGACAAGGACACCTAGGTCTCTTTGTACATTAACACTTTTTAACCTCTTACCATTTAAGAAATACTCTTCACATCTGTTTCTCCTATCAAATTGCATAACCTCACATGTTTCCATATTGTATTGTATCTACAATGTTTCTGCCCGTTCACTAAGCCTATCCTAATCCTCCTGAAGCTGCTTTACATCTTCCTCATAACACATGCGCTTACTGTCAGCAAATTTAGAAATATTATCTTTGGTGTCCATCTCCAAATCTTCGATATATATTGTAAACAGCTGGGGCCCAAGAACTGATTTTTGCAGTACCCCACTAGCAACAGCGCACCAATGCGAAAATGTTTCATTTGTTCCTACTGTTATCTGTTTGCTTGCCAATCATTAATCCATACTAGTACATTAGTTCCAATCCCACGTTATTTTAATCTTTTTAGCAGCCTCCTGTGGGGGACTTTATCAAAAGTATTCTGAAAATCTGTCTTGCAGATGCACAACAATTACTCCAGGCTCAAGTTCCAAAACCTGGAGCTCAAGCACTTCTTGCAGATGTCTTTACCTGGCCCATATGATACGTTCATGAGTTCACACATAGCACAGGATGTACACTCCACATGACCCTTTTCACCTGCCATTTTGTAACTCCTAAAACTATTGAGAACAAGTATAGACTTAGTATGACAACTTAAACTACTTCTCAGAAAGACAGAAAAAAAATGTCAAGAGACCTAAACACAAACTAAATACTCAACTTTCAAGTTAAAGATTGGAAATACTGATGAAACTAATTCACCAATTAGCTGTGAAAAAGGATCACTGGACCCAGAATGGTAACTCTGCTTGGTCTCCATAGATGCTGCCAGACCTGCTGAGTCTTTCCAGCAATTTCTGTTTGTGTCAACAATCAGTTGCTTTCCCTGTACTTGTGACATCACACCACCATTGGTCTCAGTACAGGTAGCCTCTCTATCCACGTCTTATTTCCTCTCCCACTCACTTCTCACTCTGAAGAATTTTTTTGGAGTAAATCTTAATTAATCACCTCTTTCCCTCTCTGCCCTAAATTACCATTTTGACCCAAATTCCCAGTTACTCACTATGTCTCACTCCAATGAGGTCTCCCTCACTGTGATCATGTGGCTTGCTCATCTTTTGTATCTATAGGTAGAAACGTTTCCGATTGGTGGAGCATTTTTGGAAAAGAGGAATGAACTGGAAAGTGAGGTTAAAAGTTTAAAAAGAAAACTAGCAGACCAGGTAAGCCACAATTTTTAACATTTGTTCTCAGGATATGATTATTGGCAAGTCAACATTTATTGTCATTCCCTAAATGCAGAGTAGGTGGTCATAGGCCTTTATCTCGAATCCTGCAGTCTTTCTGCTAATGATAATGTCGCAATTGTCATAGGTAAAAATCAGGTATTGATAAGTTCTTGATTTTGTTTATTTTCCTAACCACATGGTGTTGGTGGAATTTCATTGGAAAAACGTTTACATGAAGAGTGGGTTTACAACCTGTTTATTGGAGAAGCAGGCATTCCCATAGCTTTTTAACTGAAGGTGTGATGACGACCAGCACCCTATCGAAGGAAGTTTTTCTACATAAGAGATGCAGACAAGGATCAGAATGATTGAATGCTACATTGTTTCCTGAGGAGTCAACAACCAAAGGAATGGAAAGGAGACATTAGAAGGCTCCACCCTTCACCCCTGTCCTTGACTCAATCCTGGAAGTCCAACTGTGATATCTGAGAAACTGAAATGAAAAGCTGTCTCTTGCAGACACGAGGACAAGCTAGCCAGTCTTTCCAAGCTGGTATCAAGGGAAGTGGCTGAGAAAATGAGCAGCAGGACTGCAGTCCCTTGAACTTGGAAACAGTACTCAAAGAAGTTCAACGATCTTATGAGAGCATTCTCCTGCACTGCACCCTTCTGACCAACACCACAAGCATCTCACTGATTTCTTTTACTCCAGGTACCTCCTCCCTACATGAGTATGCACATTAGCTCTCTACAAATGTTGTCATTGCACCCTCTTCACATAATCCTTTCCAATTCAAAATTCTCTGTTTCCTCTCCTTGCAAGAAAAGGGAAACATGGACGTCTAGGGAGAGACAGAGAATGGAGTTGACCGTCCAGTGATAGCCACCTTGCTGGATGCATGCATACCAACCTCACAATAGTGAAGGGGGTTGCAATTTTGAGCAATGACCAACCACAAAAGCCAAACCTATTTAAGGCATTGTTATTAGGATATGTCATAAATCTGATTGTCTAGCTTAAATGAAGAAAGGTGGATAGGCGTAGATATTTGGAAAATGAATTCTACAGCTTAAGTAGGGTGAAGGGTTGAAGTGTGCTCAACATTTCACTTATTTACAAAAGCACAGACTCATACTTTCCAATCAGCACATTTTCATTCATGCATATTTTGCTCTTAACAACTTGAATTTGAATCGAATTGAATGATTTATTGTCGCTTGCATTTTACAGTGAATAATACAATAAAATGCAGTGAAAATCTTCAACTGTGGCCATAATTCGTCATCATTTTGAATAGTTTAAGAATAAAAAGATATCACTGAAAGAATCTATCTTGTTCTGCCACCTCCACCATGAGTCTGAGCTGGCTCACCAATGATACCTGCACCTCCATCTCTCCTCCACCGCCTCATCGCTGCCTGTGCCAGACTCACCCGTCTAGGAGTTGTCACTCTTTACGTGCCATTTCTTTACCACTGGGCCCACTTTGCTGCTGCTGCCACTGACGCTAGATCCTATGCTGAATCCACAAGCTGCACAACCAAGAATCCCTGGCCCCACTACCAGGCTAGGTCACCAACGCCTTGCCAAGAGTCCCATTCCAGCCGCCCTCCTCTGAGATGTCACCTTGCCGGTGCTGCCACCCTGAGAAGTCTGTTGCTGTCGCCGTCTTCAATCGCTGGACAAGCTTTGCCACCACCCTGAATGATGGGAGGATGTCCTTGCTGTCTTGTCTGCCATGGCTGCCACTGACCGCTGGGCTTGAAAGAACTGCAGGTGCTGTAAATCAGAACAAAAGCAGAAATTGCTGGAAAAGCTCAGCAGGTCTGGCAGCATCTGTGACAAGAAATCAGAGTTAACATTTCAGGTCTGGTGATCCTTCCTCAGAACTGATCGTAGCTAGGAAAATGTCCGTTTATATGCAGAAGATAGGGTGGGAGTTGGGGTTAAGGAATAAAGGATAGGTGGGGATAGAGCTCAAAGAGATAGAACTGTTGGACAGACAAAGGAGTGGATAATCTCTGTCTCAGGTTTGCCATAGTGCTCCAGTGAAGCTCAGAGTAAGCTGGAAGAACACCTAATTTTCCGCTTAGGGACTCTGCAGCCCTCTGGACTCAATATTGAGTTCAATAACTTTGGGGATGGAACTCTCCTTTGTCCTAGCCTTCACCCCGACACACCAGGCTTTGTTATCACATAGTCTGCTATTACATACTACCTATTGTTAGCCACTAACAGTCTCCATTAACAGCTATTCATCCTCCTAGCCAGATCGTTATCCACTCCTTTGTCTGTTCTTCTCTCTCTTTGAGCTCTATCTCCATCTATCGTTTACACCTTACCTCCTCTCCCCACCATATCTTCTGCATAAAGACCAACATTTTCCTAGCTACCATCAGTTCTGAGGAAGGGACACTGGACCCAAAATGTCAACTCTGATTTCTCTTCACAGATGCTGCCAAACCTGCTGAGCTTTTCCAGCAATTTCTGTTTTTGTTACTGACTGCTGGGAGGCTGCCACCTTTCCGCCCATGACCCGCTTTTGATGCTGTGCCGATCCTGCTGATTAATCCACCGCAGAAGGCTTTAAAAGAAAAGAGAAACAAATGGAAAAATGAAAGAAAAGAGAAAAAAAGCTGAAGTAAAAAGAAAAATGAGAAAGAAAGCAGATGAAAGTGGATGAACCCCAAATTCAAGATCCTGCACATAGCCTTATTGAACGCAAGAAGTATTTAGCAACTTCTTTAATTGAGAAATTGTTACTTAACATCAAAGTTAATTTACAGTATTTAAATGCTCACTGTTGTAAAGACTGTTTTTTTTTAGGGCTGTGGACTAAAATGGGAGAAGGTACTGCATTGAACCAGGAAAGCTCTGTAAGAAGTTGTTTACAGTTTTATAAACAACTTACTGGAACACATTATGAGTTGTGTCTGCAATGTTGCCTTATTCAAGCAATGAGGGAGATCTTCCACAAAGGCACTGCCTGTATGAGTATTCAGGGCAATTCTACCCAGGCATGGTCTTTTGATTGGCTTTTCAAATGGCACTAGTTATTGTGGGTTCAGAAAAAACCAGCATAGTAACAACTTCTTGACTGATTCCTAAGCAAATGGCTGTAATGCCTTTGTGTAGACAATAAGCAGGAACATTCAGCATACAAAATGAAAGCATGCGTGCAGAAGTAAAAGAAAATTCCCAGTAGCCAGCTATTTGCCTTGCCTCACCTTTCCTCCATAAGCTGCTTTTTGCAAATCCCTTACTGAAGGAAGAAAGAGAAAACTACCTTCAGAGACACTGTAAAGGCAGATTCTCAACCAGTGAATGAAAGACTGAGAATTGGAATATCTACAGTCTGTCATCAGCAAAGTGTCAGAAGGAAGTGAATGGAACCACAAGAAATTTAATCATTAATGCCTGTAGTCTGAACTGATGCTATTGAACTGGATTTCCCAAATTTTTGTTTATTGTCCACCCATAATACTAATGACTTACATGTCTTCAAGTTTCTGTTTGTATGTTTATGGATTTTTTTAAAAGGGTAGAGTTTAAGTTATAAAGTTATAAATTAACTATTCATGTTTCTATTCCATTTATTAAAAATGTTTAATTCCAATTAATTGTTATTTACTGGTTATGGGAAAAAAAACACCAGATGTGCATATTATTTTTACCTAAAAAGACAGTTATATAGAATTAGACAATTTAGTGGTTTAATCAAACTTTCTCATTTGTGATACCTCAGGAAAACAGTGGAGCTTAATTTATAATGCACTATCACCAATAAGTCATTACACTGTTAAATTCAGCCTGTCACTACAGCTCAACTATCTGCAGTCAAGGAGTCAGTTGCTTGTGAGAAATGAACAATATTTGGTCCTTAAATGCCTTTTGTCCTTGGGATGCCTGAAAAGGCTGCTCATATTTCAAACGGGTGTGACTTCATCAAGTCCAAAACCTATAACGAGACTAGACCAGATATTTTAAGACTGTAAGTGAATGTATATTTACAAAAGTGCAGGATTATTTAAAATGAAGTGTCACCTGTGCACCTATGTGGCCACTGTAAGATTTTTTCTTCCTCTTTCTTGCACTACATCTAAATACAGTCCTGACATCTGCATCTGGAGTGAAGGAAGACTGCTCTATAGTTGGCCTGAAATGCTTAGCTGGTTGTCTTTGGGGGAATTTGGCCTTAAGGGTCCCGTCCTGCTGAGAATGCCCCACCTAGATGCAGGGTCACACTCCTCTGAAGGCTTAGAATTCACAGGCATTGACATCATAGAAACTGGGGAGGTGGGGGGTACAAACATCTCTGGAGTGAGCTGAGAGAAAGCTTCTGTGTGGAGTATGGCTCCTCCTCCATCTGGGTGCCTGCTAGCACTACCTTGTCTCCCTGAGCGGAAGGGCATCTGACTTGAGGTTGAGGTCCCTCTCCTCTCTCTCACTGTACCATTAATGCTGAGCACCAGTGGCTAAAGTGATGGTATGCATATCTGAACTTATTTCCGAAGAAGAGTCATACCAGACTCAAATATTAACTGTTTCTGTCGCCCCAGATGCGACCAGACCTACTAAATTTCTCAGCATTTTCTCATTTTATTTCAGATATGCAGCACCCACATTTTAAAACTTATGTGTGCTGGATGTCAGTCTCCATGGCAGTAGCCAACCTATCCATGGATGCAGCCAGATGCTTGCATTACCAATGGTGAACTCGTCCATCCTTCGATCCAGTTCATTTATAGCCTTTGACAGTCGTTCCTGAGCATTTCTGCATTTTGATGAAGCCACTTATGGCCAAGACCATGGGATCGTCTTCTGCCTGGGTCTGAATAGGTGCTTTGTCTTTGGCTGTCCTCCGAGTGATAGATACCTAGGACATTTCTTCCTCAGCTTCTGCAAAGCTGTACTAATAATGCACTTACCAGATTGTGCTCCTGACTCTGATCTGAGTGAAGATCTCTGAGCTGATAGAAGGTGCAGTTGAAAGTCTTTCCAGTCCATGCTGTGAAAGTTGAAGATAGAGCTAAGGGTAGGCAGTGCTGACCTCTTTCTCTGTTCACTGGGTCCCACCAGCACTTGCACAAAAGTGAGGGAATTGTTTGTGAAAAAGGGCTAAAATCTTGTTACGAGTTAGCAGTGGTGTTAAATGAAAAGCAGTGCAGCACAGCATATTGAAACTCATTTGGTTGGTTGTTCATGGAGATCTCAGCAACCCCACGTGAACAGTTGCCTTTTGGCTACCAACTCCAGCATTAATTTTCTCCTCACATGGGGTAAGGAGCTAACATCTGCCATCCCAATATGAGCCTTCTCCTTCTCCATCCACTTATGGCAGTTTATATTTCCCTGCAATAACATAAAGAGATGGTTGAGTACATTGTAAGTGGATGGGAGAAGCATTAGTGGCAATGTAGGGGCAGGAGTGGTAATGAAGTCTCTCCAGTGAGTGATTGAAAAGTGCAGAGAGTAAGAAGAGTTAGTCATTTGAGAGAATGAAGTAAGAAAGAACCATTCACTGGACATGCTACAACAGTGACCTTTGTAGTCCATGAGACTTGGTGAGAGGTGTGTGCAGAGGCAGGATTAGAGTTAGTAGTGTGAGGTAACAGAGAGAAAGTTGTGGTATTAGACCTATGGACCACAGAAGGTCACTAACCTTCTTTTAGAACTGTTTTTTTTTAAACCTGGAACACCATATTGACCCAGGCTTGCAATCTCTGTCTTAGCTGGCTGCGTCTGGTGGTGGCGAGACCTCCTTTGGCAGCCTGTAGGAAACAGCGCTGCCCTCTCCTCAACCACTTCATCCACCAGCACCTGCAGGTCTCTATCAGCAGTGAGCTGCTAGCTTCCCTTTCCAGGATGTTTGCTTAGTTCTGGCTACTTCTGGGCTTGTAGATCCTGAAGTGCTGTGGAGCTTGTATTTACATATTGGCGCTAATGGCGTGAACATCTCAAACTTCTAGCGAGCATGTCCACCACTCCTGCCACATGATTGCACCAGCTGGATGCCATAGAGGCTTTTTGCATAATTAATGAGCTGAAGCACAGACCTTTTCATAGGCCGAGGCATTCAGCAGGCTATGGGTCTTCCCAAAAACACAAGTTGCCAAAAGAATCAAAGAATTCAGCCTTTAGTTTATATTGTTAGCACTTAAAATGATCAATGATGGAATTAATAACTCATAAAATATACAGTAAAGTGTTTAATTCTCATTAAAAAATCTTTCATTGTCTTCTGAAATATGACCATTTAACTGCCAACTTTACATGCAGCTTTCATTGACGGAGGTAGAGGTTAATTTACTGCGTAAACGTATGCTTGAAGAAGATAATCTCATCACAGAACAAAGACGTGCCCGTGAAGAGGTTATAAACCTAGCCCGGCTTGCCCAGATCAGGTCTGATGAGAAAGATCAGAAAGCAAGGGATCTAATGAATATGCAGGTGCTTCTGAATTTCTAATTTCTCATTCTTATTTTATAAATAATATTTAAAAATGTCAGGAAATATGCGCATAACAGTAACATTTATTTGTTTGAGTTTAATAAAAATTAGCAACAAATACAAAAGAACATATATAAAACAGGAAAAAATAGTTTATGCTTCTTTTGAAGATGATTTACAAGACAAAATAAAATCAGAGGGCAAATTATGCAATGTCGGTTAAACATTTCTAGAACCATTGAATATTGGGGCCCCAAACCTGTGAAGGTGTCAGTTTTTGCAAGTTGGTTTTTATTCCTTCTTTCAAGCAGCAACGGATGGAGGGGCAGTAAGGTTGTCCAATGGTCTAACCTTTTGAAGTCCCAATGTTTTCCACCAGATTGTCATTTGAATCTACTCATCCCAGCAGATGAGAGTGATACTTGCCTGGAAATTAGGGGTCCTTTCTTAAGTGTACAGTCTCCAATGATATAATTTTGGCATGAAAACAATTTCAACAAAATCCTGTGAGGATTGAAGAACTGAGGTGAGAAGAGGTTCAAAAAGTTTAATCAGACTGCTCCTCTGCATTACATAAAGGAAGTTTGAAACTCCAGGTCTAGAACTTACTCTTTCTGCCACCTACCCTCTCCCATCAAAGACAACTGGGAGGGTCTAATGGAACCCCTCCCAACTTATTGTCTGATTGCTGGAGACGATGCTGAGGAACGAAAGAATTTCTATGAACCCTAAGTTTTTGTGCAGACCTCAGAATCTCTTGTTCCTTCTCACACCCAAGCAGTTCTTTTAACACAAAAAAAACATACTTTTTTCTGCCTTCTTTTAAGCCTGTTGATTCAAGCAAGTTAGGTACTAGATACTGATCTCACAACACACTTAACAGCCTTTAGAATTTCTTGCCACAAAGACCTGCGGGGGTAGAGTCCTTGTGTATATTTAAGGTTGAGACAGATAGATTCTTGAAGAGTAAGGTAATCAAGGGCCATGGGAAAGGCAGGAAAGTGGATGTGATGAATGCTTTCTGAAACCAGGTAGTTAAAATTCTGGCCATCATGAATACCATAACATCTGTGAATATTCTATTATCATACATGGTGAAGGATAAAAATCAGTTTTAGACAAAGAAAGATAGATTGGGGAGCAACTAAAGAGGTAGATATACAGACAGGAAAAAAATATAAGTTGGGAAACAAATCAACTACCAGGAGAAACTTTTTTAAAAATTGCTGTTTGTTCATAATATCAGAGATCAATGTTTTGTACTGTTGTTATATACTGTTGTTGTTTTGTACTGTTTTTAAAACAGTGTAAATGTGAACGAACCATAGAAGAGCTGAAAAAGGAGAAACTGACCTTACAGGATTCTGAAAAGAAGCATAGACAAATGCTGGTTAGGTAAGAACATCTTACTTTGTACGAGTCAATTTTTATCAATACTTTCATCTCTTTTCCAGCCCAAATTAAACTCCACTCCAAGCTGCCCAACATTGTCGTCATTATCTATCCTTATCATGTATCTCAACAGCCGACAATACTAATTTACCTCCCTCAAACCTTGTTACAAAAAACAAACAGATCAACTCCATCAGGCTTTTATCAATGCACAGGAAAGAGACGAGTCAGTTATGCTTTTCATACCTTATTCATATTTTGGCGAAGTTGGCATTCAATGATAGTTTATTTGTGGCTTCCAATTGATTCCAGGTATGTTTAAAATAATTTTCAGAATAATTTGCACACAATAATTTCCATATTTCTATATTTTATCCATTTAAACAAAAATAAGTGTCCCATAACTATGCATACCTATAATGATCACAAGAGATGGAGTACTGCATGCTCTCAGTAATAGACTCAAAAAGCAGAACTATTATGAATGTCTTTATAGATGCATTAATCACAAATAAGAGGAGATAATACTGGAAATACTCAGCAGATCTGGCACCGTCTATGGAGAGAGAAACACACTCAATGTTTCAAGTAAAGGAACTTCATAAGACCACAAGAAATAGGAAAAGGCATACATCATTTAGCCCCTTGAGCCTGCTCCACCATTAAATAGAATCATGGCTAATTCAACATACTTCACATCCACTTTCCTGCCTTTCCCATGACCCTTGATTACCCCACTCTTCAAGAATCTATCTGTCTCAACCTTAAGTATACACAAGGACTCCACCCCCACAGGTCTCTGTGACAAGAAATTCCAAAGACTCCCAACCATCTGAAAGAAGAAATTGCTTCTTATTTCAGTCTTAAATTGGCCCCCCTTTATTCCAAGACTTTGCTCTCTATTCTCCCAAGAGGGAAAACATCCTTTTAGCATTTGCCCTGTGAAGCTCCTAAAGAATCCTAAATGTTTCAAAGAGATCTCCTCTCATTCTTTTAAACTCAAGTGAATAGAGCCCAGACCTGTTTATCCTTTGCTCATAAGACTATCCCTCCATACCCAGGATCATCCTAGTGAACCTTTTCTAAACTGCCTCCAATTAAACAATATCCTTCCTTAAATAAAGGGACCAAAACTGGTCTCACCAGTGCCTTTTACAGTTACAGTAAGACTTGCCCACTCTTATACTGCAACTCCCTTAAAATAAAGGCCAATGTTCCATCAGTCTTCCTGATTACCTGCTGCATTTGTGTGCTAGATTTCTATGTTTCATGCATTAATACTCCCAAGTCCCTTTGTGTTGCGGATTTCTGCAGCTTTTCTTTATTTTGTTCTTCCTACTAAAATGAACAACTTCACACTTTCCCACATTATATTCCATATGCCAACATTTTGCCCACTTACTTAACTTATCGATACCTCTTTGAAAATTGTTTGCATCCCTTTCGCAACTTGCCTTTCCACCTATTTTATATCATCTGAAAATCTGGTTACAGTACATTCGCTTCCTTCCTCCAAGTCATTTATATGTATTGTAAACAGTTGCAGTCACTATGGAACCCCACTAGTTACAAGTTACCAACCTGAAAAATAACTCTTCATCCCCATTCACTGTTCCCTGCCCATTAGCCAATTCTCTATCCACACCTATATGCTATCGCCAACATGATGAGCTGTTATCTTATGACTTAATCTTTTGTGTGGTACCTTGACAAATGCCTTCATAAGTTCAAACATAACACATCTACTGGTTGTCCTCTATCCACTCTGGTTGAGGGTTCTTCAAAAAACACTAATAAATTAGTTAGACACAACTTCCCTTTCATGAAGCCATGTTGGCTGTTTGGGGCTATCACTGACTTTTGACTCCTTGTATGGTTTATCTTTCAACTTTATGCTCTCCTTAACTTCCTTGGTTAGCTATGGTTGGTTTACCCCTCTCTCTTATAATCTTTCCTCCTTGGATATAATTTTGGTAAGTGTCATGAATTACCTCCTTTAAGGTCTGCCACTTCCTTTTGTACTGTCTTTCCTGCTAATCTATCTGCAGTCCACTTTAGCTACTCTATTCTCATTTCACGGTAATTCCCATTATTTATTTATTTAAGTAAAATTTATTTATGTTAAACACAGTTGATTCTGATCCAAATTTCTCAACTCAAAATAAATATTATGATCACTGCTTCCTAAGGGATCTTTTACATAGAGGTCAATTATTAAACTTGCCTCATTACTCATTGCCAGATCTAGGAAAGCCTGTCCCCTGGTTTCCTGCTTCAGGAAAGTATCCCTTATGCACTGTATGAATTCATTGTCATACTTACCCTTTCCAACTTTATTGACCCAATCATCATAAAGGTTAAAGTCTCCCATAATAATTGCTCTATTCTTTGTACATGCTTCTATTATTTTTTAATTTATACCCTTTCCTACAGTGCGGCCTTGGATTCGGGGGTGTCTATACACTACTCTTATCAATGTCTTCTTTCCCTTGCAGTTATTTACCTTGATCAAAACAGACTCTACATCATCTAAGCCTAGATCAGCTCTCACAACTGTCCTCATTTCATTTCTTATTAAGAGTGTTACATTATCACCTTTTCCTCCCCTCCTGTCTTTCCAACAGGTCAAATATCCTTGAGTGTTAAGTTCACAGTTTCGATCTCCTTGTAACAATGTTTCTTTGATGGCTTTAATGAGATCATATTCATTTATTTCAATTTGCACCATTGGTTCATCTACCTTATTCCAAATGCTTCACGCGTTAGGATACAAAATGTTTTAGTTTGTCTATTATAAGATTTCCATACATTTCTATGTTTCCTTGGTACTACTTGACAATATGACACCTTCTTGTCCCTGACCACTAACCAAATTAATCTAAGGGATATGACCGCTGAAACACGCTGACCCGGTAACTCCCCCTCCCAGATGCATTGAAGCTCAGACTCCAGAACATCAGTGCTGATCTGGAATCCCTCAAGAAATTGCTACATATGTGGCCACCATGAACCACAATTAGGTCCATCAGCTCCCAAATTATGCTTAGCCTTGCATCACTATTTTGTTTACTTAACTCTTATTTTTATTTAAAATTTCCTCCTAATCTTTTAGTTTTTCATCTGTAAAATACTTCTCCCATTTATGTTTAATCTGAAGGTAATTTGCTGTAGATATTCAAATTAACAGCAGTTACCAACCGATGAATTTATGATTTTCCTGTGATGTCACTAATCACGAGGTTCAATTTATCCTGTTAAAAAGATCTTACAAACTATGAACCAAAAAAGCAAGCAAAAAGCACCTCCTCCCCTCTGCGGGTGGATGAGGGGAGATGGATGAACTAGGGTTTGGGAGGGGGAACAGAGGGGATGTGAATGTCTTAACGTTCACTGCTATTGGAAGCAGGTTGCAGAGAGAAGGTAAACATATTGCAGATTGCACAGTTATTGGAAGATCTGGGCCAATTTTTAATACAACTTTGATCAATCATGCTAGAAAAAAATCATTAAATACAATGGGAATGAATGAATTCCCAAATTCCAAAATCCCAGAAATATATACTCGCTCAGACTGTGCCTCAATCCAGATGTGAGCTCTTCTTCTTAACTGTGCAAAGCTTACCTATCTCTGTTTCTTTCTACCGCCCAGACGCTGCCAAAACTGCTGAGTATTTCCAGCATTTTCTGTTTACATTTCAGATTTCTAATACCTGCAGTGCTTCTACTACATAATTGTCTCTGAGTACTGAGAAAAAATAAATCAGAGCTCACAATCACAATGGTGAGATGGAAAATTAAGCTCAAGAGTACTTCATAATTTATTGGATGAAGGAGCCTGAAAACACATTTACAAAATCTCCTAGGCATCATTATTAAACTTACAATGAAGAAAATTGAAACTAATTGCCCAGATCTGTAATGAAGTTGTGGCTTATAGGACCAATTGAATTTTAAATTTGGCTGGATTTTCCATCACTCCAACTGCAGGGTGCACACACACACAGCCCATCAAATCGCAATGTCTGTGTTATCATTATTAGTCATACAGCAGGACTTGCACAATGGTTTCATACTTAATGATTAATTTCATTTAGTATAGTTGCCTGTGTACCTTCAACAAATTGCAAAATTATTCACTCAGAGGAAATCTCAGAAAGAGCCCTTGCTTCCTTACCTGCCACCTCAATCGATGCTCACTCCCTGAACAAATGACAAGTAGATCACCATGGGAATGGTTAAGTGAGTTACCAAGAGGAGCAGCTAGCGAGTGTGGCGCGTTGGTTTCTGAGGGCACGGAAATGGGGTAGTGAGGAACAGGCAACAACAACAGGTGCACAACAATAATGTCAGCAGCACCAGCTTCCAGTTCCTGTGCAGTGCGGATGCACAGTGGAGATACTGACAACATTAACTTTCTGCTGCAATGCATTGGGAAGAGCTTCAATGTTAAAATTATGTTGTTCTAGGCTACAGCGTTGATCAATTGTCCTGATGAATAGGGAGGTTTTCTTGCAAAACTTAGCTGAAGTGAAGCCTTCATCCCTTTGTTGTAATGAACTGAAGACATGACTCTTCAGATATGCCTGCAGTTTAGTGGTTCCAAGTGGTTTTGAGGTAATTAATTCTTCATTTTCACTCATTCCCCAATCCCTGGTGCTATTCAACTCCCTCCGTTGAGTGAGCTCCAAACAATGGTGGAACAAAGGGGCCTGAGGGGATGGGAAGTTGACAGAAGGGCCATGATAGAGGGTGAGCCAACAATGGTTAAAGGTGGATCAACCATGGTTAATGAAAGAAGTTAAAAATTGCTTAAGATCCAAGGAAGTGGCTTACAATGATCCCAGAAATAATGCTAGGCCTGAGGATTGGGAACAATGTAGGACCCAGCAAAGGAAGACTGATAAAGAAAGGGTCAGGAGAATATGAAGGCAAGCTAGTGGGGAACATACAAGTGGACTGTTGAAAATTTTAATTGTTTTGTGAATGTGAAAGAATTAGCAAGGATACATGTGGGTCCATTACAGGTGGGGACAAGAAAATTTATAGTGATGAACAGGAAAATGGCTAAACAGAACAAAGCAGAAATTAAACATCTGTTTTCGTAGAAGAAGAATGGTGGTGGGGGAGGTGGTGGTGGTTGCTGATTATTTGAATGGATTCTCCCTACTCCTTTTAAACCGGGGATGTGGGTGAGGGGAGATGGATGAACTAGGGGTGTGGGAGGGGGAACAGAGGAGATGTGAATGTCTTAACTTTCACTGCTGTTGGAAGCAGGTTGCAGAGACAGGGTAAACATATTGCAGATTGCACAGTTATTGGAAGATCTGAGCCAATTTTTAATACAACTTTGACCAATCATGCTAGAAAAAATCATTAAATACAATGGGAATGATCTAGTTGCACACTGTGTGTTGGATAAATATAGTTTTATTGTATTCTACTAAATACTTTTACTGTATTTTACTATAAATGGAAATTGTCACCATCACATTCAACCAAATATTTCAAAAGTTTTCTTGGAAACAGAACAATTGTCAAAATAATTTCAGTATATATTTAAATAGAATCACTAAATCATTCAAGCACAGTAGGACCTGTGAACTGTCTATGCCAGTTCTCTACAAGATAAGTACAGTGGTATTATGGCATTTTAAGTGAAGGAAAATGTTAATGTTTTTCTTTGTGTTATAGCCTAAAGAATTTTGTCAAAGTGTACCAGACCATCAAAAATGAGAGAAACAAATATGTTAATCTCATACAAAGTGCAGCACAGATATCTGCAGAAATGCGGGAAAAGATAAAAATTCTACAGAATGAAATGGAAATTCTCAGGACTACTACACTGCTCAAAGACAGGTAAATCCAAAATTCTAAACCATGGGAAAGTGTACTATGTAAATGAAGTGCACAACTCCATTTTTAAATTTAAAAAATATACTTTCATTTAACAGTTTAACAGACAAAGGCTAACATATGTTTACAGAAATAATTTGTGCCCTTTATCTCTCTTGCCATGCACAGATACTTACTATTTTACAACTTTGATAACGTTGTTTCTCAGTATGAAGAAAGAAAGAAAAGTTGTCCTTTTTTATTCAATGTTCTCCAGTAATGTGACTTTTCCTTACAAGTTTATTTCAAGAAATGATCAAAGACCATGTTATTTCATTGACTATCTTAAAGGAAGAAAAATTACCTTGCATTTTTTGATTTATTTAATAGCATCTCGAATAAATTCACATACAATTAATTGCTTTGAAATGTAGCTGCTATTTTGCATTTAATGATGACACATAATTATCAAAAGGATTAATGACCAAATAATCAATTTTTGCTCATGGCAGCAGCATGAGGAATGTTGATTAGGACAACCATGGGAACTTCAAGTTATGTAATTAAATCTTTAACCATTAGAACAAGAAAAAGAAGGAAGCATATATCAGGTATTGACAGCTGGGATCAAGTGAATCCCTAAAGAAGTGTAAGGGCAGTAGGAGTATACTCAAGAGGGACATCAGGAGAGCAAAAAGAGGACATGAGATAGCTTTGGCAAATAGTGTTAAGGAGAATCCAATATGTACATTAAGGGCAAAAAAGTAACTTATGAGAGAATAGGGACCCTTTAAAGATCAACGTGGCTGTCTATGTGTGGAACCATGGGAGATTGGTGAGATACTAAATGACTATTTCACGTCAGTATTTACTGTTGAGAGGGACATAGAAGTTAGGGAGCTTGGGGAAATAAATAATGATGGTTTGGAAAGAGTTCATATTGCAGAAGAGGAGCGTCTGGAGGTCTTAAAATGCCTGAAGGAAGATAAAACCCCCGGACCTGATTGGGTGTTTCCTAGAACTTTGTACGGAGCTAGGGAAGAGATTTCTGGGCCCCCTACTGAGATATTTGTGTCATCAACAGCCACAGACAGGGTACCAGAAGACTGGAAGTTGACTAAAGTTATGCCATTTTTAAAAAAGGCTGCAAGGCTCACTGGAACAATAGACCAGTGAGCCTTATGCCAGTAGTGGGTAAGTTGATGGAGGAAATTATGAGCGCCAGGATTTACATGCATTTGGAAGGGCAAGGACCAATTAGGAATAGTCAACATGGCTTGGTGCATGGGAAATCATTTTGCACGAACTTAATTGAGTATTTTGAAGAAGTAACAGAGAAGATTGATGGGGGCAGAGCGTTGTCTAGATGGACTTCAGCAAAGCATTCCACAAGGTTCTGTGTGGTAAGATGGTTAGTAAGGTTAGATCGCCTGGGAGCCGGGGGAGCTAACCAATTGGATACAAAACTGGCCTGAAGGTAGGAGACAGAGTGGTGGTAGAGGGTTGCTTTCCCAAGGAGGCCTGTGACCAGCGGTATGCCACAAGGATCGGTACTGGGTCCAGTGCTTTTCATCATTTACATAAATGATTTGGATGAGAATATAGGAGGCGTGATTCCTAAGTTTGCAGTTGACAGCAAAATAGATAGTGTAACGGACAGTGATGACGGTGCCATTGAAGGACCTAAGATAGTACTCATCACTGCCACCATGCGTCGGTGGTGGACAGAGTGAATGTTAACAGTGGTGACTTAAGATCCTGATCGTGCAAGATGCTTTGTCCTAGATGGTGTCGAGTTTCTTAAGTGCTGTTAGAGCTGCGCTCATCCAGGCAAGTTCCATCACATTCCGACATATGTCTTACAGATGGTGGACACGTTTTGATGAATCAGTTAATCGCCGTAGACTTCTCTAGTAATCTCTAATGTTCGTGCATATATTAAATGTGACCCAAAATATATTACAGTGTTCACCTGTGTGACTTTATCTCATATCCATTACAGCCAACTTCAAAAATACAAGTTAAAGCATTCTAACAGTCATGTCATCAGAGATAGCCTGCGGAGAGCAATATGCAAAATCGACCAGGTTCTCCGAGAGTTGGGAGAAAAGAGAGAAGGCCAAAAGATAAAAATTGTCAAACTTAGTTCTTTGATTAACCAGGCTGAAGAGGAAATGATACAGCTACGCAAAAAATATGAGAATGTCGTTCAGGTTCGGAATGAAAGGTAATCTGTCAAAATAGTTGTCATTTTTTTTATTATTTGTTTAACCAGAGATTATTGATCAGAAAAAGGAGGAAATATGCTTGACTGGATAATGCAATGCAAAATATAATTCTGGCTTCCAAGCCTCACCTGCTGAGAGATTAAGCAATATCTTTGCAAATTGACTAGCATTAGGATTGCTCTATGAGGAGGTCTGGAAATTTATAGTGTATTCTAACTCAAATTGAGGCATCTTGACAGAACAGGAAAAATTGGTTAACAAAAAAGAAATCAAAAGGGGATTTTTGAAAAGGAACTTATGTAGAAATGTACAATGTTCATATGCATACCACTTATTTCCTTCCTTTTTCTCACTTACTACCATTTACAACTAATCATAGCATTCATTTTCTTGCTTACTACTGTAAGCAGAAAATTAGCTGTGAGTATAAAGTGGTTTGTATTCTTACTTCTTCACTAAAATAACAAATAACAAAAAATACAAATAAGCTTACAAGCTAATACTTCCATTATATGGCAGTTTAATTTTTTTTAGGTTTGGGAGTGTTATTTCCCAAGATCTTAGCAATCACAATGATATTTTCTCAATTAACATCAAACTAGGATTGCCAATCTCTATTACTAATAAGGTGCAAATTGGATCAATTTCTCAGAAATAGCATATTTCAAAACTGTAGTTTGTTGCAGTTTCCTCAGTAGGGAATTAATTATAAACAAGACATGCAGTGTCCTATTTCTTATTACAAGAAAAATTTCTTTCTCCCACACACATACAGAACAGTTTTAAATGAAAAAATGTTATTTGGCTTTAAACATTTTTACATTGTTTTAGAAGTTATGCTACAAGCATTATTATTCAAGTAATAAAATCAAACGATTTATACGATTGCCTCAAGAAAGCAACAAACACAATCAAAAACCCATCCCACCCCAGTTATACACTCTTCCAACCTCTTCCATTGCTCAGAAGCTTTTAAAGTTTGAATACACGTACGAATAGATTCAAGAACAGCTTCTTCTGATCTCTCTCTCTCCACCTTCTCTTCCGCTGTAACACTATATTCTGAACTATGTTCTGCTATCCTGATGTGCTTTGTATGGTACGATCTGCCTTGTATACTACACAAAACAACCCTTTTCACTTTATCACGGTATGTGACAATTAATTCAAACTCAAACTCAATTTTGCTGAGATTCTTTCCATGTCACTACTTACATGTAAAATGGGTATAAATTGTTCAAATGTCTGTCCTATCTAGACTCCATTTTCTCCCCCTTGGTCCAGGAACTCCCTACCTATGTCCGTGACACCACCCACGCCCTCCACCTCCTCCAGAACTTCCAATTCCCCGGTCCCCAACACCTCATCTTTACCATGGACGTACAGTCCCTCTACACCTGCATTCCCCATGCAGATGGCCTTAAGGCCCTCCGCTTCTTCCTGTCC
The DNA here is from genome assembly GCF_021869965.1 of Rhincodon typus. Taxonomy (NCBI): domain Eukaryota; kingdom Metazoa; phylum Chordata; class Chondrichthyes; order Orectolobiformes; family Rhincodontidae; genus Rhincodon; species Rhincodon typus. The sequence goes on along the minus strand of NC_063353.1, from coordinate 28,549,787 downwards.
CGCAGGCCCGACCAGTCCCCCTCCACTGATACCCTCATCCGCTTAGCCGAACTCGTCCTCACACTCAACAACTTCTCTTTCAATTCCTCCCACTTCCTACAGACAAAGGGGGTGGCCATGGGTACCCGCATGGGCCCAAGCTACGCCTGCCTCTTTGTAGGTTACGTAGAACAATCCCTCTTCCGTACCTACACCGGCCCTAAACCCCACCTCTTCCTCCGTTACATTGATGACTGTATCGGCGCCGCCTCGTGCTCCCACGAGGAGCTCGAACAGTTCATACACTTCACTAACACCTTCCACCCCAACCTTAAGTTTACCTGGACCATCTCTAACACCTCTCTCCCCTTCCTGGACCTCTCTGTCTCCATATCGGGCAACCACCTAGAAACCGATATTCATTTCAAGCCCACCGACTCCCACAGCTACCTAGAATACTCCTCCTCCCACCCACCTTCCTGCAAAAATGCTATCCCCTATTCCCAATTCCTTCGCCTCCGCCGCATCTGCTCCCAGGATGAGGCATTCCACTCCCGTACATCTCAGTTGTCCTCGTTTTTCAAGGACCGTAACTTCCCCTCCTCGGTGGTCGAGAACGCCCTCAACCGTGTCTCCCACATCTCCCGCACCTCATCCCTCACACCCCGTCCACGCAATAAAAACCAAAAAAGAATCCCCCTCGTTCTCACGTACCACCCCACCAACCTCCGGATCCAACGCATCATCCTCCGACACTTCCGCCATCTGCAATCCGACCCCACCACCAAAGACATCTTTCCCTCCCCACCTTTATCTGCTTTCCGGAGGGACAACTCTCTCCGTGACTCCCTTGTCCGCTCCACACTCCCCTCCAGCTCCACCACACCCGGCACTTTTCCCTGCAACCGCAGGAAGTGCTACACCTGCCCCCATACCTCCTCCCTCACCCCCATCCCAGGCCCCAAGAAGACTTTCCACATCAAGCAGATGTTCACCTGCACATCTGCCAATGTGGTATACTGCATCCGCTGTACCCGGTGTGGCTTCCTCTACATCGGGGAAACCAAGCGGAGACTCGGGGACCGCTTTGCAGAACACTTACGCTCGGTTCGCAACAAACAACTGCACCTCCCAGTCGCGAACCATTTCAACTCCCCCTCCCATTCCTCAGACGACATGTCCATCCTGGGCCTCCTGCAGTGCCACAACGATGCCACCCGAAGGTTGCAGGAACAGCAACTCATATTCCGCTTGGGAACCCTGCAGCCCAATGGTATCAATGTGGATTTCACAAGTTTCAAAATCTCCCCTCCCCCCACCGCATCCCAAAACCAGTCCAACTCGTCCCTGCCTCCCTAACCTGTTCTTCCTCCCACCTATCCCCTCCTCCCACCCCAAGCCGCACCTCCATCTCCTACCGACCAACCTCATCCCGCCCCCTTGACCTGTCCGTCCTCCCTGGACTGACCTATCCCCTTCCTAACTCCCTACCTACAC